>NC_051314.1:133598140-133909327 GCF_015220235.1 Choloepus didactylus
TTCATGAGAGACCCTCCTAGGACTCCAGAACATGTTTGGGGAGAATTTACAGCCTGTGCTGTCAGGAGGAAGTACTAACTAGGGGAACTTGGGTATTTTGGCCAGCATGATCTCATCTGTAGCTACAGTTTTGTAGTGCCCGTGAATATCCATTTTGCATAAGGAAAAATCAAATAGGTAGAGAAAAGTTTATGCCTAAAAATATTCATTGACATTTTAAAAATAATGATAAAAAAACAGAAAAATACCAGAATATTCAACAATATTTTGTTGCTGTATCAGGCATCAAAAAAAAAAATGTTTATAAAGAACTTGTGATGACTTGGGAAATTCTTGTGTTTTAATGCAAAATAGAAAAGCAGTAAAATCTTAACCAAGTGAAAATACATAGGAAAAAGTTTGAAAAGGCACATGCTGGAGTGTTGGTTTGTCCCCCCTTGGTCCTGGGATTACGCATAATTTATATTTTCTTTTTTAGACGTTTTTGCATTTTGTGAATTTTCTTCGTAAGTCAGTATTAATTTTACAAAACAATCTTAAAAAATCATATCCTGGTCTTACTTTCTTACCCTGTGGCATTTAGCATGTAAGTTTTTTCATATTTTTCTGTGGTAGGTTAAATATGTCATTCTGTGCTTCTATTATTGCACATTTAGGGAAACACACACACACACGCGCGCTTTTTGAGGGGTGGTGTGGGGGGACCATCTTCCCCAGGGATGGCACTGATTTTTTCCTTCCAGCTGCCACGGGAATTCTCCAGAATACATAGTTCAGCATGGCACATTTGGATGCTTTGGTTGAATTGAAATGAGTATCAAGATGAAAGACACAGAACTTCAGGTTTGGAAGGGAAGTGAAAGCGCTTACCTCCATGTACTTGCTGAAATTTGTTCATATGCTCTCCTTTTTTCCATATGCTGGCCCAACATCTGCTTAAAACACACCCCATAAGGGAGAAATGACTGCTTGCTGGAGCCTCAGAGAAGGGTCTTATTTATTTGAAAATGAAATCTGTTTCTTTAGTTTTCCACACATTAGGGTATAGGACCACCCCATTTCCCCCACAGCCCAAAGACAATACGGCTAATTATTTCTCTTCCACAGGACAGCCTTTCAGGTATTGATATGTGAAGATGGTTGTTTTATTCCCTGGCAGTCCTCGTTCATTCACTCCCCAGTTTTCTATCGAATGCTCACTCTTGGGCACTGTGCAAGGTACACGGGAAACAGTGGAAAACACACACTCCCTGCCTTCAAGGTGCTCACCATTTAGTGTCTCGTGCCAGCTCCTGAGTCTCTGAGTTTTATGCAGGAGGTTACTGGGGGGAGCCCTGGGAACCCCACCTGGGAGGAGTGTGAGAAGCAGTGGTGGGAGGGGAGGAGCTGTGCAGACCCAACAGAAGCCTCAGCACATCCTAAGGGGAGCAGGGGCTGGATGACCCTTCCTGGTTGTCACACCTTGAGGCAAGGTGGAAGACCCTGATACCTCCTCCTTGTCCAGCCATTGGATAGGGATGGCCCCCCAGGTAGGAGGCGTGGCTCCCAGCTGTCTTCATGGGGGTAAATTCCTGGAGGGGGACTCAGCTGGGAGCTGTCAACCGCCAGCACTGCCCTCAGCCTGGGGAGGAGAGACTGCCCTGAAGGGGGCGTCCGAGTGACATCCACCCAGCATCCGCTACAAGGCGGGCCACAGGTATACCCCACATTGGAATACAGCGAGCCAAGAATTTGAATAACTCTATGTACAAAGGGCAGTGAGAGCAGAGACAGCAAATGCCCAAGCCTGCCAGAGAGCTAGGATTGCTCCCCAGGGGATGGGGACATTTCATTGGAACGTGGCGGCCTGTGGGAGTGTCCCAGGAAGTCAAAGTTTGGGCAGAAGAATGGCAAGAAGGGTGCTCGCGAGAGGACAGATGGAACAGTGTGGGGTGAAGGGTGGGGTGGTCTAGACTCGTCAGAGAGATTTATGAGCCAGCCTCCCCAAACGTTTCTCTCCCTCCAAGACCCTGGCTCTCTGCAACCAGACCCATCATGTCAGCGCATTTCCCCCTTCTCTTTCCCTTCCCTACCTGCCTTACCTACCTTTACCTTTTCCACAGCTGGCTTATTTGAGCTCCCCGGGAAGTGGGCTCCTGCACGCTGAAGACGGCTGCCAGGCAGCCAGCCGGCCGCTCGGAGATTTTGGATCACTGATGGGCAAAGTGTTGGGTACGTGAGGAACACCTTACAGCCAGTCCTGGGCTGAGTCTCAGCAGTCTCCGGAAGATGCCGATGCCGATGGCCGTTGGGAAGGAAGAAGACAGCAACGGGAAGATGAAGAGGGAGCCGCTTAGAGAGCGCCTCAGTGCCTGGGACTGCCCTCATGGTGAATAGATCTCCCTGCTCTCCTTTTGCCAGCTGCATAGAAACGCTCTGCTCACCCCCTCTACTCTGAGGTAGTATAACTTGTGGTAATGGCTCTGAATCTCCGTTTTTGAATCTGTAAAATGGAATTGATAATAGTTATGGAGAGCGTAGGTGACAGAGGATTTGATGAGAGAATCAGTGGGAAGCGTTTAAAGCCAGAGCTGGGCACCCAGTAGCTGTCAGCACTAGGTCCTGATTTTTCCCTCGTCCTTGGGCACTAGCCTGTCTATAAACTGGGGAGCAGGGCCTGGGGTTTCCTGCTGCCCCAGGATTTTCCATTCTCACATCCACCATCCTTTTGCCCAGGGATTCTGAGATTGGTGGTATGCATTCCCTCCCTCCTAAACTGCTCACCTTGTGGGGTCTGCTGAGCCAAGGAGGTTATTGATAGTGAATCATAGAAGCCTTATCTTTTGTTTTTTCACCTCCTCATGAATTCCTTCTGGTTCCCAGCTTCTTGGGGTGAGTTTAGATTAGGTGGGCTCTCCCCCAAAGCTTTCTTCTGATGTCGTCTGTCATGTGGCTGGGGCTGGGCGGGGCTGGTTCCGCTGGGAGTCAGACATAGCCTAGCTGGGGGCTCGCTCTTACCCTGAGCCGCAGAGATGCTCATTTTCACTCAGCGCTGAAAGGGAACAATTGGAACGGGATGAACCCAGGATTCTCCCGGCTATGCTTTTCTGTCATGTTTCTGTCTTTTCCATTGCTCTCATAGCAATTGCTGCTACTACTCAACTGGTAATAAGTAATATATATTTTTGGACTTTTTTTTAATGGACTGTTAAAAACTTGTACTGTTGTTTCACTTTTCAAAGATCCTTGCCTTTAATCTGCTTTCCAATTTATTTACAAGCTCCTCGAGGGAGTTCTTTGTACCTTGGAGAGTGCTTTACAGGATTTAATTTTCTTTTTCCTCTTCCCTTTGGAGGCCCGGTTGGGTTTACACAACATTGGACAGACCTGCTGCCTTAACTCCCTGATTCAGGTGTTCATAATGAACGTGGACTTCACCAAGATATTGAAGAGGTTAAGATGGTTTCCAGGACTAATTAACGTGCATCTTATTTTATATTTTCAAATATTCAGTTATTGACAGGACTTGGGCTTTTAGAGGCCTTGTCTTTCAGAAGTTGCCAGTAGTTAAGCTCTTGTTCTGCATAATTGTGACTACACATGAGAATCACCTAAGAAGTTTAAAAAATAGATAGCTGTCTGGCCTCACTACAGCTATTTTGATTTTCACCTGGTCTGATTTGCATCAGGCACGGTAGACTTGCAGACGGCACCAGAAGTGACTGGAAAGTGCAGCTAGGCATTGACAACGGGTGATTTGGTAAAAGGGAGGAGTAAGGGGTGGGTGGCTCCGTGAGGCTTTCCATGCATTGATTTTTTTTTTTTTATTTGAACATTTATATTCCTTTTAAATTTTATTTTATTTATTTTTGTTTTTTATAAAGAAGTTGTAGGTTTACAGAAAAATCATGTATAAAATATGGAGTTCCCATATACCACTCTATTAACACCTTGTGTTAGTGTAGTACCTTTGTTACAATTCATGAAAGAACACTTTTATAATGGTACTATTAACTAGTCCGTCATTTACAATAGACTATGTTGTACAGTCCTATTTTTAAAAAAAATTCTCTATATTGATTTTCCTCAACCAAATGCACACACACATATATGTTATTGCTTATTCTTTTTTGCTGACCCCGCACAACCTCCCCGCCCCTGCCCGCGCTTTCTCCTTCTCCTCCTTTTCCTCCTTCACAGCCATGGGCCGTTGAGAGCCTAGAATATAAATGGATCACTGATACCTCTTTCTTGCTGCTCTTTCTTCCCTGGACCTGCTCGGTGTTTGCTTTGCGGTTTGGAGTGCCTCTGGCTGGGCATTTTGCTGCTTGGCCTAGATGTGGGCCCAGGACGAGTGCATCTGTCCTTCACCATAGTGTGATCGTCAGGCAGGGTGGGGAGGGGGCCAAGCAGAGGCTGTGCTGATCCTGTCTCGAGTGGGTTCTCTGCACAGCGGATTCGCCAACACAGCAGTTCCCAGCCTTGGCTGCACATTTCAATCATCCTGGGGACTTAGAAATTGTGATAACTGGGCCCCATCCCCAGAAATTTCTGATTTGTTGCCTCGGGGAGTGCCGTGGGCAGGGGAGGGATGTTTAAAAGGCTCCCCAAGGAATTCCAACATGCCCCTAGCAATTGTGAACCAAAGGGTACGAGTTGGTTTCTGGCTGTTCTTATTTGGAAGGATGACAGTGCCCAGGGGAGTGGAAGAGCAGAAGAGAAGTGTGCCCTTCCAGCTGCTCTTGCTGTTGGAGAAGATGCAGGACAGCAGATGGAAAGCGGTGCGTCCCACAGAGCTTGCCTACTGCCTCCAGAAATACAACGTGCCAAGTAAGATCTGCTCCAGGCCCAGCACTGAACGGGGTGGTGGTGGGGGAGGTGGTGGTGGTGGGAGCTTGAGAGTGAAGAGAAGGGGACTAGAGGGCAGTGGGTGAACAACAAGCAATTTAGGAGGGTCCCTTGATTGGAGGGCATTCATGTAGCTCTGAAAGATTCGTAAAGCCACACATTTTACCAGATACAGAATCGATATCATTTATACACGTAGTACGCTCATACCCCTTTTCTCTCAGTAGCATAAGCAAGAATGAGGATTTCCTCAAAGCTGATTCAGCCCCAGGTAGAGAATCCAAGGAAGATAGAATAAAGAAATAGAAAGGAGAAGCATGTTCTACAAAAGGGAATTTATAAATAGGTGAATGAAAAAAAACAGCTTTATTGAGATATAAGGCACATACTATAGAATTCACGCATTTAAAGTGTATGATTCATGGATACAGTTCACAAAATTGTGCAACCATCATAATAGTCTAATTTTTGAACATTTTTTTCATCACCCGAAAAGAGATCCTGTACCCATTAGCAGTCATTCCTCGTTCTTCCTTGTTTTCTTCTAAGTTTTGTAGGTTAACTCTTACATTTAGGTCCGTGTTCAGTTTTGGATACATTCTGGGGTATGGTAGGAGATGGGGGTCTAAATTTATTCTTTTGTATGTGGACATCCAATTATTTCAGCACTGTTTGTTGAAAAGACTGTTTTTTCCCCATTGAATTGTTTTGGCATCCTTGTTGAAAGTCAGTTGACCAGAAATATGAAGTGGTTATTTTTGGAGTTTCAATTCCATTCCATTGATTATGTCTGTCCTGTGTTTTTATCACTGCCTTGATTACTGTGGCTTTGTAGTAAGTCCTCTTTGTTTTTCTTCTTCAAGATTGTTTTGCCTATCCTAGTTCCCTTGCATTTCCATGTAAGTTTTAGGGTCAGCTGATAAATTTCTGCAAAAAACCGGAGATTTTGATAGGGATTGCATTGTAGATTAATTTGGGAGTATTATCATTTTAACAATATTAAGTCTTCCCAGCCATAAACATGGGATGCCATTCCATTTGTTTATGTCTTCTTTCATTTCTTTCAACTATATTTTGTAGTTGTCAGTGTACAAGTCTTGCAGTTCTTTTGTTAAATTTATTTCTAAGTATTTTTGGATGCCATTATAAATGGAATGGTTTTCTTCATTTCATATTTGGATAGTTTATTGCTACTATATAAAAATATAAATAAGTTTTGTATAGTAACCTTGTGTCCTGCAACCTTACTAATTTGTTCATTCTAATAGTTTTCTGGTGCATTCCTTATGATTCCACTAAACAAAGAATATAGCGTCTGCAAATGGAGACAGTTATATTTCTTCTTTTCCAATCTGGATGCCTTTTATTTCTTTTTCTTGCCTCATCGCCCTAGCTAGAACTCCACCACAATGTTGAATAGGAGTGGCAAGAGCAGACATTCTTAACTGTTTCCTGATCTTAGGGGAGAGCATTCACAATATAATGTTGGCCTTTTTTTTCTTCCTGCTTTTTTGAAAGGTGGCCTTTATCAGGTTGAGGAAGTCCTGTTCTATTTCTAATTTGTTGAGTGTTCATAGTATGAAAGGGTGATGGATTTTGACAAATACATTTCTGCATCAGTTGAGTTGATTATGTTGCTTTTATCCTTTATTAATGTGGTATATTACATTGATTGAGTTTTGGATGTTAAACCAAATATGTATTACTGGGTTAAATCCAAGTTAATCATGATGTATAATCCTTTTTATATGCTGCCAGATTCAGTTTGCTAAAATTTTTTTGAGGATTTTTGGTCTGTAGTCATAAGGAATATTGGTCTGTAGTGGTGTCTTTATCTGGTTTTATGGCCTTAATGAGTTCTGATTTTTGGAAGAGTTTGTGGAATATTGGTATCAATTCTCTCAGTGTTTGGTGGGATTTAATGGTGAAGCCATCTAGACCTGGGCTTTTCTTTGTGGGAAGTTTTAAAATTACTGATTCAGTATCTTTCCTTGTTGTAGGTTTATGCAGATACTCTGCTTTCTCTTGATTCAGTTTTGGTAGTTTGTGTCTTTCTAGGAATTTGTACATTTCACTGAGTTATCTAATTTGTTGACATACAGTTGCTTACAATATTCCCTTATAATTCTTTTTAGCTATAAGGTTGGTAGCGATGCCCCCCTTTTCATTCTTGATTTTAGTAACTTGAGTCTTCTCTTTCTCTGTTTTGGTTAGTCAGTGTGGCTAAAGGTTTGTTAATTCTGTTGATCTTTTCAACAGCCACCTTTGGTTTTGCTGATTTTCTCTGTATTCTTTCTATGCTCATTAATTTCTGCTCTATCTTATTTCTTTCCTTCTGCTGGCTTTGAGTTTAGCTTGCTCTTCTTTTTTCTTATTTCTTAAGGTGGAAGCTTAGGTTATTGATTTGAGATCTTTTAAAAAAAGTAGGTGTTTGCATCTATAAATTTCCTTCTAGGCACTGCTTTAGATGCATCTTATACCTTTTGATATGTTGTGTTTTTATTTTGATTCACCTCAAAATATTTTCTAATTTCCTTTGTAATTTATTATTTAACCCATTGGTTATTTAGGGTGTATTTTTTCCATGTATTTGTGAGTTTTCCAAATTTTCTTGTGTTATTGACTTCTAATTTCATTCCATTGTTGATGGAGAACATACTTTGAATGGTTTCAGTCTTTTTAAATCTATTGAGACTTGTTTTATGGCTAGCATATGATCTGTCCTGGAGAATGTTCCATGTGCCCTTGATGGTTAAATTCACGTGTCAGCTTGGCCAGGTACTTGGTCAAGCAAGTACTGGCCTGATTGTTACTGTGAGAATATTTCATGTATTTAAATCGTCAGTAAGTTGATTGCATCTATGGCTGATTACATCTACAACCAACTGAAGAGATTGCCTTCAACAATGAGAGAAGTCTTACCCAATCAGTTGACAGCTTTAAAAGGAGACCTGATGATTTCAGCATCCAGAAGGGAGAATTCCATCTCCTGGGGACTTTGGACTTGACAATCATGTGAGCCAATTCCTATGAAAAAATCACATAGTATATACATTATATATATTATATAATGTAATATGTATAATTATATATAATATATATATATCTTTTCAGTTCTGTTTCCCTAGAGAACCCTAATATGTGCACTTGGGAAGAATGTTCATTTTGTTTTTGTTGGGTATACTGTTCTAAAAATATCTGTTTTATAGTATTGTTTAAGACTTCTATATTCTTGTTGCTCTTATGCCTAGTTGTTCTTTTGATTACTGAAGGTGGTATATTGAAATCTCCAATTGTTGTTGAATCATTTATTTCTCCTTTCAATTCTGTCAGTGTTTGCTGCATGTTGTTAGGTGCATTTATGTTCATAATTATTTTAAGTCCCTGGTAGATTGATCCTTTTATTATTTATACTTTATAAGTATTGTTTTATTTTGTTGTTAGTGTCTAGTAATAATTTTTGTCTCAAGTTATATTTTGTCTGATATTAGTATAACCACTTCAGCTCTCTTTTGGTTATTTTTTTGCACAGTATACCTTTTCGTGCTTTTTTTTTTCAATCTATTTGTGTCTTTCAATCTAAAGTATGTCTCTTGTAGATAGCATGATTGTCTTATTATTTTTTAATCCATTCTGCCAATCTCTGCCTTTTGATTTGAGTATAGTCTATTTACATTTAATGTAGTTACTGATAAGATGGGATTTACACCTGCCATTTTGCTATTTGTTTTCTATGTGCCTTCTTCTTTTCATTAGAGCAGTTATAGGTTTACAGGAAAATCATGCAGAATACAGAGTTCCATATTAACCTCTCCCCATAGTTTTCCCTATTATTAACGTTTGCATTAGTGTGATACCTTTGTTACAATTGATGAATCAATATTATTATAATTATATTTACTGTAGTCCATGGTTTACAGTAGGGTTCATGCTTTGTGTTATACAGTTCTATGGGTTTAAAAATTTTTTATTCTGGTAAATTTCCCATTTTAACCACTTTCAAGTATATCATTCAACGGTGCTCTTACATTCATAATGCTGTGCTACCTTCACCACTATTTGTTACCAAAACTTTTCTATCACCTCAAACAGAAACTCTGTACCAATTAAGCATTCCCTAACCCCACTTCTGCCTCTGGTAACCTGTACTCTAATATCTGACTTTATGAATTTGAATATTCTAATTATTTCATATATGTGAGGTCATACAATATTTGTCCTTTTGTGTCTGGCTTATTTCACTCAACGTGCTATCTTCAAGGTTCATCCATGTTGCAGCATGTATCAGAACGTCATTCCTTTTTATGGCTGAGTAATATTCCATTGTATTTATAGACCACATTTTGTTTATCCATTCATTTGTTGATGGACACTTGAGTTGCTTCCACCTTTTGGCAATTGTTAATAATGTTGCTATGAACATTGGTCTGCAAATAATCTGTTTGCACCCCTGCTTTCAATTATTTTGGTTGTATACCTAAAAGTGGGATTTCCAGATCTTATGGTAGTCCTATGTTTAACTTTTTTGGGAACTGCCAAACTATTTTCCACAGCGGCTGCATCATTTCACATTCCCACCAACAGTGTTCAAGGGTTCCTAGTTTTCCACATCTTTACTAACACTTGCTATATTCTGATTTTTTAAATAATAGCCATTTTAGTGGGTATGAAGTGGTCACTGTGGTTTTGATTTGCATTTCCTTAATTGCTAATGATGTTGAACATCTTTTCATGTGCTTATTGGCCATTTGTATATCTTCTTTGGAGAAATATCTGTTCAAGTCCTTTGCTCATTTTTAATTGGGTAGTCTTTTTGTTGTTGAGTGGTAGGTGTTCTCTATATATCCTGATATTAACCCCCCAGCAGATATATTGTTTTCAAATTTTTTCTCTCATTCTGTAGGTTTTCTTTTCACTTCCTTGGTAAAGTCGTTTGATGCACAGCAGATTTCAATTTTGATGAAGAACAAATTTGTCTAGTTTTTATTTTGTTCCTTGTGCTTTTGGTATAAAGTCTGAGAATCCATTGCCTAATATAAAGTCCTGAAGATGTTCCTGTATCTTTCTTCTAGGAGCCTTACAATTTTAGTTCTTATATTTAGGTCTCTGATACATTTTGAGTCAATATTTGTACCTAGTGTGGGATAGGGGTCCCCCTTCATTCTTTTGCATGTGGATATCTAATATTCCCAGCACCATTTGTTGAAGACAATATTCTTTTTCAATTGAATGGAGTTGAAACCCTTGTCAAAAATCAATTGGCCATAGATATGAGGATTTTTTTCTGCACTCTTAATTCTATTCCACACGTCTGTCTTTGAGCCAGTAACACATTGTTTTGATTACTGTAACTTTGTAATAAGTTTTCAAAATGGGATGTATGCGTCCTCCAACTTGGTTCTTTTTCAAGATGTTTTTAGCTATTTGGGGCCCTTTGCCCTTACATATGAATTTGATGATTGACTTTTCCATTACTGCAAAGAAGATTGTAGGGATTTTGATTGGGATTGTGTTGAATCTGAAATTGCTTGGGGTAGAAATTGACATTTTAACAATATTTAGTTTTTTAATCAATTAACATAGAATGTCTTTCCATTTGTTTAGGTCTTCTCTAATATCTTAAAGTATGCACCTATTATGTGCTAGGTGCTGTAGATATGAGAAGGCGGCTGACAGAATCTTTGCCTCCATTTTTGAAGCTTACAGTTTAGAGGGGAAGCAGACAAAAAACAAAACAAAAACAAAACCCAGTAACATATATACAAATTGTGATAAATATTCTGAAGGAAACAAAGTCGTATTGAGACGACATACATGAATATTTTTTGCATTTTTACTAGCTACCTCTTCTTATAATGATTTTGCTTTGGGCAGACATCTTTCCTTTTTGTAAAATAGTCCTCTGTGTGGTTTTCATTTTCTTTGATTTCCTAGGTTTCTTCTGAACAAGAATTTTAAATTCATTTATACCTATACACCATACGTTCAGTCTTGCTTTTACTTATATAAGTTATATAAGTTCACTGTTTATTACCTGCCCCTTCTGAGCTACCATCATCTGACACTGGTCCTTTCACTTCTTGATCTCCCAGACACCTTTGGGGAAAGCCTGGGTCGGATATTAGCATTGGGAAGCTGCTCAATTCTTGGGGGGATGAATAAAGAAAGTACATAAAGGAAAGCAAATGAGGCCATTGCATTCAAATAGAATATTGGTTTGCCATAGATATAGGAAAAAATACACTATTAGCTATTGGTTCCATCTCCCTGGTCCCCCAGTGGAGGCCAGTTGGGGTAAGTGGTAAGTGAGAGGGTAAGGGAACTTGTGTTGTTCAGTAAGAAGGCAGGTGGGATTGGAGTTCAAGTTTCTAAGATGAGTTCTCAAAACACAATACCAAGCTTATTTTTCATTCACTGAGCTGTCGTGGAAACAGCTTAGGTTTTTCAGGGGATGGAAGCTTAAAGACCAAGCAATGAGTGTTTATGTGCATCTAGTTTGCCAGGGCATAAGAGCCTGAGAAGCTTGCCTGGTGGCCTTGCTGATCGGGCTGTAACTTTTCCGTTTGGCCAGTGTTTGTCCAGCACGATGCTGCTCAACTCTACCTCACCATCTGGAACCTGATTAAGGACCAAATCACCAATGTGGACTTGGTAAGAGCCTAGACTAGAGATCTCAGAAGTTTAACTTAGTCACCTAAAGTTTAGTTAGCGTGTAGTGAGGACCCAAAGAGGTAATCCACATAAGATGCTTACCACGGTTCTGTAATATTATTACCGCTATTATTTTGCACTTTTCTGGGTGGGGCGAGGATCATTAGTGGCTCTCATTTCTAGGCCTCTTTTGGAAATTGGCCTGGCCTGGTTGTGGCTGTGGTACCTGTCTTACCTGTCCCCTTCTCCCTCTTGCAGGTAGAGAGGCTGCAGGCCCTGTATACCATCCGGATGATGGAGTCCTTGGTTTGCCTTGACTGCACCGTGGCGAGCAGAAGAAACACCAGCATGCTGACCCTCCCCCTTTCTCTTTTTGATATCAACCTAAAGCCCCTGAAAACACTAGTAAGGGTTTTTTCTCAGTGGATTTGCTATTCCCCAAAACCCAGTGTGACCAGTGCCTCCTTGCTTCTTTTAGCCACTCTTGGCTTTTAAAAAATCACCCTCTATTTCACTTGTTTGGCTCTGGTCACTCTGATTTGGTTTAAAAAAAAAAAATATGTATGTATATATATATATTCATTCCCCTCCTGGTTCCCCTTTTCTCAACCCCCTTACAAGTGTCCCCTCCTGTTTTTTTTTGTTGCACAATTTTTAAATGTTTTTTATTCTGAAATATTACATATATACAGAAAAGTGATAAATTCCAAAATAGAGTTTAACAGGTAGTTATAAGGGAAATTTCAAATTGTAGTATGGGTTACAGTTCCATAATTTCAGGTATTTCCTTCTGGCTGTTCTAATACACTAGAAACTGAAAAGAAATATCTATATAACGGTTCAGTAGTCACAATCATTTGTTAAATCTTAACTTCTCTGTTACAACTTTTCCCTCTCATTTGATCATTTTCTTAGTCTTCAGGGATGTTTGGGCAATGACCATTCTAGCTTCTTCATGTCGAAAAGGGGCATTGACATTATGGGGTAGGGGGATGCAACTGGTTGATGTTCTGGGAGAGACTGGTACCACTAAGTTTCAGGGCTTATCTGGCATAGGAACAATATCCCCTCGTGTTTTTTTTTAAACCTCTAGTCAGATGGTGCTTCATTAGATCCTGCCAAGTGCACCACACTCGAGCAGACATTCAGGACATTAAGGGTGTGTGTGTGTGTAGAGAGAAACAGAAGAAAAGCTTAATTGGTCATCCACGGGACTGGGTGTGTGTGTGTGTGTGTGTGTTCTCTAGATGGGAAATACCAACTCTGCGTTTCCTTTTCTCCCCGGACAGGAGGATGCCCTGAGATCTTTCTTCCAGCCCAGGGAGTTGTCAGGCAAAAGCAAGTGCTTCTGTGAGAACTGTGAGAAGAAGACCCGTGGGAAACAGGTACTCGGGCTGGTCTGGGGACCCATCTCCTGAAACCAGATGCTTTCTTAGTATGTGGTTGCCCTGGTGGATTACCTGGTCCTTGGTCTGATGTGGGGGTTCTGAGAGCCTTCGCAGAGCTCCGAGGACCCCTCATGGTGGGTGGGGGGGCGGGGATCAGGCTCAGTCTGGGATCTCGAGGCTTCCAATCCCACAGCTGTGGAGGTGGCTCCGCAGAAGTGGAGACCAACAGGGCACTGTGCCTTGGAAGGACAAGAGGACAAGGTCCGAGAGCAATGGGCAGGGGTTTTTGTTTTTCCCTTCAGGGATAGATTAACCTCCCTGGAGAAGACTTCCCATATCCCCAGGCTCAGGTACCCGTGAGGACGCTGCACTGCTCGCCCCTTCAGTGGGAGACGTGCAACGTGTAATAGGCAAGCACAGCATTGTTCTCGGAGGACCCCACAGGATCCGCCGGCCTGCTCCCCTCTTTCCGGGAAGAACATACCACCGGCCCTGTTTTCTCTGAATCTGCCCATTTCAAGCGCCTTAGGACTTATCTCTGCGTGGACGTTGCTTTTTCAGGCCTTGCAGCTGACCCATTTGCCCCCGACCCTGACGATCCACCTCATGCGGTTCTCTATCAGGAACGCGCGGACAGAAAAGATCTGCCACTCGCTGCGTTTCCCTCAGAGACTGGACTTCAGTCAGTTCCTTCTGGTGGAGCAAGACTTCGGCGCTGCCGAGGACCGGGTGAGATGCTCCTAACCCTCCTCCGCGTCGCCAGACACCTCGCCCTTTCGCTTTTGCCTCCTTCTATCACCAGCTCCCAGGACTCACCCGCTCATCCCAGATGTGGCTTTGGTTACCTCCTCTGTCTTTCCCTCAGCTCAGAAATCCTGCCACCTGCTGGCCATGCTTGGGATGAACAAAAAGGAAAACACCGGCTGCTTGGTGTGATCATAAAAGCACATTTTTATATATAAGAAACACTTTTTTTCTCATTTTTATTGTAGAATATAACATATATACATAAAAGTGATAGTTTTCCAAGTGCAATTTAACAAGTAGTTAGAAAGCAAATTTCAAAGAATATTATAGGTTATATTATGAAATATAACATATACACAAAAAGGTATGGCTTTCAAATTACAATTTAACATGTAGCTATAGAACAAATTTCAAAGGATATTATGGGTTACAGTTCCACCATTTCAATTCTTTCCTTCTATCCTAATTTACCCTAGCAACGAAGAAAAAGCAAATTATATTAAGATTCAGTATTCATAATTCTTTGATAAATTCCATCTTGTCTGTTGCTACCCCTTCCCCTAGTTTAATCACTTTCCCCATCTTCAGGGATGTCTAGGCAGTGACCACCCTAACTTATTCATGTTGAAAAGGGGTGTCGACTTTATGAACAAAGGGGACATATCTGGTTGATGTTGAAGAGGCTATTGCCTCTGGGTTTTGGGACTTAGCTGGCATAGGAGCTCTCTGAAGGATTTAAGTTTAACAATCGTCACCCCTTTCCATTACCATATCTTTGAGTTCACCATCATTAACATCTGAACGTATTAGATTATCATTTCCCCTCACTAGCTATTGTCTATCACTAGGTCCCCAATATTCTTAAAAGACATTGATTTTACATTGTTCAGATAGTTCATAGAAAGGGTAACATAAAATATCTCTCCTTTTGTGTCTGAGTTATTTCACTCAGAATTATATCTTCAAGGTTCATCTATGTTGCCATAAGTTTCAAGACCTTGTTGCTTCTAACTGCTGCATAGTATTCCATCATATGAATATACCACATTTTGTTTATCCACTCATCTGTTGAAGGAAACTTGCATTGTTTCCATCTGTTGGCAATTGTGAACAATGCTGCTGTGAACATCGGTGTACAAATGTCTGTTTGTGTCTCTGCTTTCAAATCTCTAGGTATAATAAGACACTTTTTTTTAAATTAAATTCAGTTTTATTGAAATATATTCACATACCATACAATCATCCATGGTGTACAATCAACTAGAAACACTTTTTAAACAGTATTTTAATGATGGGAACCTGTGTGTTCTTGGATAACAATGGTAGGTTATCATCACATTACCACTGCCATTTGTTGTCTGTAGTTGCTTTTCTTTTAAAATTCAAAAGACTTTCTTATTTCTAAATATTGGGTTTGCATTCAGTTTCCTCTCATTACCTTCCTTCTGAAATAATGTGTGTAGTATTTACAAATGCATACATAGGTAACCACAGCATTTTAGGTTCTAAGTATAGTATCAACCAAGCTTTCTTATTATAATAGTCCCTGTCCACTTTGGGGATAATAATAAATTAGACAGTTCTTTGGGCCAAATTTAATAAAAGTTGATTTCACTCATTCTGAGTTGGTAACTTATTGGGAGATTCTGAGAAAAACTCCATAGTGTTGAAATGTTACATTTAGCAAATTCTCTATTCCTATTTCTATATATAGGTCTGTTTTTGGACTGTCCTATTCAATTGGTTTGTTCATCTGTATATGCTCCAGAAACATGGTATTTTAAAAATTGGGACCTGATAATATGTCATAATAACTGCTACTGTAATGCAAGTTCTTTACCTAGTTAGGGTATTTATTTTTCATAGGATTCCCATTTTCTCTCCATCTAGTTTCCCTTATTTCTACTTGCAGTCTATCTGATGATTTCTTCTCTTTTTTAAAATTTTCCATTTAAAAACTATTGTGTTATGGAAGAATTTCAACCATATACCAAAGTATGACTCTCCATGTATCCATCAAGAAGCTTGGGCTCAGAAGCCAAACAGACCTTGGTTTCAATCCTGTCTCTTCTACTTACACACTCTGACCTTGGGCAAATTACCTTACCTCCCTAGACTCAGATTCTGCCTCAGTAAAAATACAGGATTTATAATAGCACTGCCTCATAGGGTTGTTGTGAGTGTTAAATGCAACAATGCATGTGAAGGATTTAGCCAAATGCGTAATAAGTGCCAAAAGGTAGCTAATAATTATTATGTTACTGATTATATTATCATTATAATGACTTGCGCCCTGGTGGTAGCCTAACTTTCTCCTTGGCTTCTGTCTCACTTCCACTCCCTACCCACTTCTCAAACCACATTATTTCACGGTGTTTCTAAAACACAGATCCGATGATGTCGCTCCTCTGCTTAAAACCTTGCAATGGTGCACCATGACTTGTAGGATAATGTGCTCAGTCCTAGTTTGGCCTTTGCAGCCTCATCTCTCGTGACTTTCCACTGCTTTCCCTGCCTTCCAGTCCCTTCACATGCTCGGCTCTGTTTTGCTGCCTGGCCTTTGCAAATTCTGGGTCCACATTCAAGAATACCCTCTTCCCACAACCTGTCTGCCAATCTTGTTCATCCTTTACTTCAATTCAAGCATGTCTTCTCTGGGGAGCCTCTCTCGGCTCCTCAGCTGCTAGCTCCTCTTACCTTTTTTTTTTTTTTTTTTTTTGAGGGGAGGGTTTGAAATTGAGTCTTCCCAAATTACCTTGTAAATACATCTGGCATAAAACACAGCATTGTAATTCCAGTTGATGTTAAGTAAAATAAAATGGCTGCCTGCATTGTGCATTGCTGGGAGAAGACCCCTTTCCGAGAAGAGCTTTTCCAGAGGACAAAAACAGTTGACCTGCAGGGGTTTTCTGAGAAAATGGAACATTTTCTGAGAAGATCCTACAGGGTTGCTGATAAGCAATACCTGATGATAAAACTAGTTTTGGTCCAGGAGAGAGAGCTTATCAGAATGGACAAGCATACCACACTAATCAGTGTATATCTTTACTCCACTTTGTAAGACCCCCCTCTAAGTAAAATGGAAACGATGTCGGCCAATCAGAACATTTCTTCATGTGCTTCCACATTCATCCTATATGAGCTTCTCCTTTCCACCCCCTTGGTGGAGCTCACTTCTGCTTTCTGAATGGGATGCTGTCTGATTCACGAACCGCTCAAAAATCTGTGAGATTCTGAATTGCATGAGAAGTTTTTATCAGTGCATTTGCTCTTTAATTAGCTGTGAGTTTCTGGAGGTCAAGGACCATCTTCTGGTCCCGTTGAAGCATCAGTGTCTGGCCTAGAGTAGGCACTCAGTAAGCATGTGATGAAATAATGCATCCTGACCCTAAACCTGGGTTAGGAAAGGAAGGGTGCTGGGTGAGTCACTGTGTGCCTTGTCTCTTTCCAGCCTGGAGGGCACTATGAACTCTTCGCTGTGATTGCCCATGTGGGAATGGCTGACTTCGGTCATTACTGTGCCTATGTCCGGAATCTTAGAGAAGACAAATGGTTTTGCTTCAATGACTCCAGTGTCTGTTGGGTGAGGAACTTCCAGCAAAGTGGTCTCTTGTCCTGGATTAGCCACCCCTAATAAAATCTGAGCTCACGTCTGGATGGGTCCTCAAGGTCCAGACACACTGTGGTCCCATTTTCTATGTGTGGGGGGCCTCTGATGGGGCTTAAGGCCCTTTATTGCATGCATTTGCCATCTGGCTCATGGCTCTGGCAGAGTCCATTTATCTCCGTATCTAGGTTTTTGGTGCTCTCGGCTCAGTTCCCTGCAACTTCATGCTCTGTGGGAAACTTCTGGGAAGATAGGAGAGTTAGAAACATGTAAGTTAGAACTTTGGGTTAAGCATGACCAAGATTCAACAGAGAAGGGTAATAAGAGAGAATTCATGTGCCTAGTATCCTATCCCCAGGTGCTCCAGGTTCTTGGGGGTTACTAGGGGTGGATTTGTCTGGAGGAGTGAGGGAAAGCAAATTGTAGCACCTTGTACTCTCTGGATGCTCAATAAATGTTGTGTGGATGCTTGAATACATCCGTTTATGTACTTCCAGGTGTCCTGGGAAGACATCCGGTGTACCTATGGGAATCATAGCTATCGCTGGTAAGAGAAGTTTGTGGGTAGTGGAAACTTGCTGAGCTTACCCAGGGTTCCCAGAACTGTATGAAGTTCTCATAGGTTCATCTATCACTT
Source organism: Choloepus didactylus (assembly GCF_015220235.1). Classification (NCBI taxonomy): domain Eukaryota; kingdom Metazoa; phylum Chordata; class Mammalia; order Pilosa; family Megalonychidae; genus Choloepus; species Choloepus didactylus. Next base: position 133,615,998 of record NC_051314.1, read on the forward strand.
ATGTGCTGATGACTCCCCACTGACTAACCATTTATCCTCATCTTTTAATACCCATCTCTCTCCTCCATGCTTTTCTTTGGGCTAAGCATGACCAAGATTAAACAGAAAAGGGTAATAAGAGAGACTTCATGTGCCTAGTATCCTGTCCCTAGATGCTCCAGGTTCTTGGGAGTTACTAGGGGTGGATTTGCCTGGAGGAGTGAGGGAAGGCAAATTTAGACTACAGCAATACTAGAGCACGAGTAGCTCCTGGTCTTAGTTTTCCAGGTCTGCTATGGTTGGTTTGAACAGAGATTTACTACCTCACTCTTTGGGAGGTTAGAAGTCCAACATCAGGGTATTGGCAGGACTTACTTTTTCCCAGAGTCTGTTGTATTCTGGCAATCCTCCGTCACATGGCGGTCTGTCTTTCCTTGTATCTGCCCTTCTGATTTCTATTGATTTTTGGCTTCCACTTCCAGGTCCAATTTACTTTGCTTATAAGGACTTCAGCCATATTGGATTAAGGGCTGCCCCTAAACGATTTGGCCACACCTTAACCAATAATGGCATCTTCTAAGGTTCTATTCACAAGTGGGTTCACTCCCACAGGAACGTGGATTGAGAGTTGAACACTTCCCAACATCACATCCTCTGTCATCCCTCTGTGGCTCTGCATATGCAGCTCCTGGCCTGTGTTGTCCTCTCCTATCTTACCATCCAGGCAAACTCCTACTCATCCTTCAACACCTCCGCTCATGGCTTTTTCCTACTCTGTAAAGTCTTCATTGACACCCCCAGCAGATCTGTAGGGACTTCCCTTAGACTTTCACAGCACTTAATTTTTTCTTTTTTTTTAATTTTTAGCAGGATTACACTGCATTGTAATTATTTGCTTAACAAAACTTTCTTTCACCCTAGACCATGAGCTCTTTGGGGGCAAGGATCACTCTTTTCATCTTTCTAGCCCCTTTGTCAGGTATAATGGCTTGCACTTATTAAGTACTTAATATTTTTTTAAAAAAATCAATAGCTACAGAGAGGAAGTTGGAGAGAAAAAAGCTGGATGATGTTAAATCACAGAGACTTTGTAAGTTTCTCCAGCTAAGTCTCAGGCTTAGGAGTGATTGTATACCAAAGGCAATATTTGAGATGAGTTTTCAGTTGCAGAGATAGGCTTGATAATTTAAAAAATAATGAATGAGATGAAATTTTCATGTTGAATCCTCTTCCAGCCTTCCATCTTTTCATCTGTCCCTTTTCTTCCATGCATCTCCCTTCGAGGCTGAATGTGTTGCTTTGTGGTTGTCAGTCTTTCCCGTGATTTATGTCAGGGGTTGGCAAACTTACCCTGTCATTGGCCAGAAAGTAAACATTTCAGGCTTTGTGGGCCATACTGTCTCTGCTGATACAACTCAGTTCTGTCATGGTAGCACCAAAGCAGCCAGACAATATGGAAAGGAATGAGCGTGGCTGTGTTACAATAAAGCTTTATTTACAAAAACAGGCAGTAGGCAGATTTGGCCTATGGGCCAGTAGTTTGTCAACCCCGATTCAAATGTTATCTAAGAGCAGCCAAGTGGTTATTTTCCCAGCTCCTCCCTTTTGTTTTCCTCTGAGGTGATGGATAGATGAAGGCTTAACCCAACAACCCAGAAATTTTCTGACACTTGTCCTATCATGAATTGATGTATCACTTGACTCTGAATGCTTCATTTGTTAATGTTGATGCATTTCTTTCTTTCTAGGGGGGAAACTGCATATCTTTTGGTTTATACGAAGAGCGAATCTTAACCCTACACCTTCACAGACTGGCAAACTATCATTTTCCTCTTCTATCCTTGGATCTGCTGATTCTTCTAAGAGCTTCTACAATGAGGAGAAACAGTGATTTTGAACTATATAATCAACCTTATTTACAACCCTTGGGGACTATCACAATATTTAATAATAATATGGCACAGGTCCTGATCAAGCAGAATGGATATTCCCATCAGTAGACCCAAGACACAAGGCTGCTGCAGAGTCCTGGGAACCCCCTGCTGTGCAAGGCATTAGCCCTTTAGTTGGGAGAGTGTGGGAAGTCCAGGTCCTCCCAGGGGAGGAGAGTCCAGGCCAGCAGTGGTAGAGGAAGCATTTGGGTGGCAATGGTTAATGGTAAGAAGTGTTCCCAGGGACATTATTTCAGGGTTAATCGTGGGGAAGTGTTCCCACGGACAGTATTTCAATATTTTACAATTGCTGTGACCATCCTGGTGTGTACTAGCTGACTGTCAGTCCTGTTTATAATTTTATATTTTTAAAACTCATATTAATTTCATAAAACTCAAGTGTTTTGTAATGGTGTTCATTTGTTCAACAAATATTTATTCATCATGCATTCTCCATAACACAGTGTGCCTGGCACATTAATAAATAAAATTCTTCCCGTCAAAAGGAGTTTGCAGTTTGATGGGGGTAATTAAAACAAATAAAATACTGAGGGTTTGCACTGTAGGAATTCAAAGAAATTGAAATTAACTTCTACAGGAGGCAATGGGAGAATAGCACAGGCAAGGGCATGGTTGAGAAAGGCAAAGCTCAGGCTCAAAGATCATCCACAAATCTGGCTTGCCCTGGCATAGGGACCAAGTGGTAGAAGGTTCTTGAAGGAGGCTACGGAGTTGAGATGTAATTTGACAGGCAATGAGGAACCATCAAAGGGTTGACAAAGGAAAGGAACACTTAATGGTTGTTCTAGTTTGCTAATGCTGCCGGAATGCAAAACACCAGAAGTGGATTGGCTTTTATAAAGGGGGTTTATTTGGTTGCACAGTTACAGTCTTAAGGCCATAAAGTGTCCAAGGTAACACATCAACAATCAGGTACCTTCACTGGAGGATGGCCAGTGGTGTCTGGAAAACCTCTGGTAGCTGGGAAGGCATGTGGCTGGCGTCTGCTCCCGAGTTCTCGTTTCAAAATGGTTTTCTCCCAGGACGTTCCTCTCTAGGCTGCAGTTTCTCTCAAAAACAACTTTCAGTTGCTTTCGGGGCGTTTGTCCGCTCTTAGCTTCTCTGGAGCAAAAGTCAGCTTTCAAAGGCTGTCTCCAAAATGTCTCTGTAAACTGCAGTTCCTCTCTCAGCTCCTGTATGTTCTTCAAAGTGTTCCTCTTGGCTGTAGCAAGCTTGCTTCTTCTGTCTGAGCTTATACAGTGTTCCAGTAAACTAATCAAGGCCCATGCTGAATGGGCAGGGCCACACCTCCAAGGAAGTTATCCAGAGTTATCACCTACAGTTGTGTGGGTTGCATCTCCATGGAAACACTCAAAGAATTACAATCTAATTAACACTGATACATCTGCCCACACAAGATTGCATCAAAGATAATGGCGTTTTGGGGGGCATAATACATTCAAACCGGCACAATGGTGTTTTGGTTAAACTAGCATGCTGGGGACTGGTGATATGGATTAGAGACAGGGATGGTATTGGGAATGGAAAGGTATCCACTATCACTAGAACCAGAAGAGTAGATATGGGCAGTGAGAGAAGAGGGTCCAAGGTAGTCTCCAATAACAACCTTGGAGGTAAGCAAAGCACTTGTCACCATTCCCCTTTCACAGGGGAAGAGATTGAGGCATTCAGATGTTTAATTACTTGTTCAAAATTTCACACTTGGTAAATGGCAGCCCTCCAACATAAAGTGTGGTACTCTTTATTATTTTATTTTTATTGATTTTAAAAAAATGATCCCTGCAAGAATATATTCTCATTGTAACACATTCAAAAATATAGAATATATAGCACCCCCTACTTGTAGTTAACCATTATTAGACAGCTTTGTATCCTTCTAGGACTTTTTCTATGCATTTGCATACACCTACATGAGAGATACAGATAATTTTTACAACATAATTTATACTGTACAGATTTTGTTCATTGCTTTTTTCACTTGACAAAGTTGTAGAAATTTTTCCAAGTCTGTACAAATGACTAGATAGGATTCTTTTAATGTGTTGCTTTTAATTCCATAGATAAATATACTTTATGCAGAGTAAACACCTTTGGACATTTTTGTGCACATATGTAGGTACTAAGAAGTGAAATTATTGGGTCAAAGATTTCCTCACAGTCTGTTGCCTGAATTTAACTTTATCGTCATTATTTTTAAGTTTCAGAAATTTAAAATTTTACCTAGTTACACTGCTAGTGGGTGGAGTCATCATGTGGAATTAAAAGTTGGTGTGCTTGTGCATGGTCTCTTTGGATAATTCTACGTCTATTGGTAGCAGCTCCCACCTGGGAGTTCTTTCTCTCCTTCATGCCACGTTCAGTTACTCTTTTTTCTCCCTTCCACCTTCCTTTGGCTCTGGTAGATTGATAAGAGATGGGACTGGAATTCAGGGTGGAAATATCAGAGTGGCCTTTGGTGTCCTTTGAACAGAGGATACAGAGGCCTATTTGGTATTGGGAAAATGAATCCCCCATGTAGTGTGGCTGGAGTTCTGTTTTGGTATTTAGGGCCAAAGCCTCAGCAAATAATGCAATGTTACCTTGCTTTGTTTCCCTTTGGATTCCTTGGAGGGAGGTAGCTGGACCCAGGTACTCTTGAATTCCCTGGTCAAATAGCATTCTTCACTCTTCAAGACCACCCCGTTGCTTCTAGTACTCTCAATGGGTATAGGGTCAAAGTGGTAATTTTATAGGAGGGGATAACTGAGTCTGTTCGTAACAGCGTAAGGAACACTTAAAAAGGAAAAAAATAGAAGAAGAAGAAAATGAGCTATAATGATTTTTTTTATCTTCATTTTATTGAGATATATTCACATATCACGCAGTCATACAAAACAAATCGTACTTTCGATTGTTTACAGTACCATTACATAGTTGTACATTCATCACCTAAATCAATCCCTGACCCCTTCATTAGCACACACACAAAAATAACACTAATAATAATTAGAGTGAAAAAGAGCAATTGAAGTAAAAAAGAACACTGGGTACGTTTGTCTGTTTGTTTCCTTCCCCTATTTTTCTACTCATCCATCCATAAACTAGACAAAGTGGAGTGTGGTCCTTATGGCTTTCCCAATCCCATTGTCACCCCTCATAAGCTACGTTTTTATACAACTGTCTTCGAGATTCATGGGTTCTGGGTTGTAGTTTGATAGTTTCAGGTATCCACCACCAGCTACCCCAATTCTTTAGAACCTAAAAAGGGTTGTCTAAAGTGTGCGTAAGAGTGCCCACCAGAGTGACCTCTTGGCTCGTTTTGGAATCTCTCTGCCACTGAAGCTTATTTCATTTCCTTTCACATCCCCCTTTTGGTCAAGAAGATGTTCTCCGTCCCACGATGCCGGGTCTACATTCCTCCCCGGGAGTCATATTCCACGTTGCCAGGGAGATACACTCCCCTGGGTGTCTGATCCCACGTAGGGGGGAGGGCAGTGATTTCACCTTTCAAGTTGGCTTAGCCAGAGAGAGAGGGACACATCTGAGCAACAAAGAGGCATTCGGGAGGAGGCTCTTAGGCACAACCACAGGGAGGCCTAGCCTCTCCTTTGCAGCAACCGTCTTCCCAAGGGTAAAACTTATGGTAGAGGGCTCAACCCATCAAACCACCAGTCCCCTATGTCTGTGGTCATGTTAGCAACCATGGAGGTAGGGTAGGCGAATACCCCTGCATTCTCCACAGGCTCCTCAAGGGGGCACTACATCTTTTTTTTTTTTTTTTTCCTTGTTTGTCTTTTTTCTTTTTTCTTTTTTTTTTTTTAACTTTCCCGTCTTTTTTAAATCAACTGTATGAAAAAAAAGTTAAAAAGAAAACAAACATACAATAAAGGAACATTTCAAAGAGACCATAACAAGGGAGTAAGAAAAAGACAACTAACCTAAGATAACTGCTTAACTTCCAACATGTTCCTACTTTACCCCAAGAAAGTTACCTAATATAGCAACATTTCTGTGAACTTGCTCCTACTATATCCATCAGAAATTAACAGACCATAGTCATTCCTGGGCATCCCCAGAACGTTAAATAGCTTATCTTTTCTTCTTGGATTATTGTTCCCCCTTCCTTAATTGCTCTCTACTGCTAGTTCCCCTACATTCTACATTATAAACCATTTGTTTTACATTCTTCAAAGTTCACATTAGTGGTAGCATATAATATTTCTCTTTTTGTGCCTGGCTTATTTCGCTCAGCATTATGTCTTCAAGGTTCATCCATGTTGTCATATGTTTCACAAGATCGTTCCTTCTAACTGCCGCGTAGTATTCCATCGTGTGTATATACCACATTTTATTTATCCACTCATCTGTTGAAGGACATTTGGGTTGTTTCCATCTCTTGGCAATTGTGAATAATGCTGCTATGAATATTGGCGTGCAGATATCTGTTCGTGTCACTGCTTTCCGATCTTCCGGGTATATACCGAGAAGTGCAATCGCTGGATCGAATGGTAACTCTATATCTAGTTTTCTAAGGAACTGCCAGACTGACTTCCAGAGTGGCTGAACCATTATACAGTCCCACCAACAATGAATAAGAGTTCCAATTTCTCCACATCCCCTCCAGCATTTGTAGTTTCCTGTTCATTTAATGGCAGCCATTCTAACCGGTGTTAGATGGTATCTCATTGTGGTCTTAATTTGCATCTCTCTAATAGCTAGTGAAGCTGAACATTTTTTCATGTGTTTCTTGGCCATTTGTATGTCCTCTTCAGAGAACTGTCTTTTCATATCTTTTGCCCATTTTATAATTGGGCTGTCTGTACTATTGTCATTGAGTTGTAGGATTTCTTTATATATGCAAGATATCAGTCTTTTGTCAGATACATGGTTTCCAAAAATTTTTTCCCATTGAGTTGGCTGCCTCTTTACCTTTTTGAGAAATTCCTTTGAGGTGCAGAAACTTCTAAGCTTGAGGAGTTCCCATTTATCTATTTTCTCTTTTGTTGCTTGTGCTTTGGGTGTAAAGTCTAGGAAGTGGCCGCCTAATACAAGGTCTTGAAGATGTTTTCCTACATTATCTTCTAGGAGTTTTATGGTACTTTCTTTTATATTGAGATCTTTGGTCCATTTTGAGTTAATTTTTGTGTAGGGGGTGAGGTAGGGGTCCTCTTTCATTCTTTTGGATATGGATATCCAACTCTCCCAGCCCCATTTGTTGAAAAGACCATTATGACTCAGTTCAGTGACTTTGGGGGCCTTATCAAAGATCAGTCGGCCATAGATCTGAGGGTCTATCTCTGAATTCTCAATTCGATTCCATTGATCTATATGTCTATCTTTGTGCCAGTACCATGCTGTTTTGGCAACTGTGGCTTTATAATAAGCTTCAAAGTCAGGGAGTGTAAGTCCTCCCACTTCGTTTTTCTTTTTTAGAGTGTCTTTAGCAATTCGAGGCATCTTCCCTTTCCAAATAAATTTGATTAGTAGCTTTTCCAAGTCTGCAAAGTAGGTTGTTGGAATTTTGATTGGGATTGCATTGAATCTGTAGATGAGTTTGGGTAGAATTGACATCTTCATGACATTTAGCCTTCCTATCCATGAACATGGAATATTTTTCCATCTTTTAAGGTCCCCTTCTATTTCTTTTAGTAGAGTTATGTAGTTTTCTTTGTATAGGTCTTTTACATCTTTGGTTAAGTTGATTCCTAGGTACTTGATTTTTTTAGTTGCTATTGAAAATGGTATCTTTTTCTTGAGTGCCTCTTCAGTTTGTTCATTTCTAGCATATAGAAACATTACTGACTTATGTGCATTAATCTTGTATCCCGCTACTTTGCTAAATTTGTTTATTAGCTCTAGTAGCTGTATCGTCGATTTCTCAGGTTTTCTAGATATAAAATCATATCATCTGCAAACAATGACAGTTTTACTTCTTCTTTTCCAATTTGGATGCCTTTTATTTCTTTGTCTTGCCAGATTGCCCTGGCTAGCACTTCCAGCACAATGCTGAATAACAGTGGTGACAGCGGGCATCCTTGTCTTGTTCCTGATCTTAGAGGGAAGGCTTTCAGTCTCTCACCATTGAGTACTATGCTGGCTGTGGGTTTTTCATATATACTCTTTATCATGTTGAGGAAGTTTCCTTCAATTCCTACCTTTTGAAGTGTTTTTATCAAAAAGGGATGTTGGATTTTGTCAAATGCTTTTTCAGCATCTATTGAGATGATCAATTGATTTTTCCCTTTTGACTTGTTAATGTGTTGTAATACACTGATTGATTTTCTTATGTTGAACCATCCTTGCATGCCTGGAATGAACCCCACTTGGTCATGGTGTATGATTTTTTTAATGTGTCTTTGGATTCGATTTGCAAGTATTTTGTTGAGGATTTTTGCATCTATATTCATTAGGGAGATTGGCCGGAAGTTTTCCTTTTTTGTAGCATCTTTGCCTGGTTTTGCTATTAGATTGATGTTAGCTTCATAAAATGAGTTAGGTAGTGTTCCATTTTCTTCAATGTTTTGAAAGAATTTGAGTAAGATTGGTGTCAGTTCTTTCTGGAAAGTTTGGTAGAATTCGCCTGTGAAGCCATCTGGCCCTGGGCATTTATTTGTGGGAAGATTTTTGATGACTGATTGGATGTCTTTGCTTGTGATGGGTTGGTTGAGGTCTTCTATTTCTTCTCTGGTCAGTCTAGGTTGTTCATATGTTTCCAGGAAATTGTCCATTTCCTCTACATTATCCAGTTTGTTGCCATACAGTTGTTCATAATATCCTCTTATAATTTTTTTAATTTCTTCAGGATCTGCAGTTATGTCACTTTTTCATTCATTATTTTGTTTATATGGGTCTTCTCTCTTTTTGATTTTGTCAGTCTAGCTAGGGGCTTGTCAATCTTGTTGATCTTCTCAAAGAACCAACTTTTGGTGATATTTATCCTCTCTATTGTTTTTTTGTTCTCTATGTCATTTATTTCTGCTTTAATCCTTGTTATTTCTTTTCTTCTACTTGGTTTAGGATTGGTTTGCTGTTCATTTTCTAGCTTTTTCAGTTGATCCATTAGTTCTTTGATTTTGGCTCTTTCTTCCTTTTTAATATATGCATTTAGGGCTATAAATTTCCCCCTTAGCACTGCTTTTGCTGCATCCCATAGGTTTTGGTATGTTGTGTTCTCATTTTCACTTGTCTCTATATATTTAGCAATTTCTCTTGCTATTTCTTCTTTAACCCACTGATTGTTTAGGAGTGTGTTGTTTAACCTCCAGGTATTTGTGAATTTTCTAAGTCTCTGATGGTTATTGACTTCTAATTGTATTCCATTGTGGTCAGAGAATGTGCTTTGAATAATTTCAATCTTTTTAAATTTATTGAGGCTTGTTTTATGTCCCAGCATATGATCTATTCTGGAGAAAGTTCCGTGAGCACTAGAAAAGAATGTGTATCCTGGTGATTTGGGATGTAATGTCCTGTATATGTCTGTTAAATCTAATTCATTTATCAGATTGTTTAGGTTTTCAATTTCCTTATTGGTCTTCTGTCTGGTTGATCTATCTATAGGAGAGAGTGATGAGTTGAAGTCTCCCACAATTATTGTGGAAACATCAATTGCTTCCTTTAGTTTTGCCAGTGTTTCTCTCATGTATTTTGTGGCACCTTGATTGGGTGCATAGACATTTACGATTGTTATTTCTTCTTGCTGAATTGCCCCTTTTATTAGTATGTAGTGGCCTTCTTTGTCTCTCAAAACATCCCTGCATTTGAAGTCTATTTTATCTGAGATTAATATTGCTACACCTGCTTTCTTTTGGCTGTAGCTTGCATGAAATATTTTTTTCCATCCTTTCACTTTCAGTTTCTTTGTGTCCCTGTGTCTAAGATGAGTCTCTTGTATGCAACATATTGATCGTTCATTTTTTTTGATCCATTCAGCGAATCTATATCTTTTAATTGGGGAGTTTAATCCATTTACATTCAACGTTATAACCGTGAAGGCATTTCGTGAATCAGCCATCTTATCCTTTGGTTTATGTTTGTCATATTTTTCCCTCTCTCTATTAATATCCTTTATTGTACCCATACTGAATCTCTTTAGTACTGAACCTTTCTCCAAGTCTTTCTGTCCTTTCTTTGTTTCTCTGTCTGTAGGGCTCCCTTGAGTATCTCCAGTAGGGCAGGTCTCTTGTTAGCAAATTCTCTCAGCATTTGTTTGTCTGTGAAAAATTTAAGCTCTCCCTCAAATTTGAAGGAGAGCTTTGCTGGATAAAGTATTCTTGGCTGGAAATTTTTCTCACTCAGAATTTTAAATATATCGTGCCACTGCCTTCTTGCCTCCATGGTGGCTGCTGAGTAGTCACTACTTAGTCTTATGCTGTTTCCTTTGTATGTGGTGAATTGCTTTTCTCTTGCTGCTTTCAGAACTTGCTCCTTCTCTTCTGTGTTTGACAGTGTGATCAGAATATGTCTCGGAGTGGGTTTATTTGGATTTATTCTATTTGGAGTTCGCTGAGCATTTATGATTTGTGTATTTATGTTGTTTAGAAGATTTGGGAAGTTTTCCCCAACAATTTCTTTGAATAGTCTTCCTAGACCTTTACCCTTTTCTTCCCCTTCTGGGACACCAATGAATCTTATATTCAGACGTTTCATATTATCTATCATATCCCTGAGGTCCATTTCGATTTTTTCAATTTTTTTCCCCATTCTTTCTTTTATGCTTCATTTTCCATTCTGTCATCTTCCAGGTCACTGATTCGTTGTTCAACTTCCTCTAGTCTTGTACTATGAGTGTCCAGAATCTTTTTTATTTGGTCAACAGTTTCTTTAATTTCCATAAGATCATCCATTTTTTTATTTAGTCTTGCAGTGTCTTCTTTATGCTCTTCTAGGGTCTTCTTGATTTCCTTTGTATCCCGTACTATGGTCTCATTGTTCATCTTTAGTTCTTTGAGTAGCTGCTCTAGGTGCTGTGTCTCTTCGGATCTTTTGATTTGGGTGCTTGGGCTTGGGTTATCCATATCGTCAGGTTTTTTCATATGCTTTATAATTTTCTGTTGTTTTTGGCTTCGTGGCATTTGCTGAACTTGATAGGGTTCTTTTAGGATCTGTAGACCAATTGAAGTCCTTATCTCTAATTTATCAGATCTACAGCTTCGTGGAGTACACTTTCTCTAACTAACCAGCAGGTGGCGTCCATGAGCCACCTGTTCCCCACAAGCCAGTTCTCCCCTGCTTAGCCTTTTTGGTGAGTGGGGGAGTGAGTCTTGTGGGGTCCAATTGGTGTACCAAGCTTGTGTGCGTAGTTGGTGTTGCCTGCCCTGTATATGGGGCGTGTTTCTGGGCAGTCAGGGAGGGGGGGTGGCCCTAACAATCAAATTTCCCTGGTGATCCTAGAGTTTTAAAGCTGCTGCAATAGTCTAATCCTTCAGTTCAGTCCTGCCACAGTTTGTCTCTGCCACTGACCCACAAGTCCTTGGTATTGGCGTATGGCTCCTGAGACTTGCAAGTGGGCCCCTCTTCAGGCTGTGCACCCCGGGTCCTCTGTTGAGGGATGACTGTGCTATGTCACAGGTGAGTGCCGTCCCCCCAGGGTGGTTCTGGGCTGCTGGGCTGTGTAGGGAGGCTCCCAGTCTGCTGAAATGATGGCTGAATGGGGCTTTGTTAATTCACACTGCTCCACCTTCCCAAGTCTGGGACAATCAGCTGAGGTTGCAGGGAAGGCTAATGTCCACGCCCAGTTTTGTGGTGTGTGCCTGTTATTTGAAGCACTTCCGTCACACTGGGTTGTCTGGGGCAGCTCTGGGCTATGGGGCTGGCGATGGGCAGGAGTGTTTCCTGTCCACCAGGATGATGGCTGTGAGCGGACACCCCCCTTTTCTTGGGAGGTTGTGGTGTTTAGTGAATTTTCTCAGCCACTGGATTATTGCCTTTTGTCTCAGAGCTCTCTTAGTTCTGCTCTTGACTTGACCTGCCCAAATTGCAAGTCTTTGAAGCTTTCTGTATTGGGCTTCTTAGAGTAATTGTTTTAGAAAAAGAAAAAAGGATTAAAAAAAAAAAGGGCCCTCCTCAGAGATCTAATGGGTTATTGAAATGCTAAGAGACAAAGCAACCAGGGCCATTATGGAAAGGTTCACAGGGCAGAGAGATCAGCTTTTCTTCGGGATTTGCATATGCGCCTCAGGGCCTGAGCTCTGCCCTTCCCGTTTCTACGTTCACCAGAACTCCAAAAATCCTCCGCTTTTATTTTGGAGTTTTTGGTGTTGTTTTTTTTCTATGCCTGTCTCCTCTCTGCTGGGCTGGCTGCTCTCAGATTCTCTGGTGTCTGGTCTCAGTCTATCTATGGTTGGAGTTTGGATCAGTAGAATGAGTTTCCGATAAGGGCTGCCACTGCAGTTCTCCCTTCTCCTTTCTGGAGCTGACAGCCCCTCCTCCCACGGGACTGAGCCTGGCAGGGAGGGGCGCGGGTCCCCTGGCCGCAAAAACTTACAGATTTCGCTGATCTCAGCAGTTCCACGTTTTCATGAGTGTTGTATGAAGTATGCCCAAAGTCAGATTGCTCTGTGGTGTCCAGTCCACGCAGTTCCTGGCTTTCTACCTACTTTCCTGGAGGAGTAACTAAAACATACAGCTCACCAGTCCGCTATCTTGCCCCGCCTCCTCTATAATGATTTGAACAAGGGAACTGAGTTGGCAGGAAGGAAGGTAATTAAGAGCCCAGGTAGGAGTAATCATCTTGCAAGGATGAGAAGAGAGGATGTTAGAAAGAAGCGGATGGAAGCAGATGTTGGAGAAGTTACAGAGAGATTCCAAGTTAAAGAGGAAGGGTAGTAACAGACATTTGATAATGTACTAGATAGAAGAAGAAGGAACACAAATCAATTGACTTTGATTTTCTAGATGGGGCTGATCTCTGGCTATTTTGCTTCTTCTCTAAAGTACTCATGTATTCACCAATGAACAATCAACTGAGCGCTCACCATGATGCCTTGTGTCCAGTTCTGGTGTCCACTTGGCTGTGTTCTTGTCTCGTGAGGCCCTGGGTTTATTGTATTTTCATCATCCTGTATTCTGCTGTTTCTTCAGCACTTACACCCAGTACCTTTGGGATTCTTCTCAGAAGGTCTACCTTAAAGAAGGGAGCAGAGAGAATAGTCCAAACCATTTGTTTCTGATCATATCACAGTCATGAGTAGTAATATTCTTTGGAAAGTATCTGCTTTTCTCTGGAAACTTTCTCTTTGGTACCATTTCACTGGCACTTTTTGCTTTGATACCTTTTGAAAAATCAGTGTTTATTAGTACTGAGGAAGATTCTTTTTTTCTTTCTTTCTCTGTTGGATCTTAGGAAGTCAACTTAGCTTGAAATTGTAGTTATCCACAATTTCTGGTGCCTACTGTTTCCTTCACCTCAGTCTTATCTCTGCCTACTGAGAGCACGTTCCAGGTCAGGGACACAAGTTATCCTACCAGAAATTTGTAAACCTAGAGCTTCCAGCCCCTGTGCTGCTTCTGTTTGTGTCCCTCTTTCTGATCAGCTCTGCCTTATAACATTTCAACATCATTCATAACCCTCATGGGGAAGCCAACTGCTGAACCCTTCTGCCAGGATATCCCCTACAACTTCCTGGTTGTTAGTCATCAGTGGCTACAAGGTTTCTGTGGTAGCATTCAGGTAAAGCATGTGTATTTGTTCCAAAGAGCTTGTTCAGGCATGAATGACTTGGTGATTTAAGTAGGTGATCTGTGAAAATATCAATGGATCAAATCTAAAGAGCAGGTGAGGTTATTATTTTAATATTTCCTTTCTGCCAGCATGATAACCTCATGCAATGAAATCTATCCAGTGTGGTAGGCGCAGTTTTTTAGGCCACAGATTCAGATAGGCAACAAGGCAGTGTCAGTTATTTTCTTGTAATTTAACTTATGTTTATTAATTCTAAATATCTTAATTCGGTCCATGCCAGGTAAACCCAATCACTTCAGTGATTTCATAGTTGTTCCAAGTTTAAACTCATTTGAATCAAGGTCCTTCCTTCCTGCTCCTACTTTTTCCTAAGCTTGAGGTTAGGTGAGGTCAAAGCTTGGTGGGTGGGTGGGGAGGTGCCCGCTCTTGGTCTTCGTGTGTCCCATGCAGGCATCTGGTGACATGTCCTCTGCAATCAAGGTCTTGCTGGTGGTTCTGGTTCTGAGCAATGGGGACCTTTCTTGCTGGCATTCATGGAGGCAAAATTGTACTTCCCATGATGCTATCCACTGAGACAGTCTGATCTTCATCTCAGAGGGCTCTGTCTCTCTACAACTCACTTCTGTACCCTTTGTGGGGCACAGAAAAGTTTGGTTGTTCATGTGGGCCTTTCTAGGTCTACCAGGGACTCCAGTCTGTCCTTGGCTCCTCCTGGCAATCCCATGTAGCTATCCCTACTCGTGAACCCTGCTGCCACTGAGGTGTGGGTATAGCTGCAGGGCTTGCCACCTTGCAAGCACTCTAGGAGGAAAAGGGGAGCTACATCTGTTCTTGGACCCTACACCCGAATGGGGCTCTGTGGGGCAGGGTGGTAATGGGGAGACAAAGCACAGGTCTCTCCATTCCAGTATTCCAGCTCTTTCCCCTCCAACTCTTTCTTTTCTCCTGCTAGGAGGATTGTTTACCTGGTCTTGGTTATGAGGGGTGGAACAGAATTTACTTAGCAAATATTATCTTTCTGTCTGGGTGTAGACTGTGGCTTATTTTTTTTTAAAGGGAGAAGCCAAGGTCTTTGTTATCTGTGCAAGACATTAAGACACCAAGCAAGACATTGGAGCAACAGTTCTGTCAGATTATTGTTCTATTCCCATTTTATAGATGAGGAAACTGAAGCTCAGAGAAGTCAGGTAACTTACCCAAAATCACACAGCCACGGCTCAGGTAACTTACTCAGAGTCACATGGCTCTGTATGCTATGCCAGAGACTTGAATCCAGTCAGTCTGACTCCAAAATCCATGCTCTCAACTACTGTGCCATTCCACTTCCTCTCCACGTTGTCAGAAGCTTTGTTTCCAGCAGAGTTGCGACAAGTTCTAGTAAACTTTGTAGAGTGGAATTTTAAAAATGAAACTGGAAGCACAGAAACTGCAGTACTAACCTGATTATTCTGCCCCAAAGTTTTCCTTCAGCGTCTAATTTTAATTAGGTAGAATATTCATGAATTGCGTCAATTATGCTAGTTTGGTTTTGTGTATTTATAATGAACGACTTTCACCCGCTGTTTTGGTTACTGCAGCCACAGAACCTTGTTTCCTGACATCAAGATTCATACTCACTAATGAGGAATTCAGAAACTAAATAACTGCGTGAGCAATAAGAATTCAGAGATCAATGGCCTTGAGGAACTTATCATCGTTGATGCCTTTTGAAAATTGCCAAGACTGCTATCCTAAGGTCTGAGGGGAAAAAAACCACAACATTCTGTTTATAAAAGACAGCACACTGAATCTCACTTACTTACCTTAAAATTTATACTACAGATTGATTGACAAAAATTTTGAATTCTGAATGTTAAGATATTCTCTTACATTTCTGGTGGTCAGATAAACAAGTCTCACGGATAGCTCTTGCCTTTTCTCCCCTTGATTACAAAAGTAATACATGATCATCTCAAAAATTCAAACATTACAGAGACATATGATTTAGAAAGTGATATTGCCATATAAACCCACGCCACTGAGATAACCACTCTTAACAGTTGAGTGCATGTTCTTCCAGATTTTTTCTATCACAACATATTATTATTTCAGAAACTGGAATATACTATACATGGTATTATGCAATATGCTTGTCCTTTCTTTTTTTGAATATAATAACATGGTGATTCTGGAAATCAGATTCTCTCTCCTCCCTAAGGTTTGCTGTTGCTTTTTGAGAGGTGTAGTCATTTGTTTGTTCAGTGGCTTTTCCAAACTTTTTTTGTTGTTGCTGCTGCTGCAAAAACTGTGTTCTTTGTCATGTGTTGTCACTTAAGTCACTGTTTCATTATCTCAGTGCTCAGCCAGTGACCTGACAGATTTCCTTGTTTTACTTCTTTTTTTCCTCATTTTTTATTTTGAAATACTTTCAAACTTACAGGACATTTACAAAAATAATATAAATGCCAAACAGAACTCCAACAAACACCTACCCCCCACCTCCCACCAAGATACCCAGATCCACCAAGTTTAACATTTTGCCACACTTGCTGTATCATTCGTACAGAGATTTCCTTAAATGACAAAATTTGGGAGTTTTTTTCATTATGCACTCTTCTGGTTGCTGTAAGTTTTTGATTAGATTCCAGAGTTCTGAAAAAGTTGATTCTGACAGCTTTTGCCAGTTTAATGGTTGCTTTAGTGGAGGGACTGATTCTTGAAGCTCCCTACTCCACCATTTTCTATTATATCACTCTGTCCCTTCTTCAAAAATATTTAATAACTGTCATTGAAAACCTACTATGAAGCAAGCACTGAGCTTGAATTCCATATAAACAAGTCCTACTGTTTGCTTACAGCTTATAAAGTGGCCCTTAAAAAGATAATTTTTAAACACCTATTTAAAAATTACTTTGTTGTTAAACAAGGAGTGCACAATTACAATTTCTTTTAAAAAATTATGACATTACAAATAAAACTAAAGCATCCTTGGATCCCTCTCCCACAATTTGATCCCCTCTGCTCTTTCTCATAGGTGATCATTGTTAATTACTTTGGTGCGTATATTCCCAGGCCGATTTCTCTGCTTTTAGGTAACATCTGTACGTATCCAGAATACCAAGACCATATGATATTTAACAAAACATAAGTGATATCCTTTATGGATTAACCTGCAACTTGCTTTCATCATGTGTGTTAGGGAGTGATCGACCTGTTTTTTACTTATAGTTCTGGCTCCTTCCTTCTAATAGTGGCATAATGTTCCATCAAATGAGGTTATTTCTAATTTTTTCTATGACTAATAACTGCTTTTTAAAATGAATAAAATTTTGAGGGTGGGGTGGGGGAGAGGGCATACTGCAGTAAGTTCCTAAAAAATCTACAGGCCATTCATGTTTTTTTTGACCACAAATTGAGCAGCATGGGTTGAGCAGTACAGCGTTACAGTGTGATTTTGATGCCTCCTTTCTCTTCCTGACCCCCAGTGGGGATGCCTCTTTCCTTCCTCTGGGTTCCCCTAGCACTATGGAGGCTGACATCACTTTTCACACTTCTCCTTGAATTGGGGTTATCTGCATATAAGTCTGTAGCTCCTTTACAGTAGGCCCTGTCACAGTTGGCACACTGGCCCTGCACGGCGTTCTGGATTTCTTACCAGGAATGGGCCTTTGAGGCTTAGAAGTATTTTGGCACTCAGCTAATACCTCCATTTAGTAGACGGTAATGATGCCTTTATACTTTTGCCATTTGTGAGAGTATTTCAGGCAAGGGGCCAGGCCAGAGGGCTGCAGAGGTTGCTAAAGCTTCCTGAATCATGGTTCCTGGTATGCATGTTAATGAAATACAGTTTAATCTGTATGACCATTCTATATGGTGTTTATTATCAACCCTATTGAATAAATCAGGAGACTGAGACATTGAGAAGTTCAATAACTTGCCCAGTTCACAAAGCAAGAATGTATAAAGCTGGGATTTGAATCCGTACTCTGGAGCCCCTGGTACCCTCTCTTTGCCCTTATCTTCTTTATTGAGGTAAGAGGAGACTCCCTCCTATCCCATCCTATTAATATTTTAGGTTGGTTATCACGTGTGCTTGTGGCACCCATAGACAGGTAGGGGAAAGATGCTTCCCCCAAATTTAATTGCTTATAGCTCCATTGTTTGACCTTTGTAAATCACCTCTCTTTTTGAAAGCAGTTTGAGATGTACATACTATCAAGTTCACTTACTTAAAGTGCACGATTTAATGATTTTTAGCTTACAAAGTAGTGCAGCCATCACCGCACTGTAATCACACACCCTGTAAATCCCCACTTTTATCAAGTCATTTGCCAAGGTCAGCGTCTCTGGTCTTGTTGTCAGTCACAGCACCAAGCACCAGGCAACGCACTCACCACGTGATCAAAAACTTTGCCCGCTGAAGGCTTCCCACACGTGCACCATAGCGAACCCGCCCAGCCGGCCGGTGCGGCTGCTCGAACTGCGCGTGCGCATGCTCACACCTTGTGCGCGGCCCCCGGGTCTCTGGGCGGGGCGGGGCGGTGGCGCGGCTCCACTAGCCAATCAGAGCGGTCCGCGGGTCAGCCGGAGCAGCGCGCGGCCTCGTTCTGGAATATCCGCGGCACCTGAGACCGGGAGCCATGGAGAAGATACCCGGCCTGGGACTCGGGACCTGGAAGGTAAAGCGGCTTCGCGATTGGCTTCCTGCTGTGCCTTTTCTTTTTTTTGTGGTAGACCCACTACTCAAAGGAGTGGTGTGGCTGGGTAAATTCGTCGGCGAGGAGCGTCCCCCAGTGTTTTGGGGGCGCCCTTTTCGTTTCCCGGCCGCCTGCCCTCGGCCGACGTGACCCGAGCGTCGTTTGGGCTCCGCTGGTCGCTTGTTACCTTCTCAGTGGCCACGGTGACTTTCTCTCTGGGAATCCCGAAGCCTGACAGTATCCAGCTGTCACTTGTGCTCCCTTTGGTAGCTGTAGGATCAGGGCAAGAAAAGGAACGTCGGGGCTGGCGCGGGCTGTCCAACCACCCCAGGCTTCAGTTTCCTTGTTGCAAAAAGGGGGAGCTGAGAAGACTGGTTTATTAGTCTAAGAGTCCTGCTCGCGCCAAAATAACGTGGAGTAAATCTTTTGTAAAACAGAAGAACTCTTTTGCAGTGCATCATACTCCTCCTCTGTTTGAAAGATGGAATTTTCAGACATCAGATTTTCTGAAAATGGGGGTTGTAGCTGTAGTATTTCATGTTGTGGCCAAGTCATAATGATTATTCATTGGTCTGCTTTTCTTGATCAATCTTGTCAGAAGTTTGTTTTATTAAGGTTTTTCAAAGAACTAAGTTCTGGCTTTGTTGATCCTCTCTTGTATCTTTGTTTCCTACTTCATTGACATCTATTCTTACTTTTATTTTCTTTTTCTTTTTACTTTCTTGGGTGTTCTTTTTCTAGCTTAAGATGGATAATTGGTTCTTTAACTTTCAGCTGTTCCAAAGCTGTGGCTTTAATGTTAACTGAAGACAGTTCTACTGATCTATCTGACAGATGAAGTTCAAGTGAGAAAGTGCTTTGTGAACTGTAAATCCCTTAAAAAATGTTCAGTTTAATGATTTTATGACCCTTTCCCCATACTTCTTCCCTTACTCTTTCTAAAATACATTTTTTATTGTGAAATTTAACATATGTACTGAACAGTGATAACTTTCAGAGTACAATTACACAAGTAGTTAGCAAATTTCAAAGAATGTTATGGGTTACAGTTCCACAGTTTCAGTTATTTCCTTATTGTGATATATAACATATATACAGAAGGGTGATAACTTTCAAAGTATGATTTAACAAGTGGTTATATAGGTTATTTCAAAGAATATCATGGGTTACATTTCCACAGTTTTGTTATTTCTTTATTGTGAAATATAAGATATATATGAAAGATGCTGATTTTCCAAGTACAATTTAATGAGTAGCTGTAAGACAGATTTCAAAGAATGTTATGAATTACAGATCCACCATTTCAGTTATTTCCATCTAGCTATTCTAATACCATAGCATCTAAAAAATATTTATGTAATTATTCAGTATTCATAATCTTTGTTAAATTCTATCTTGTCTGTTGCTATCCCTTCCTCTCATTTAATCACTTTCTTGATCTTCAGGGGTATCTAGGAGGTGATCACCCTACATGTTCATATTGAAAAGGGGTGTTGACATTATGGGTAAGGGGGCTGCATCTGGTTGTTGTTTCTAAAGAGGCTGTTACTTCTGGGTTTTAGGACTTGTCTGGCATAGGAACACTGGTGGATTTAAGTTACTGAGTGAAATTTTTATAGACTCTCAGATAGGGACCTAACCTTTTTTGGACTACTATTGGTTAGGACTTCACATACTGTGGCCATTTGGGATATCTAGCTTGAGCTTGCATAAGAGTAACCCCCAGGATAGCCTCTAGACTCTATTTGAAATCTCTTAGCCACTGTAGCCTTACTGTGTTACCTTTCTTTTCCCTTTTGGTCACGTAGGCCCTTTCAATCCCTCGATGCCAGGGCCAGGCTCATTCCTGGGAGTCATGTCCATGTCGCCAGGGAGAGTCACTCTCCTGGGAGTCATGTCCCATGTAGCGGGGAGGTTAATGAATTTATTTGCCCAGTTGGGCTTAGAGAGACAAAGGCCACATCTGAGCAACAAAAGAGGTTCTCTGGATGTGCCTCTTAGGCATAATTATAGGAAGGCTTAGCCTCCCATTTATAGCCCTAAGTTTCATAAGAGCAAGCCTCAAGATCGAGGGCTTGACTTATTAAGTAGGGGGTTCCTAATTTCACATAGCATATATTCTGTCAAACAGATTCTGATAAACAATCAGTATCTCACATTATCTTCACTTAGTTGTGCAATCATCACTCTCAATTTTAAACAATTATTGTAACACAAAACATCCCAGAGCTCTTATCAGCCCCTAATTATACATCCCTAGTATTACTGTAGTACTGGTAAGGTATTCCTATTAAACATAGTCTATAATATGTACTGGGTAATTTTTCCATATACCACTCTGTTGTTAACTCTGTACCAGTGTCATACCTTAGAAGTATATTATGTAAACACTTATTTATATTTGTAGTGCTAGTCTGTGGGATACATGCCTTTAAACAACCACTTTCAATCATGTTCGCCTTCAATGCAGCACTGATACTTATAATCCCATTAATGAACAATCATCATGCCTGTCCATTCCCATACCTTATTATCATGTCTGTACATATTAGATTATCATTCCCCCTTCACTAGCTTCTGTGTATCTCTAGGTCCCCATATTCAACATTATAAGACATTCATTTTATATTGTTCAGGGAGTTCACATTAGTGGTAAAATACAATATCTCTCCTTTTGTGTTTGACTTATTTCACTCAGCATTAGGTCTTCAAAGTTCATCCATGTTGTCATGTTTCAGGACCTCGTTCCTTCTTACTGCTGCATAGTATTCCATCGTATGTATATATATATATATATATATATATATATATATATATATATACACCACATTTTGTTTATCCACTAGTCTGTTGAAAGACACTTGAATTGTTTTCAACCCTTGGCAGTTGTGAACAATGCCACTGTAAACATTGGTGTGCAAATGACTGTTTGTGTCACTGCTTTCAGATCTTCTGGGTTTATACCGAGAAGTGAAATTGCTGGATCGTAGTGTAACTCGATAGAGTTTTCTGAGGAATTGCCAAACTGTCTTCCACAGTGGCTGTACCATTATACATTTCCACCAGCAATGAATAAGAGTTCCAATTTCTCCAGATCCTCTCCAGCATTTGTAGTTTCCTGTTTGTTGAATGGCAGCCATTCTTATTGGTGTGAGATAATTTGTCATTGTGGTTTTGATTTGCATTTCACTGATAGTTAGTGAAGATGAACATTTTTTCATGTGCTTTTTAGCCATTTATATTTCCTCTTCAGAAAAATGTCTTTTCATATCTTTTGTCCATTTTATAAATGGGATGTTTGCACTATTGTCTTTGAGTTGTAGGATTTCTTTATATATGCAGGGTATCAGTCTCTTATCAGATATATGGTTTCCAAATATTTTCTCCTATTTCATTGGCTGCCTCTTCACCTTTTTGACAGATTTCTTTGAGGTACAGAAGCTTTTGATTTTGAGGAGTTCCCATTTATCTGTTTTTTTCTTTCGTTGCTTATGCTTTTGGTGTGAGGTATAAGAAGTGACCTCCTAATACTAGATCTTGAAGATGTTTCCCTACATTATCTTCTGGGAGTTTTATGGTATTGTCTCTTATATTGAGATCTTTGATCCACTTTGAGTTAATTTTTGTATGGGATATCAGTTAGGGGTCTTCTTTCATTCTTTTGGTTATGGCTATCCAGTTCTCCCAGCCACATCTGTTGAAGAGACTGTTCTGTCCAGTTCAGTGGATTTGGGGGCCTTATCAAAAGTCAGTCTACCACAGATATGAGGGGCTATTTCCGAACCCTTGATTGGATTCCATTGATCAGTATGTCTGTCTTTGTGCCAATACCATGCTGTTTTAACTACTGTGGCTTTATACTGTGCTTTAAAGTCAGGAAGTGTAAGTCCTCCCATTTCATTCTTCTTTTTTTAAGAATATTTTTAGCCATTTGAGGCCCCTTTCCCTTCAAAATAAATTTGATAACTAGCTTTTCCAAGTCTGCAAAGTAGGTTGTTGGAATTTTTATTGGAATTGCATTGAATCTTAGATCAGTTTGGGTAGGGTTGACATCTTAACAACCTTTAGCCTTCCTATCCATGAACATAGAGAATTTTTCCACTTCTTTAGGTTCCCTTTGATTTCTTTTAGTAAAGTTATGTAATTTTCTGTATGGAGGTCTTTTATCTCCTTAGTTAAGTTTATTCCTTGGTACTTAATTTTTTTAGTTGCTGTTGTGAATGGAATTTTTTTCTTTAGTGTCACCTCAGTTAAGTCATTTCTAGTGTATAGGAGCATTACTGACTTTTGTGCATTGTCATTGATTTCTCAGGATTTTCCAAATATACGATCATATCTGTAAATAATGACCATTTTACTTCTTCCTTTCCAATTTGAATGCCTTTTATTTCTTTGTCTTGGTAAATTGCTGTGGCTAGAACTTCTAGCTCAATGTTGAATAATAGTGGTGACAGCAGGCATCCTTGTCTCATTCCCCATCTTAGGGGGAAGGTTTTCAGTCTCTCACCACTGAGTGCTATACTGGCTGTGGGTTTTTCATATATGCCCTTTATCATATTGAGGAAGTTCCCTTCAATTCCAGCCTTTTGAAGTGGTTGTATCAAAAAAGGATGCTGAATTTTGTCGAATGCTTTTTCAGCATCTATTGAGACAATTATTTGATTTTTCCCTTTCAATTTGTTAAGGTGTTTTATTGCACTGATTGATTTTCTTATGTTGAACCACCCTTGCATGTCTGGAATGAACCCCACTTGGTTGTGGTGTATGATTCTTTTATTGTGTCTTTGGATTCGATTTGCAGGTATTTTGTTGAGAATTTTTGCATCTGTATTCATTAGGGAGATTTGTCTTTAGTTTTTTTTTTTTTTTTTTTTTTGATGGTTTTTTTTTTTTTAATCATCATTTTATTGAGATATATTCACATACCACGCAGTCATACAAAACAAATTGTACTTTCGATTGTTTACAGTACCATTACATAGTTGTACATTCATCACCTAAATCAATCCCTGACACCTTCATTAGCACACACACAAAAATAACAAGAATAATAATTACAGTGAAAAAGAGCAATTGAAGTAAAAAAGAACACTAGGTACCTTTGTCTGTTTGTTTGCTTCCCCTACTTTTCTACACATCCATCCATAAACTAGACAAAGTGGAGTTTGGTCCTTATGGCATTCCCAATCCCACTGTCACCCCTCATAAGCTACATTTTTATACAACTGTCTTCGAGATTCATGGGTTCTGGGTTGTAGTTTAATAGTTTCAGGTATCCACCACCAGCTACCCCAATTCTTTAGAACCTAAAAAAGGTTGTCTAAAGTGTGCGTAAGAGTGCCCACCAGAGTGATCTCTCGGCTCGTTTTGGAATCTCTCTGCCACTGAAGCTTATTTCATTTCCTTTCACATCCCCCTTTTGGTCAAGAAGATGTTCTCCATCCCACGATGCCGGGTCTACATTCCTCCCCGGGAGTCATATTCCACGTTGCCAGGGAGATTCACTTCCCTGGGTGTCTGATCCCACGTAGGGG
This sequence comes from Choloepus didactylus, assembly GCF_015220235.1. Lineage (NCBI taxonomy): Eukaryota > Metazoa > Chordata > Mammalia > Pilosa > Megalonychidae > Choloepus > Choloepus didactylus. The sequence continues at coordinate 133,639,798 of NC_051314.1, forward strand.
GGAGGGCAGTGATTTCACCTTTCAAGTTGGCTTAGCCAGAGAGAGAGGGCCACATCTGAGCAACAAAGAGGCATTCAGGAGGAGACTCTTAGGCACAAATACAGGGAGGCCTAGCCTCTCCTTTGCAGCAACCGTCTTCCCAAGGGTAAAACTTATGGTAGAGGGCTCAACCCATCAAACCACCAGTCCCCTATGTCTGTGGTCATGTTAGCAACCATGGAGGTGGGGTAGGCAAATACCCCTGCATTCTCCACAGGCTCCTCAAGGGGGCAATACATCTTTTTTTTTTTTTTTCCTTGTTTGTCTTTTTTCTTTTTTTTTTTTTTTTTAACTTTCCCTTCTTTTTTCAAATCAACTGTATGAAAAAAAAAGTGAAAAAGAAAACAAACATACAATAAAAGAACATTTCAAAGAGACCATAGCAAGGGAGTAAGAAAAAGACAACTAACCTAAGATAACTGCTTAACTTCCAACATGTTCCTACTTTACCCCAAGAAAGTTACATAATATAGCAACATTTCAGTGAACTTGTTCCTACTACATCCATCAGAAATTAACAGACCATAGTCATTTCTGGGCATCCCCAGAACGTTAAATAGCTTATCTGTTCTTCTTGGATTATTGTTCCCCCTTCCTTAATTGCTCTCTACTAATAGTTCCCCTACATTCTACATTATAAACCATTTGTTTTACATTTTTCAAAGTTCACATTAGTGGTAGCATATAATATTTCTCTTTTTGTGCCTGGCTTATTTCGCTCAACATTATGTCTTCAAGGTTCATCCATGTTGTCATATGTTTCACCAGATCGTTCCTTCTTACTGCCGCGTAGTATTCCATCGTGTGTATATACCACATTTTATTTATCCACTCATCTGTTGAAGGACATTTGGGTTGTTTCCATCTCTTGGCAATTGTGAATAATGCTGCTATGAACATTGGCGTGCAGATATCTGTTCATGTCACTGCTTTCCGATCTTCCGGGTATATACCGAGAAGTGCAATCGCTGGATCGAATGGTAGCTCTATATCTAGTTTTCTAAGGAACTGCCAGACTGACTTCCAGAGTGGCTGAACCATTATACAGTCCCACCAACAATGAATAAGAGTTCCAATTTCTCCACATCCCCTCCAGCATTTGTAGTTTCCTGTTTGTTTAATGGCAGCCATTCTAACCGGTGTTAGATGGTATCTCATTGTGGTCTTAATTTGCATCTCTCTAATAGCTAGTGAAGCTGAACATTTTTTCATGTGTTTCTTGGCCATTTGTATTTCCTCTTCAGAGAACTGTCTTTTCATATCTTTTGCCCATTTTATAATTGGGCTGTCTGTACTATTGTCATTGAGTTGTAGGATTTCTTTGTATATGCAAGATATCAGTCTTTTGTCAGATACATGGTTTCCAAAAATTTTTTCCCATTGAGTTGGCTGCCTCTTTACCTTTTTGAGAAATTCCTTTGAGGTGCAGAAACTTCTAAGCTTGAGGAGTTCCCATTTATCTATTTTCTCTTTTGTTGCTTGTGCTTTGGGTGTAAAGTCTAGGAAGTGGCCGCCTAATACAAGGTCTTGAAGATGTTTTCCTACATTATCTTCTAGGAGTTTTATGGTACTTTCTTTTATATTGAGATCTTTGGTCCATTTTGAGTTAATTTTTGTGTAGGGGGTGAGGTAGGGGTCCTCTTTCATTCTTTTGGATATGGATATCCAACTCTCCCAGCCCCATTTGTTGAAAAGACCATTATGGCTCAGTTCGGTGACTTTGGGGGCCTTATCAAAGATCAGTCGGCCATAGATCTGAGGGTCTATCTCTGAATTCTCAATTTGATTCCATTGATCTATATGTCTATCTTTGTGCCAGTACCATGCTGTTTTGGCAACTGTGGCTTTATAATAAGCTTCAAAGTCAGGGAGTGTAAGTCCTCCCACTTCGTTTTTCTTTTTTAGAGTGTCTTTAGCAATTCGAGGCATCTTCCCTTTCCAAATAAATTTGATAACTAGCTTTTCCAAGTCTGCAAAGTAGGTTGTTGGAATTTTGATTGGGATTGCATTGAATCTGTAGATGAGTTTGGGTAGAATTGACATCTTAATGACATTTAGCCTTCCTATCCATGAACATGGAATATTTTTCCATCTTTTAAGGTCCCCTTCTATTTCTTTTAGTAGAGTTATGTAGTTTTCTTTGTATAGGTCTTTTACATCTTTGGTTAAGTTGATTCCTAGGTACTTGATTTTTTTAGTTGCTATTGAAAATGGTATCTTTTTCTTGAGTGTCTCTTCAGTTTGTTCATTTCTAGCATATAGAAACATTACTGACTTATGTGCATTAATCTTGTATCCCGCTACTTTGCTAAATTTGTTTATTAGCTCTAGTAGGTGTATTGTTGATTTCTCAGGGTTTTCTAGATATAAGATCATATCATCTGCAAACAATGACAGTTTTACTTCTTCTTTTCCAATTTGGATGCCTTTTATTTCTTTGTCTTGCCGGATTGCCCTGGCTAGCACTTCCAGCACAATGTTGAATAACAGTGGTGACAGCGGGCATCCTTGTCTTGTTCCTGATCTTAGAGGGAAGGCTTTCAGTCTCTCACCATTGAGTACTATGCTGGCTGTGGGTTTTTCATATATGCTCTTTATCATGTTGAGGAAGTTTCCTTCAATTCCTACCTTTTGAAGTGTTTTTATCAAAAATGGATGTTGGATTTTGTCAAATGCTTTTTCAGCATCTATTGAGATGATCAATTGATTTTTCCCTTTCGAGTTTTTAATGTATTGTAATACATTGATTGTTTTTCTTATGTTGAACCATCCTTGCATGCCTGGAATGAACCCCACTTGGTCATGGTGTATGATTTTTTTAATGTGTCTTTGGATTCGATTTGCAAGTATTTTGTTGAGGATTTTTGCATCTATATTCATTAGGGAGATCGGCCGGTAGTTTTCCTTTTTTGTAGCATCTTTGCCTGGTTTTGGTATTAGATTGATGTTAGCTTCATAAAATGAGTTAGGTAGTGTTCCATTTTTTTCAATGTTTTGAAAGAGTTTGAGTAAGATTGGTGTCAGTTCTTTCTGGAAAGTTTGGTAGAATTCCCCTGTGAAGCCATCTGGCCCTGGGCATTTATTTGTGGGAAGATTTTTGATGACTGATTGGATCTCTTTGCTTGTGATGGGTTGGTTGAGGTCTTCTATTTCTTCTCTGGTCAGTCTAGGTTGTTCATATGTTTCCAGGAAATTGTCCATTTCTTCTACATTATCCAGTTTGTTGCCATACAGTTGTTCATAATATCCTCTTATAATTTTTTTAATTTCTTCAGGATCTGCAGTTATGTCACCTTTTTCATTCATTATTTTGTTTATATGGGTCTTCTCTCTTTTTGATTTTGTCAGTCTAGCTAGGGGCTTGTCAATCTTGTTGATCTTCTCAAAGAACCAACTTTTGGTGATATTTATCCTTTCTATTGTTTTTTTGTTCTCTATGTCATTTATTTCTGCTTTAATCCTTGTTATTTCTTTTCTTGTACTTGGTTTAGGATTGGTTTGCTGTTCATTTTCTAGCTTCTTCAGTTGATCCATTAGTTCTTTGATTTTGGCTCTTTCTTCCTTTTTAATATATGCATTTAGTGCTATAAATTTCCCCCTTAGCACTGCTTTTGCTGCATCCCATAGGTTTTGGTATGTTGTGTTCTCATTTTCATTCGTCTCTATATATTTAGCAATTTCTCTTGCTATTTCTTCTTTAACCCACTGATTGTTTAGGAGTGTGTTGTTTAACCTCCAGGTATTTGTGAATTTTCTAAGTCTCTGATGGTTATTGACTTCTAATTGTATTCCATTGTGGTCAGAGAATTGTCTTTAGTTTTTCTATTTTGTAGTATCTTTATCTGGTTTTGGTATTAGAGTGATGTTAGCTTCATAAAATGGGTTAGGTAGTGCTCCTTTTTCTTCAATTTTTTGAAAGAGTTTGAGCAGAAATGAAACAGTGCTTTTTGGAAAGTTTGGTAAAATTCCCCCGTGAAGCCATCTGGCCTTGGACTTTTGTTTGTAGGAAGATTTTTTGTTTGTTTGTTTTTCCATCCATAATATTTATTTTAGGTTAAAAATTTGTTGGGATATAATTACATCATTTTTATAAGAGAGATTAAAAGTGTTGTAATATTTCAGTGATAACTCAAGTAATTCCCTGCCTCTGATTTCTTCCTATATGAAAACATTTTTTCCTTATTCCAGATTATTTTTTTCTGGAACACATTTTGGATTATGCAAACTCTTTACTAAGTTACATTTCTTAGGTTTGTAAACAACTCTCCCTACCTTTACTTCCCATGTTCCAGTGAAAATGAAACATTTACATTTATATAACTTTTTTTTCTTGCACCTTTACCTTAACTCTACATCTTTCTTCCCTGTAATGTGTAAAGGTTTAAAAGCCTTTGTAGGAAGGTTTTTGATGACTTATTGAATCCCTTTACTTGTGATTGGTTTGTTGAGGTCCTCTTTTTTTCTTGGGTCAATCTAGGCTGTTCATGTGTCTCCAGGAAATTATCCATTTCCTCTAAATTGTCTAGTTTATTGGCGTACAGTTGTTCATAGTATCCTCTTATGATTTAAAAAATTTCTTTGGGGTCCACAGTTATGTCCCCCTTCTCATTCCTGATTTTGTTTATTTGGGTCTTCCCTGTTTTTGACTGTCAGTCTAGCTAAGGGTTTGTCAGTCTTGTTGATCTTCTCAAAGAACCAACTTTTGGTTTTATTTATTCTCTCTGTTATTTATTTTTTGTTCTCCATGTCGTTTATTTCTGCTTTAATCCTTCTTCTTTCTTTTCTTCTACTTGCTTTAGTTTTACTTTGCTGATCATTCTCTAGCTTCTTCAGTTGTTCAGTTAAGTCTTTGATTTTAGCTCTTTCTTTATTTTTAATGTATGCATATAGAGCTATAAATTTCCCTCTCAGCACTGCCTTCGCTGCATCCCATACGTTTTGATATGTTGTGTTCTTGCTTTCATTCAGCTGTAGATGTTTACCAATTTCTCTTGTAAGTTCTTCTGTGACCCACTGATTGTTTAGGAGTGTGTTGTTTAACATCCACATATTTGTGAATGTTCTGGTTCCTTGGTGGTTATTGACTTCTAGTTGCATTGCATTATGGCCAGATAATTTGACTTGAATAATTTCAATCTTTTAAAATTTATTGAGGCTTGTTTTCTACCCCAGCATATGATCTATCCTGGAGACTATTCCATGAGCACTAGAAAAGAATGTATATCCTGGTAGTTTGAGATGTAACTCTCTCTATATAATTAAGCTTATTAAGTCTAATTCATTTATCACATTATTTCGGTTCTCAATTTCCTTTTTGGTCCTCTGTCTGGTTGTTCTCTCTATAGAAGAGAGTGGTGTATTGAAGTCTCCCACTATTATTGTAGAAATGTCTATTGCTTCCTTCAGTTTTGCCAGTGTTTGTCTCATGTACTTTGGAGCACCTTGACTGGGTGCATAAACATTTATGACTGTTATTTCTTCTTGGTGAGCTGACTCTTTTATTAATATATAGTGTCCTTTGTCTCATATGACATCTTTTCTTTTAAAGTCTATTTTGTCTGATATTAGTATTGTTACTCCTGCTTTCTTTTGGCTGTAGCTTGTGTGGAATATTTTTTCCATCCTTTCACTTTCAATCTGTTTGTGTCGCTGGGTCTAAGATGAATCTCTGGTAAACAGGTTCATACTTTTTAATCCATTCTGCCACTCTGTATCTTTTAATTGGGGAGTTTAATCCATTCACATTCAGTGTTACTAATGTGAAGGCAGTTCTTGAATCAACCATCTTATAGTGACTTTTGTTTGTCAGATCTGTTCCCCTCCTTTCTCTAATACTTTTTAATTCTGTGATCTTCTCCAGACCTCTCTCCCCTTTCTTTTTTTCTCAGCCGGTAGAACTCCCTTTACTATTTCTTGCAGGGCGGGTCTCTTGTTAACAGATTCTCTCAGCATTTGTTTGTCTGTGAAAACTTTAAACTCTCTCTCAATTTTGAAGGTGAGCTTTGCTGGACTTTGCTGGATAAAGAGTTCTTGGTTGGCCAATTGACTTTTATTCACTGATTTGGGCCCCTGCAAAATCACAAATAAATGAGGAGTAAGTCTTGTATTCGTGGGAGTTATTGGCCTTTAATGTTGTTGAAGTGCTATTTTATACTGATGGTTCAAGAGTATTGTGGAAACAGACTTTAAAAAAAATGCCTTTAAAAATGAAGGTAAATATCACTCTTTTTATCTGTTTGTTAATTTACTAGTTCCAATTGTCTAGATTCAATTACCTAGTCCCAATTCAGTATTTGATGTAACAAAACAAATACTGCTTAGAAATGTGAACATTTTAATAAATTGAATATTTTCTCCCCCTGCCCCCCCCCCCCAAAAAAAAGAGTTCTTGGCTGGCAGTTTTTCTCTTTCAGAATCTTAAATATGTCATACCACTGTCTTCTTGCCTCCATGGCAAGAAGTCAGTAGTTAGTAGTTGGTCTTGTTTGGTTTCCCTGTATGTGGTGAATTGCTTCTCTCTTGCTAGTTTCAGGAGTTTGTCCTTCTCTTCAGCATTTGACAGTCTGATCAGTCTATGTATCAGCATGGGTTTACTTGGATTTATTTTATTTGGAATTTGTTGGGCATCTTTTATTTGCATATTCATATCATTTAGAAGCATTGGGAAGTTTCCTTGACTGTGTATTCAAATACTCTTCCTAGTGATGTACTCTTCTCTTTACCTTCTCGGATACCAGTGATTCTTGTATTTGTGTGCTTCATGTTGTCCTTCATTTCCCTGAGATCCATTTCAAATTTTTTGATTTTTTTTCACCATTTGTTTTTTTGCATTCAGTTGCTTTGTCCTCTAGTTAACTTATTCTTTATTCTGCATCTTCAAATCTGCTGTTGTGTGTCTCTAGTATATTTTTAAGTTGATTTACAGTGTCTATTTCCGTAAGATATGCTATTTTTGATTTACTCTTTCAAATTCTTCTTTATGATAGTCTAGAGTCTTCTTTTTTTGAGTATGAGATGGTACTTTAATATGTCTAAACAATGAATATATCATTGATTTTTTGGCCAGAAGAAAAAAAAATTGAAACTAATATGCATTACCAGTTCATATGGGTATGATTATTCCATTCCATGTGGATATGAATATTCCATTCCATTAAAAGGTATCCATTAAGCGGTTATAATTGTAGAAATGAGAAATTGTGGATTTCATATTTCACATTATGATACTGCATGCAATCTAATTTTAGGATGATAAATTGGAAAGTTGCCTCTGTTCCCACTAATAAAAAACATCCAGGTATTAACATATTAGTGGCATTTTCTCATTGGCATTTTTCTATTCATTGAAGTAGATGAACTAAATTTTTAAAAAATTAATTGATTTGTTAACTTGTATGCTTAATATTATATCTTACTTACAAATGAGTATATAGTTTATAAATGTTACATACTATTTGAGAAAATATTGTGTATTTTAGCAAAGATTACAGCTAACATTTTGAGTACCTGTTGTTAGCCACATATGGTATAAAATGTTTAATATGTGATATCTTCTCAATAACTTTTTTTCAAATTCAGTTTTATTGAGATATATTCATATCCACTGTGTACAATCAGTTGTTCGCAGTACCATCATATAGTTGTGCATTCATCACCAAAATCAAATTTTGAGCATTTTCATTACTCCAAAAAGAAATAAATAAAAAAATAAAAACAAGAATAAAAATACAAGTAAATAAGAACACCCACAACATCCCCCCCCCCTGAATTATTCATTTAATTTTTGTTCTCATTTTTCTACTCATCTGTCTATACACTGGATAATGGGAGTGTGAGCCACAGGGTTTTCACAATCACACAGTCATACCATGTAAGCTATATAGTTATACAGTCATTTTCAAGAATCAAGGCTGCTGGGTTGCAGTTCAACAGTTTCAGGTATTTCCTTCTAGCTATTCCAGTACACTATGAATAAAAGGGATATCTATATCATAGATAAGAATAACCTCCAGAATGATCTTTCTATTCCATTTGAAATCTCTCAGTCACTGAAACTTTATTTTGTTTCATTTCTCTTCCCCCTTTTGATCAAGAAGACTTTTAGGGTCTTTTTGATATCCTTTATGTCTTTAGCCAACTCACTGAAGTTGTTTTGGAGATTTGTGTGTTCTTCTTTGATTAATTGCTTCAAGTTCTGTGTCTCCTCTGGCTTTTTAATTGGTTGTTTGGCTTGTCCATATCTTCTCATTTCTTCATGTGCTTTATGATTTCTTTTGTTGGCCTTGGGGCATTTGCTTATCTTGATCAGGTTATTTGGGATATGCAGGATTATTTGAACATTTATCTATAATTTGGCAGAGCTACAGCTTGGTGGAGTGCACTTTCCCTGTCTTACCAGCAGATGCTGCTCTTTAGCCACCCCTTATTCTCAAACCAGGTCTCCCCAACTTTACTTGTGCACTAGGTGGGGTTCAAACCAGGTGGAAATCCAATCAGCACACCAGTTCTCTGTGTGCACTGGGTGGGGGTCAGGCTCTACACAGTTCAGCAGGGACTTCTCTCCAGGGCATAGTGTTCCCTTCAGTTTCCAGGGCTGCAAGTGGACCACTCTTGGGCTCTAGGGTTGTGTGTCTCACCCTCCAGCTCAAATGCACTGGAATCCCTGTCTGCTGTGCACTGGTGAGCCTCTGGGTTTGTGGAGGGGCTCCTGGTGCTTCAGTGCAGCATCCTTGCCTCTTGGCTGTGCACAATGTGGACTTCCGTGGAGGAAGAGTGAATGTGTTCACCACAAGACCACAGAATCCTGAGTTCCCTCACAGGCTCAGCAGTGGGGCTATGAAGGGTTATCTCCCCAGCCAACTGCTGAGATGGGTGCACGGGGCGAGGAAAGCTGTGCCCTCCCCTGCTTTGCGGCTGGCTATAGCCGCCAGTCCCCCGCAGCGATTCTGGCTGAACACTTACCCCATCCTTTCAAACGCAGTCTCTCTGCCTCTCCAACCAAGTCCCCACTATGTGGTGTAGAGGTCCTGTTTGGCTGGGGGCACCCTGGAACTTCTGTTCTGGGGCAATTTCTGCCCTGTATCTAGTCTTTTTCATGGAAAAGTTTGCTCTGCCTTTCCTAATCTGCCATCTTCCTGGAAGTCTTCCCTTACTCTTACTTGAGCACCCCAGTTTATAGTGACTTTTCTCTTTTCTGGACTTCCGTACTGCTTCTAGAACCTGTGCCATTCATTGATTTTTGGCATGTGTTTTGTAATGTGAGTGTATACCTTGTTTTACCTTCACAACTAGGCTCTATGGTCTTTGAGGGTAGAATATGGGTATTATCCCCTTTGTGTCTCAGTTATCATTTATTTTGCACTTATTTATCCCTTTGTTTGCTCATTCAGGCAGCAGAGCATCGAGCTCAGACTTTGCAGGTGCTAAAATTACCTATAGAAAGTTTCTCCCTAAAAGGTAAAGGAGTTAGAACTTTGATTATCTATAAATTCTTTACTTTCTGATTCTGACACTCCCTAATTTTAGGAGTAATTCCAATTCAGTGCCTTAATCTTACAGATATCATTTGACTCTATATTCTAGAGTGAAAAAGAGGAAATTTTGGTTGGTTTTCCCTGAATGTGGGTGGATTACTTTCAGCTTGTTCATTTTGCAGGCCGCTCCAGGAGAAGTGATGGAGGCAGTGAAAGTGGCAATAAATGCTGGATATCGGCACTTTGACTGTGCCTACTTTTACCACAATGAGGGTGAGGTTGGAGAAGGGATTCAATGTAAGATCAAGGAGGGCCTGGTGAAACGGGAGGACCTGTTTGTTGCCAGTAAGGTAAGACTTCTCAACTGCGAGGAGAGAAGGATCTAGGTCACTCAGGGCTTGGGTACGTAGATCACTGAAATAATGAGTAAAGGACTTTCCAGTTTCCTCATCGGAGCTGATGACTTTGTTGTGTACTTGAACCAGCACTAACAAAAACCTTTACAGCTTAGTGACCATACTGAATTATATTGCATGTAGGTTTATTTTCTTCGTTTTATTTATTTAATCGTTCACAGAGATTCCCCCATTTAGCAGTTCATTAATAAATCAGTATTTACTGAGTACTGGGCACTTTGGTTACAGTACTGAGTAGGACAAAGTCCCAGCCTTCATGAACTCATTCTACAAAGTACTTCCCAAATGCATACTCACCTGGCACACTTGTTAAAACATAGATTCCCAGTTGTACCCCAATCAGGTAGATCTGCTGGATAAGACACCCTGGGAGCAGTGCCAGGTAAAGGTGTTGGGGGCTAACATTACAAGCAGAGAGAACAACCTGAGCCAAAGCACAGGCATGAAGCAGCATAGTGGGTACAGGGATCTAGCAGAAGCTTAGTGTTCCTGGAGCCAAAAATGTTAGGTAGCAGAAAGGAGTGAGAAACAAGGCTGGAGAACTGGACAGGGGCCCGCTTCTGAAAGCCTTGGCCTGCCAAATTTAAGGAGCTTCCACTTTTTTCCTATAGACAAATGAGAACCATCGAAGGTTTTTAAGCAGGGGAGGTATCTTTATATTTATATGTCTGTATGGCTTGTGTTATATATAGGATATTGTTGCAGCTGAAAGAGGCTTGCATTTGAGAGGGAGGAGACTGGAGGCAGGAGATCAGTTAGGACATTAGCAACAGTGTAGGTGGGAGATGAAGGCTTGAACTAGGGCAGTGGGAGAATGAAGGAGAGGAAGTGGATGTGAAGAATAGTCAAGGGGCAAGCTCCTTAGAAAATTCAGAGGTTTGATTAACATAATAGGGAGTCAAGGGATTAATTTTATTTTGACTTTGAAGCAGAATGTTAACTCTGTTAGATCAGGAGTCATGAGTTCAAGTTCTAGCTGTCATTCACGAGCTGTGAGACTTTGGGTTAGTCATTGCACTCGGGGGATCACAGTGTCATAATTTTTGTAGAATGCGACTTTGGCATTGGCAATCTCTAGAGTAAACTTCCAGGTCTAAGAGTCCATAATTCAGTGATTCAATGTTGTTTCCACAGAAGATTTGCTTTTTGTTTTACTTTAAGGTAATTCATTTTTGTAATTCAACATTACTATCTAAAGCTAAAGCAGAGGAGTAGTATAGGAGAAGTCTAGGTGTGTACTTGGCTGGGGAAACAGGCCTCAGAAAAAAGATTTTTCTTGAATTATTCTCAAGGTAAGAAGATAGGTAACTGATGATTTCTAAGGCTAGCCCCTTAATTTGGGGACAAGTTGGATGACAGCCAAAGTGGAAGTATGCTCTTTATTTTGAAAGTTAGAAAATTCTTAGGAATGTATTAAGATAAATAAATCACTTAGATACTCATCACTGAAGAGACAACTGCTGTTAAAAGTATGATGTATTTAATACAAATTTTTGTGTTTTTTTAAATTAATAAACTGTGTTTATAGTTTGTTTTCATATCTTTGAATCCCTTTTTTTTACTTTCATTAAGTTTATTCATTTTTGTTTTTTTTCACTTGTGATGGAACCTTTAGATTAGCTTCTGTCATGGTTATTAATAGTATAATGGGGGAAATAATGAGGGGAAAAACAAATTACACATTTTTCTACTTAAAAGAGAGTGCTGAGGGAAATATCTAAGTAAATATAAGATAATGTATATTAAGGTACACACTTAATTTAACCTGTATGATTGCGATGCCTTAGTAACAGAGAAACTTTAACAAGGGGTTGATTTAAGTGGGAAACACACTATAGAAATTCTTCTGATTTACCCTCTTCTCCTTTCTGCTTGCAGGCAATTTTTATCCCAGTAAGGCTTCCCATCAAATACCTAACGGTTTTCTGAACTTCCCTTTAGGAGGAATAAGGCAGAAGTCGCCCAGCTTTGGAAATCCTTCCCTGAGGGAGCCCTGGCACTTTTCTGAGGGTGATGTCACTGTCTTCCCTCAGAACTTGTCATATCATATTTATTGTCGTCTGGTCTGGAATTTGTTTTTTTTTTTTGTCTTCCAGATACTAGGTTTGTGGGAATGGGGGCAAATATTGTGTTAACACTGGATTTGTGGCTGTGCATGACAGTGCTTTCTTCCTCCTCTTTGTAGCTCTGGTGTACCTGCCACAAGAAGTCCTTGGTGAAAACAGCATGCACCAAGAGTCTAAAGGCCTTAAAATTGGATTACCTGGACCTCTACCTCATCCACTGGCCCATGGGTTTCAAGGTGCAGTTCAGTAGGTGGTGAGACCCAGTGTGCAGTCCTTTTTCTTCGTTGGTCATACCCTGGAGTGCGGTGGGAAGAGCATGAACCAGCAGGCTGGAAACTTGTCTCTACTTGCGAGGTTCTGTCCTCTTTGGGGAGTGACTGCTGCTTTGCAGTGTGGGAGGTATTTGGTTATCACCTGCAGCTGGCTATGGTAGTAGATTATTTTTCCACTGAGTTTTATCTTCTTCACTTAATTGCATCTCACACCCTCTCTCCCTTTAAACATTCCTTAGCTTTTCTGTGTTTGTTTCCACCTCGTTGGTGGTGGGTGCCCTGCCTCTGTCTCATGTTGGTCCTGGCCAGGATATCCCTGCAAATTTGTCCAGACAGAAATGAGAGCCTGCCTGGCCAAGGTCCCAGTCCTGCAGTGGCCCTGTGAAATAGAGAAGTCCTTGAAGGGATGCTTTTCCTAAGATGGAATGGCTGATCGGTTGTTCCGGAGCCTCCTCTATGTTCACTCTGTTGGAAGATCTCTCAGTGTATGCCAAGCCAAATGTTATCTTTTTAGATTAAAATAATAACAACAAAAAAAAACCCACTTCATTCCCAGCGTGGCTGTACTTTAAGGCATTGCGTTTGATTTCAGTAAAGAATACAGACAACTCTTCACCGGTCACATTAATAGAGAAGAAGATGTACAGAAAGCAAAACAAGAGTGAATGATTCAAAAATGATTTCTGTGTCTTTGAAATTCAGTGCCTTCAGAGAATACTAATTAAAATAGTAATAGCTAGTTATATAGCATTTAATATGTACCAGGCGCAGTTCTAGATGCTTTGTATATATTAACTCAGTGAATCTTGCAGCAGTTCTGTTGTATAGATGATGAAACTGAGGCACAGAAAGTTTAAGATTATCAAGGCCTAGAAGCATATGTCAGGCATTTGCTACTGACTGCCTGGCCCTCACTTTCTATCACAGCCCTGTCGTTGGATGGTGGAGTAGAAAAAGGACTAGGTGATTCAACAGACTACAGAGTGGAAATCGACTAGTAATTGTGAATTACCTAAATAAAGCATAAAGGCTCACAAGGAGAATTCAAACTTCAGGCAGAAATACTGAGGAATGTTGATTCCTTGGGCCTTGATCTTGGAGTAGTGCAGTCAGTGGGTCTTCTGGCTGGTGGGGTCTGCAGACTCTTGTGATTTCTGACAATTAGAAGAGCAGAGCCCAAGGGTGAGGGCAGTAGAGCATTCGTGTGGGGCAGAGAGAAGAATCAGCATGGGAGGTGGTTTTGAGGTAAGACTATTAGTTGCTTCAGCTCATCATCCGGAATTCCTCTATTGTGTGGATCAGGCTGGAATTACAGACATGTTCCTCACTATTGCTTAAAAGAATGACTAGGTGTCATTAAATAAATGTATCTTACACCATTCACCCCATCACATGCTAGCTTGAGTTGATTGCAGATCAATACCTGCAGATCTACTGCTGTGAGGGATGATGTCAAATTCTTCCAAGCCATCTTTCTCTGCCCTAAGCCTTCCATGCAACTTTGTATTAATTCTCACCTCATCATAATCAGATTGCTAAGAAAAAAAGAGGAGATCCCAACAATGGAGTTGGGAAAAGGTTGATTGAGTTCTTAAGACATGAAGGAAGCCCCTTTCTCCTCTATTCTTTACCTGGAATTACTATTTCCTGGAAACTGGCAAGGATTCAAGGTCTCTTTTTCCTTTCCTTTCCTGCCTTGTGAGAGCTGGGTAGTGAACATCAAGACTGGTAGAGACTCTGCAGACGATCCATCCAACCACCATTTGATCTTATGAGGGGAAGACCAAGACCTTGAGAAGTGAAGTTTAGGGCCAAGATGGCATTGCTTAGTGAGCAGGCTGTAGCTTGGACCCAGATTTTCTGACACACAGTCCAGAATTCTTCCATTCATCTTGTTTCTCACTCTACCCAGTCTCCTCATTGGATGTATCTCAACCTTCCCAATCAGCTCTGTTTTTTCTGTTCTCACAGCCTGGGGATAAAGACTTGCCTTTGGATTACAATGGCATGATCGTGCCCAGTGACACGGACTACCTAGACACATGGGAGGTGAGATCAGATTCATCCCAGCTGATGAATGTCCAAATAGGAAATTAGAAAAGCTTGAGCTTCTGTTGTTCAAACACACCAGGTTTATTTACTTGAGACACAGTGTTTACAGTTTGAATTAGGAATGAACACTTGGTTAAAAACTCAGAGACTCTTGTTACCTTTAGTTTCATTTGGGTCATCTCTCTGATTTGTTTTGGAGATAAATAATCCATATCTCCCTTTTTCCTTTTCTTAACTGATTATTTACTTTTTTTTTTAAGATTAAAATTATTTATCAAATAAAAAAACATTTCCAAGCAAAATAAAGCAAAGCAATGGGAAAACAGATTTTTTACTTTTTGGTTAAAACACATCACACCATCATTACAGAAAAGGAGAATCAAGAAAAGCATAAAAAAGAAATTAAAAATCATCTGTTTCTCCATTGCCCCAGTGGTAACCACTATTCACACTTCATGGTTTCTTTCAGTTCTTTTTTAAGCATGTTAGAATGATAACTTTGGCAGCATGGCAAAAGTCATATTCGGGAGGTGAGAGAAGTGTGAAGGTTGAGTCACCAAGTTTCAAGCCTGCTGTCAGGGTCCAGAGGTCGTGTCCATGGGAATCCAGAGGTGGTGATGGGTTTGAGAGACTTGTGGGAGGAGAACTGATAAACGGATGTAGAATGAGGACCAGGAAGATCCACCGATGACTCAGGCTTCTGGCATGGATGACTGAGTGCATGTGATCTTGTTAACCAACATGGGAGTAGAGAAGGGGCAAGTTGGAGACACTGGCAGAAAGTGAGCTCAAATTTGAACTTGCTGAGTCTCCAGCCTAGAGGGTGAATTCAGAAGATGAGATCCTGGACCCCTTAGTACAGAATGGATTAGGGAAAGCCATGGGAATGTTTAGGATCATCTAGGGTGATTGAGAAGAGAGAGGGAAGTGCCAGGCAGGGAGGGAATACCTGGGCTAGACATCATCCTCCTTTCCTCCCATTAAAAAAAAATATCAGCATGACAGGTTAACTGAGATGTCTGAAATATCAAGACTAGTGCCCAGGTATCCCAACCTTTTCTGTCATACTCTGCTCCTGAAAGATTGGCTTTAAACTCTAGGTTATTTGGATAGCAAGAGTGAGGGTTCTGGCTGTCGCAGAATTGAAACAATAACCGGTGCACATTGACTAATTTGTCATTGGCCTTGTGGACACTAAGGACTTATTGCTGACCATCTACACTGACACAAAGGGTATACTCTCTCTGAAACTGAGGGGTGGCCTGGCTTGCTGGTCAGTGAAGGGCACAAAGCTTTGGGTTGCTCTGCCCTCACGTTCCTTAAAATGTTTTAAATGGTGAGGGCAGGATAGGAGAATGAGGATAGATCTGCATACTTAAGAGAATTATAATCTAGGTGGAAAGAAAGGTGAGCAGATAAAATTATCCATGTACCTATGTACCAAGCATGATATTGACAGATAGAGTAATAGGAATAATAAAAGCTAAAATATGTTGAGCATTGGCTAAATTGTAACCCTTTGCTAAATGCTTTATGTGCATTATTTCACATGTCCTTAAAACTACCCTGTGGTGAGGACAGTATTGCCCCCATTTTGCAGATGAAGAAATCCCTAAGGCTTAATGGGGTCATCTAACTTGCACAAGGTCTCCCAGCTATTAAATGATGGAACTGGAAGTAGACCTTGAGTGAAGAAATACTTTTGAACTATCACATAAAATTAAAAAAAATATTTGATGGAGCCGGTTTTAGAAAACTGCAAAGTAGGTGAGGGATATGGGTTATCAGAGGAACGTGCAGAACCTACACAACAAAAATAATCATTTGTTTTCTTTAAGGGCATGGAGGACCTGGTGACCGCTGGGCTGGTAAAAGCTATTGGGGTTTCAAACTTCAACTATGAGCAACTTGAGAGACTTTTGAACAAGCCTAACTTGAGATTCATGCCAATAACTAACCAGGTGAGCTTGTAAACAGTGTGAAAAGTTTTATTGGACGTGGTTGGCTTTTCAGGCATTAACTCTGTATAGCTCTACTGGAAATGGGAGGATGGGGGAAGCATGACATATTCATTTTTCTCCAGTGGCTGTCAAAAATTGTAGGGTAGCAGTTAGGTAAGTGACAGGGTAAATAAACAAGTGACTTTTTTCTTTTTAAGACTTGTCTGGTTAGGGGGTGATATTGGAAGGCAGGGCTTGAGCTGGAGTTTGGTTTTCCACCTGCAGTTGTGAGGTGAGTCCCACGTCGGTTCAGACATGGCTAAGGGTCCTTGCAGGCCCCTCACTAATGATGGAGTTTCCTGTGGGAGGGTCTGTTAAGGACTCTCCCTTCCCTGATTCTCAAGCCTGTGCAGATTGACCCGACTGAAAGGATGGATAAGTGAATGATTGTCAAACAGTTTCCCAGAGTCTGCCTAAACAGGTTTTGTGTTTTTTTTTTAATGCAGAGAAATGACTTGTGAAGAAAGGCCCAGTTCATTTTCTAGACCTACTGTCTGACTTTATGTATTGTAAGAACATTTTTGCAGTATTTTACTTACACTTTTAAGTGCGATACACATACACACATATTTATGTACAGAAAAAGTGTATATGTAAGAATAGAGCTTGATGAATGCTCTTAAACTGAACATAGCTCCATGACCAGCAACCAGATCAAGAACCAGAACATGACCAGTACCCTGGAAATACTCCCTTTTGTGCTCCTGTCTTTTTTTTTTTTTTTTAGTTATTAGAGAATTTGTAGGTTTCCAGAAAAATCATGCAGAAAATACAGAGTTCCCATATACCCCCATTATTAACACTTTACATTAGTGTGGTGCATTTGTTATAGTTGATGAAAGACTATTATTATAATTTTACTATTAATTATAATCCATGGTTTACATTAGGGTTCCCTGTTTGTATTGTATAGTACTATGTTTTTTTTTTTTTTAATTTTTATTCTAGTAACATATTTACAACCTGAAATTTCCCCTTTTAGCTAATTCATATATATACTTCAGTGTTGTTAATTGTGCTCAGAATGCTATGCTACAATCACCACCATCCCTTATCAAACTTTTCCATCACCCCAGACAGAAACTCTGTACAATTTAAGCATTAACTCCCCAATCCTTACCCCCACCACTACCCCTGGTAACCTGTATTCTAGTTTCCTACTCTATGAATTTGCTTATTCTGATTATTTCATGTCAGTGAGATCATGTAATACTTGTCACAACCAGCCCCAGAATGCCACAGTCTTCTGGGAGAAAGCATCGTCTTGCTGATGCCTTGATTTTGGACTTCTCCTTAACTTCAAAATCACGAGCCAATAAATTCTGATTGTTTAAGCCAACCCACTATGTGGTATTTGTTTTAGCAGCTGGGAAACTAAAAAAGTTTTGGTACCTGAAAGTGGGGTGCTGCTATTGCAAATACCTAAAAATGTGGAAACAACTTTGGCTGGAAGCATTGGGAGGTCTTAAAAAATGAGTGAGAGCTGTAGAGAAAGTTTGTATCGTCTTAGAGAATGAATTATGCATCATGAGCAGAATGTTGGTAGAAATACGGATATTAAAGGTACTTCTATTCAGGCCTTAGAAGGAAATGAGGAATGTGTTATTGGAACTTGGAAGAAAGACGATTCTTATTATAAAGTGGCAGAGAACTTGGCAAAATTATGTTCTGATATCAGATGAAAGACAGAACATACAAGCAATGAACTTAGATATTTAGCTGAGGAAATTTCCAAGCTAAGTGTGGAAGGTGGTGTAGCCTGGTTTCTCCTTGCAGCTTATCGTAAAATGCAAGGGGGAAAGGATAACCTGAGAATTAAACTGTTGAGTACAAAGGAACCAAAAATTGATGATTTTGAAAATTCTCAGCCTATCCAGGTAGCCTGCTCTCAGACTAGGGCAGATGCGGCTCCAGCAGGAACTTCCGTGACCTCTCAGGAAGCAAGTTCCCAGGGGACAGGGCTCCATGTGAGGGTTTAACAGAACAATCCTTTGCTAAAGAGAGTCTGGCTGAATACAGATCCAGTTAGCCACATCAGTGGAATTTGGAACTGAAAATGCAGTTATCCAGGAAAGATCTATGGAAAGTTCTGTTGTCTGATCTTTGGGATCTGCTTGAACTGTACGCAAAGCTGACAATATTTTTGCAAAGTTGGTATGAGCAGAACCACTGCCAGCATGTACTGACAGGGACAGAGAAGGGATGAATTAAAGGAAGAGTGACTTCAAGGGCAGAACCATGGAAGCAAAGGGCTGGACTGAAGAGCTCTCTTTCAGCCAAGAGAGTGGGTCCACCCATGTGTATGGAAAAGGCAGATTTGCCCCTGTACTTGGGAAGGGGCTGGGTTTGCACCTCATTTTTCAAAGAGAGTGCCACCACCCCAGTGCTTGGAGATGGTTGGGCCTGTTCCCCAATGTTCATGGAGAGCCTGGTTGCCATCCCAACATTTGGAGACACTGGGGCCTACAACCCAGTGTTGGGGAGAGCATGGCCACTGCACAAGCACTTGGAATGGGTAGGGCTGCCATTTCATGAGGCTTGGAGGATAAAATGTCCCCCCGGAGATGACTCTTAGACCTTGAAATCTAATGGAGTTTGCCCTGCTGGTTTTGGACTTGTTTGACCCCCTATTTTCCTTCCAGTTTCTCTCTTCTGGAATGCAAATGTTTATCCGCTGCCTGCCTTACCATGTATATTGGAAGTAGATAACTTGTTTTCTAGGTTTTACAGGTCTATCAGACAGAGGAATTTTGCTCCAGGATGGAGCACACCCATAACTGATTTTGACAAGAAATTGTCCTTAGCCTTTTTCTAAAATGGCTTAAGGCTTTTGTGGTTGTTGTGATGGAATGAATGCATTTTGCGTGTGAGAAAAACATGTCTTTTGGGGGTCCAGAGGCTGGACTATTGGGGATTGAATCATGCCCCCCACAAAAGGCATGTTCAGGTCCCAACCCCTGGTCCTGTAAGTGTGAACTTATTTGTAAATAGGACCTTAAAAAATGTTACTAGTTAAGAAGTGCACAAACTGAATGAGAGTGGGCCTTCATCCAATATGGCTGAAGTCCTTATAAGCAAGGGAAGTTGGACACTGAGAAGCAAGAAACTGAAAGTTAATGGAACCCAGAAGAGAAAGGAGAAGATGCTGCTATGTGCATTGTCATGTGACAGAAAAGCCAAGGACCAAGGATCACTGGCAGCCAGCCCCAGAATGCCACCGTCTTCTGGGAGAAAGCATTGCCTGGCTGATGCCTTGATTTTGGATTTCTCCTAGCCTCAAAACTGTGAGCCAATAAATTCCCATTGTTTAAGCCCATCCACTGTATGGTATTTGTTTTAGCAACTCGGAAACTAAAATAGGTCCACTTATAATCTGGATTTGAACGTGAGAATTTAGAGAATGTGGAGGAGACAAGAATCCTGCCCTTTAACATTGCTTAAAATGTGAGTGATAGTCACCTATAGCTTGTATTTTTACAAGTGGTTCCTTGAAGATTTCATTCATTCAATCATCAAATATTTATTGAGCACCTTCCCTATTTCAGGTGCTGCTCTAGGTGTTGGTGATACAGCACAGACAAAACAAATACAGAAAAAACAAATTCTGCCATCACATGGGGCTTACAAATAGACAATGAGCAAATAATTAAAGTATACAAGATGTCAGATAATGATACATGCTATAGAGGACAATAAAGGAGAGGAAGGTGATGGGAGCTATTGGAGTGTTGCAGTTTTAAAATAACATGATCAGGGAAGGCCTCGTAGAGAAGGTGATATTTGACATTCCAGTGACATAGGTTATTCCTTAAGCCTGCAGACTCATAGAGTTTTACTGCTGTCTGGAATCTTGGAGATCACTTAGTCCAACCTTTTAACATTACAGATGAAGACATTCAGGCCTAGAGATGGGTCATGTAGCTACTCAGTGACAGATCCAATATATTGATTAGGTCTTTTGACTTTTTTAGAGCTTTTCTATTGTACAGTTAGTCTGAGTTTTTTTTTTCTTGTAAGCTGTGATTCTGTTTGTAGGTTGAGTGCCACCCATATCTCACTCAGAAGAATCTTCTTAGTTTTTGTCAGCCCAGAAATGTTTCCATAACTGCTTACAGTCCTCTCGGTGGTTCGAGGTAAGGATGCGTCACTAGTCCTATTAGTCATTTAGATTGTATTAGTCAAGGGTAGCAGGAAATAGATGCCAGGCTCTGATATGGACAGTTAGAGGAGGGTTTAAGGAAGGTGTGGCAGATCATAGGGAAACCACAAGAGAGCGTGCAGCTGAAACGATTAACACCCCTAGACCCTTTGGGGTGAAGTGAGGGAGCTGCTCCTGGAAGCCAAGGGAGAGACACTTTGAGGGGCTCCTTGAGAGAAGCAGTGACCTTTTGAGGAGTGTACCCAGCTTGAGGTGACCTCTTTTGCTGAGTCCTTTTTTTTTTTTTAATGCAATTTTATTGAGATATACTCACACACCGTATAATCCATCCAAAGTATACAATCAGTGGCTCACTGTATCATCATTTAGTTGTTCATTCATTGCCATAATAAATTTTCAAACATTTTCATTACTCCAAAATAAAAAAATATAAAAAAAAGAAATAAAAAAGAACACCTAAACTATCCCATACCCCTTGTCCCCCCTATTATTTATACTTTTATATAAATAATATTATAATTATTTTATTACCTCTCTGCCCATACACTAGTTAAAGGGAGTGTCGGTCACCAGGTTTTCACTATCACACTGTCACATAATAAAAGTTATATAGTTATACAGTTATCATCAAGAATCAAGTCTACTGGATTATTGTCTAACAGATTCAGGCATTTCCTTCTAGCTATTCTAATACACTAGAAACTAAAAAGGAATATCTATATAACACATCAGAATAACCTCCAGAGTGACCTCTCGACTCTGTCTGAGATCTCTCAGTCACTTTATTTTGTTTAATTTCTTTCCCTGCTTTTGGTTATGATGGCATTCTAAATCCCACAATGCCAGGGCCAGGCTCATCCGTGGGAGTCCTGTCCCTCATTGCCAGGGTTACACCCCTGGGAGTCATGTCCCACGTAGGGGGGAGGGTAGTGAGTTTATTTGCAGAGTTGGCTGAAAGAGGCCACATACAAACAACAAAAGAGGTTTTCTGGGGGTGACTCTTAGGTGTAATTATTAGTAGGCTTAGCTTCTCCTTTGCAGGAATAAGTTTCATAAGGGTAAGCCCTGAGATCAAGGGCTTGACTTACTAAATTGGGATTCCCTAATGCTTATGGGAATATCAGGAATTCCCCAGGTGAGGAATTTTAATATTTCCACATTCTTCCCCAGTCCCTCAAGGGGACGTTTTCTGCTGAGTTCTGGACTGGTGTGTCCAGTCTACTACTAGACATTTCTATTTTATATTTTACAGCCATCTCAATCTTTATATAACATTCTACGTGTCATTCCCCTCGGAGCACAGAACAAATTTCCGTAAGTTGGTGAGCCACCTCCTACTTAGCCCCCTGAGCCAGAAACTTGGAAATTATCCCTTTCCTATTCCCACCGTCTGATCCATCACCAAGATCTAGTGATTATTCTGCAAGAAGAATGCTGAATCTGTCTCTTGACATCTATTCTCACTGTCAATGCCTTAGTTATATAGTGGCCTCTTCTTCCCTCTTTGTTTCTCCCTCCTTGCTTCCTACCTTCTGTCACAGATTTGCTCCATTCCAATTCATTATCCCCATGACAGCTGAAAGGAGCTGTCTCAATATGATCATGCCACTTTCCTTCTTAAAAATTCTTCAATTCTTGGCATGGCATGAGTCCCATCTGACTTCTGCCTACCTCTGGCATGATTTATTCCCCTTTCCCACAAACAGTCCATGCACCATCCATATGAAATGACTTGTTCCTCAGATAGAACACATTCTTTCTAATCTCTGTGCTTGTGCATGGACTGTTCTCTTTATCTGGACACCTTAACTCTTTTTTAAATGAATAAGATACAGTCCCTGCCCCCTAGCTCAGTACCTGGGACATACTAAGGGCCCAGGAAAGGTTGGAATTATTCAAATTTTTATTATCTTCATATTTTCCATGTTTGTTTGAACTTGGTAGCAGCTGGGGAGTTCCTAGAAGACTGGGTCATATTCCACAACTACCCCTTAGGATAGAATCTGAACCAGAGGATAGAGCAGTGGAAGCTGTCAGTAGAAAGGGAAACCAACTGTAACCCTGTGCCTACTTCCAAGAAAAATGGGCTCTGTTTGGTTCCTCCAGTAGACTTGATACGTAGTAACTGCTCATTAAATATTGGTTGGAAAAAAATGGCTCTCCAGAGACACTAGGGCCTTTCCTCCCTTTTCTTGGACAGATGTTGAGATACAGAGACTGTCAGTCTTCAAAATATCTTGCAGTAAAGATTCCATATGTTCACAATATTGTATTTGGTGAACTTTTCCAAGATTATCATCATCCTAAAAAAACATTTACTAAGGACTCTATAGGCACTATGGCAGGATCTAAAATAGCAAGCGGTGAAATCAGAGAGCCCTTAAATGTCAGCATTTGTGTTTAGGCTGGATTCCAGCAGAGGGGCATGCCAAGGCACTGAGATGCCATTGCTTTAGATGCTCAGATGTTGGGGTGATATGTTTTTCTGTATAAATTTCCCACAATGAGCATGTATCATGATCAGAAAAAAAATCTGTTTTTTTTTTCATTTTGGAGAAAGATTTATTTTTTATTTTATTTATTTATTTAAGAAAAAAGCATACACATTTGATTTTTCAACTGACTGCCCTGGGCTTTTTCTCTCTAGTTCAGGGGTTGATGTGATGGATGATCCTGTGATTAAGAGGATTGCACAGAAGTACAATAAGTCGTCAGCTCAGGTATGTGGCTGGAGGGCCGATGGCTTAGCTGTGAGTGAACTTCTCCATGCCCTCCTGGAGTCATTGGGCTCTATGGCGGAAGGTGTTAGCACATTCTTGATGGATGAGTTGATGATTAATTAAAAATTTAAAGGGATTACCAGCAAATTGGTTATAGCCACATTCCCAATACTCTCATTCTTGCCTCTTTGCCCATCTAGACTCAAAGGACGATTTTCTACCTGTAGAGCTCCCAGGCAGTCTCCCTCTGCCCCCACCTGCTGAACTGCCAGCAAGTATAAAATGGAACCAAGAAGCAGTTGATTTAAACCTTCCGTGTTCTAATGTGAGATTTGTTTGGGGGACTGGACACATGTTAATGAATTCTCACCAAGGTGTAGGCAGGTCCTTTGACCTCGTCTTTGGAGCAGTGGCAGTCATTACAAGCCTATTGATAGAACTGTTCAGAAAAATGCCAGTTTGATTTCTAAATAACTTTGTTAAGCCAGAGCTTGTCATGAAAACTCCTGCTGTCCCTGGTTTTTGGACTAATGTTGCACAATAAAACTCAAACTGTTGGGAAAATGGTTTAGATTTGACTCCATATGATTTCCCTTTGTGTGATATTAGACTATTTTTTCCCCTTGCAGGTTTTAATTCGATTCCAGATCCAGAGAAATGTGATAGTGATTCCCAAGTCTGTCACTGTGAAGCATATTCAAGAGAATATCCAGGAAGGTGTTTTCCTTCTTTTATTGATACCTTTTGTATGATACCTAGACCACCCCATAGTTCGGTATCATAGCAGACAACTCCAGGGTTTCTGGGACTTCACTTAGTGGAGGTTTACTTCTGTTTCTGATAGTTCACTCTAAGCTCTGTTGGTCGGCTTTCACTCAGTGATTCAAGAACCCAGGCTGCTTCCCTCTATGACTCTCTTCTCCAGGTCCCTGGGTCTTCTCCCATTAACCTGTGGATGCAAAAGGAGGGCGGAGGATCTTGTGTGAAAGACTTTTCTGGATCAGGCTTGGAAGGGATGCTTGTCACATCCACTCACACGGGACTGGCCAAATCAGTCATGTGGCCCTACCAAACTACACGGGAGGCTGGGATGTGGTCTAATTATTTGCTCAGGAGGAAGAGGAAGGAGGCTTTGTGAGGCACCTGGCCGATCCCTGCTGCAGGGAGGCATGCTAACTGGTCGTTTCATGGCGGTTGCCTTGAGCGTTGTATTGAAATGATTTTTGTTTCTGAATATTGCCTAGTAACTTTTGAAAGGTAGGGATGAAGCCTGACTGGACAGGTCTCTTTGTTTGATAGAATGTATACAAAACACTGAGAGGCAGTGGTCCTTTGAGGGCAAAATTTTTTACCTCAATCAAAGAACGGCAGAAGTTTGTGAAATTTGTTTTTGGAATTACATGTGGCTTCTACCCCTGAGGAAACAATCTGTACACAGCAGTTAAGTTGATGGAGTTAGGACTCATCAGGCCCAGCCTGCCACTGAACAAGCTATAAAACCTCTGTGAACCCTAGTTTCTTCATTAGTGGAGTGAATCAAAGTCCCCATCTCCTAGGGTTGTTGTGAGGATTAAATACAATAATGCGTGATTAGCCTAGGGCCTGCTATGTAGAAGCACCTGATAATGTTAGCTGCTAATTGTCATCATAATCATTGTCATTGAAGTCATCATGAGAAATATTTCATGGGTGATAGGCATCTCATGTAGCCCACACTCATTAGTCATGTCAGTATAAACTTGTGTGAGCTTGGGGTTAGCTAGGTAACCGATCTCCAGTAGACCTAGTCCTGAGATACCTAGAAGTCAGCTATTGTGTAGGTCTTGGAGCTTCCTGCCAGCTCCACAAGAGCACTGCTGTATCCCTAGGGCTAGTATAAAAAACAAGTGCTCAAAAAGTATTGATTGATTAACCTATCTTTGGCAGTGCCAATACCCTCTGGCTCATTGTGGATATCAGTCAGATTGGTTGGGGTGGGGCAAATGCAGCATTTCCCAGTGGCAGGGGCAGGATACCCAGATGAGGAGACCTTGATAAAGGGGCAGAGTACCTCATAGGGCTCCTGGTACTATTCCTACTGGGCGCTTGTCAGTGGGGGATATGACCCCTGCCCACCTGCTTACGCTTTACACTTCTCGTCATCCTTCCTGAGGTGTTCTGGTCTTTAGGGGGCCTGGACCAGCTAAAGATGACCAGTCCACCCTTAAGCCTGAAAAGTGTCTGCAGGTTTGGCTAAGCTGTACCCTCGGTTCTTACAGATGGCTTCTGAGGGGCCCCTTGGAATTATGTCTCAAATCTTGGTCAGCTATTAGACTATCATTTGGTGGTTGGCTGGCTCCTGTTCTGCATGGAGGCCCAGTTATGGGTGCCCTCTATCCCCTGCTGTGCAGCCAGTATTCTTGGGCATACTTCCTGGAAGGACATATGTTCCTCCAGTTGTGAGGGACCTTACATCCTATCTGAAAAGCTTCATAGTTGCATGAGGAAGCTCAGAAGTTTGGCAGATTATGCTCAGACTGGATTGCAAGTGAGAGCCAAGACTGCTCCTACATTATGTCACTCCAGTTTTCAGTGCTACAGAATCTCCATGGCCTTGTGGCAGTAGAGGTGCCTCAGGGTCGTTGGGTGCACAGTCAGAATGCCGTGTGCCCTTGCGTTAATCCTGCTGCACGCCCGAGGGGAGATGCTGTCCCCGGGCCAGCCAGCCAGAATCAGGCAGATGTGTGTCCCTGAGTGGCCCAAAGCAGATGTGATCTGATGGGCTGAGTCAGAGACCAGAGGTGGCTTAAGAGGTCCAGGATCAAACATCTGTCATATCAAGAGGAATACAAGAGCTGATACAGTAGCAGTCACTTACCCAACTTGGGTGCTGGGCAAACAGGATTATACAGGGGAAAAGAAGAGGTGTTGAGCCAAGAAGAGTGCTAGGCACTTGTCCTTACCAAGTGCTGGCCCTTGGGTGGCGGGGCTGGTTAGCTGAGCCACATACCTTGGTCTCTAGCCCCAGAACACCCATTCAGTAATGCCTAACTCAGGCTGCCCAACCCTTGATCTGTAGGGACTCTTCTAGAGCAGGTCTCTTTTTCTTTCACTATCCTGCCTCCCCCCAACTCCCAGCTCTCCTTCCAGTCAAGAATTCCTGTTTACACTGTGTGACTGATTTCTTCTAGACTTGAGGATATTGAATCTCCTGTGGGGGAGGGGTTGGGGTCCTGTGAGGCATTTCAGAATCACCTGGATGGCTTCATCCAGACTCAGTACTGCCTTTTCTGTTCCTTCTAGGGGTGGGCAATGGGGTTGACACTGTCTTATGAAAACCATTATTGTGTGAGTGGCTAGGGGGCAAAAAAGGAGGGGCAGTTTACAAATACCATTTTAGAATGAACGGAAAGTGACCACCCATAAAAATAGTTAATTTTGTTATATGGATACTGTTGGAGTTGTCAGTCCCAGGGGCTGGTGACTGCCTAGTTGGTGTGGTGGGTGGATCAAAAAGTTGATTTTTTTTTGAGCAGTGTGAAAAAGTTTTTGCTGTACCCTTTAACTCTTCCCATATACCCTTGCTCCTATAAGATGAATGCAGTATTTTATCCCATCTTTCTAGGGTTTCCTAACTGTCACCTAGGCTAAACTAATGCTAGTCTAATGATCAAAATCAAAGTGCATTTTGGGAATTTAGGTATAATCTAGGGGAAGTTTCAGGTGTTTAATGAAGTTTCTTTTACTAGACACTGGTGTTCCCTGCAGGTCTAGTGCAGTGCTTCTGCACATACAGATGCTCAAATAAACATTTGTTGAACTGCATTCCTATGAATATTTTCTTTTGGTTCCAGGTGTTTGATTTTGAGTTAAGAGGACGTGATATGGATGACATCCTCAACCTAGACAGGAATTTCCGAATGGCCAGATTCCCCATGTAAGTAAGGCTCTTTACTTCCTTTTAAAAATAAAGAGAGCAGTATTCAGATTGGTTGATTGGCTCCTGAGTAGGTTTTGATCGTATATATCTTAGGGTACTGAACCTTTATATAATTCTTTTCTGTTTGAAGATGCACTACTGAATGAAGCCAGAGACTAATTTCACACACTAGGGAGTTTAAAAATATGTAACCACAGTATTTTATATGTTTCTCTTAAAAAGGAGAATCATTCTTTGTTTCTACTTTTGATTTTTTTTTTCTGTTTTTCAGAGCTACAAATCACAAAGACTATCCCTTCCATGTCCCATTCTGAGAATGCCTCGCGTATTCTTCATTTCCTTCTCAGCCCACACAAACTGATGTTGACCCTTCTGAAAACATTCTTTTCCATTCTACCTGTGCAAGGGGCTCTGGGCTTAGAGTGACAGAGGCAGCTTTGGCTAGCAATGGGAGGAACAGAGATTGATTTGGATTTTTCTCTGAGAAATGGGAAGAATTCCACGTGTCTAAGTGATGGAAAGCAGGTCCAAGAAGGAAGAGTGGTGAGAGCAGGGACTGCTCTGTGTTACAGTGCCCAACTCTGCTTGCGTGTGAGTGTGTGGGTGACTTTCTAAAACTAATAAAGGGTGTTTATGTCAGTTCCTTTAGTTCTTTGGATTTAGTATTCCCAAATAAAGTTTCCTCTTTCCATTGGAGAATCCATATTGTTCTTAAAACATGTATTGAGGACAGATGAGTAGAATAATGGGGACAAAATGTAAATGAATAATAGGGGGGATGGAGGGATGGGTTGTTTTGGGTGTTGTTTTTTACTTTTATTTTTATTCTTATTTTACTTTTTATTATTTTTTTGGAGTAATGAAAATGTTCAAAAATTGTGGTGATGAATGCACAACTATATGATGATACTGTGAACAATTGATTGTACACTTTGAATGATTATATGGTATGTGACTATATGACAATAAAATTGCAAGGGAAAAAAAAGGATAGCTAGAAGGAAATACCTGAAACTGTTCAACTGTAATCCAGTACCTTGATTCTTGAAGACAGTTGTGTAACTATATAGATTATACGGTGTGGCTGTGTGATTTGAAAACCTTGTGGCTCACACTCCTTTTATCCAGTGTATGGACAGATGAGTAGAAAAATGGGGACAAAAAGTAAATTAATAGGAGGAGATGGGGGGGATGGGATGTTTTGGGTGTTCTTTTTTACTTTTATTTTTATTTTCATTATTTTTTTGGAGTGATGAATGTTACCAAGGGCTGATTGTGGTAATGAATGCACAACTATATGATGCTGTGAACAACTGATTGTACATTGTAGATGATTGTATGGTATGTGAATATATCTCAGTAAAATTGCAGTGAAAAAATGTATTGAGCACAATGTGATGGGATTTTTACAAACTATACCGTATGGCCTCCGCTCTCTAAAAAAAGTTATTTAATAACTCATGAATTATTTACTTTCACATAAAAAACCATTGTATTATGGAAATATTTAAACACATACAAGAGTTAAGAAAATAGTATATCGAATCTCTTTAACCTGTTACTCAGCTTCAACAATTATCAGTCCGCAGCCAATCAATCTTGTTCTATCTATACTCCCCTTTCCTTTGGTTATTTTAAAGAAAGATCCTTACCTTTACACATTGAAAGGAAAACTGGATGAAACTGGGAAGCTGTCACAGTTCAAAATAGAAGCTTTTTTTCTTATTTAAAATCCCAGTACTATGCTTTATAGTAGTCTTCTGGTAAATCAGATTATATGTGGAAATTCCAAATTGGAGATGAAACGTGGATCATTCCCTCTCTAATACACTCATTGATCAGCCTGTTTAGACCCATTATATGTGTCTTGGTTCTTACTAAAGGGTAGAGATGGGATATTCACTCTGAGGCTTGTTTAGTGTATGTGAATTTGATTTACCTGGTGCACATCATTTCCAATACGGCTGAAAGACTCTGAATCTCCAGGGGCTTGTGGTCACTCTTTCTTGCCATCTCTTCTCAGCATATCAACATATCTCAGTTTCATTCAGAATTTCCAGGAATATAACTTTTATTTGACTCCCTAGTTACTTCAGCTAACCTGCTTCCAGGAATATGGCTCCCATCATAGGGAGTTAAGCTGGAAGAACATCTGGGCCTCTGCCCCATGGTGCTCCCCACAGGCTTGCGTCACTTGCCATGGACCCTCCCTCATCAGTCTGCCGTATGAACCTCTCAGTTCCATCCCATCTGGCACAGAGCTTGGGGAGGGGACAGAGGCAAAGCAATGCTTGTTATTTCCCAGTGGCTGAAGGAGTTTGATTTGGGGATGGTTAGCTTCAGTGTCATCTCCCATTTCCATTTTATTGCAGGCACTTCAGCAGAGTTAGGAGTGTGGGTTTTGGGCTTGAATTTAGCCCTATCACTTTCTAGCTCTGTGATCTAGGGCAGATTACTTAACTTTCCAGTGCCTCAGTTTCCTTATCTTAACTTAACAGGGCCTCACGAGGTTGTTGAGAACAATGTCCAGCCCGTGATAAGTCTGATTAGAAAGCTATTATTACTACCATTATTATCATGATCATCTTGTTCCTCAATTCCTCATGCACATGCACTCCTGGTAGACCATGTGTCTCTACTCAAGCCTTCTAAGTGTACCTGGGCACATATGAATTGTGTGGGGCTTGTCTTGGCTCTGGGACCCCTGGTGTGTGTGTGTATTCCACCTAATTCCTGCCCAAGAGGAGTTTGCCATAGGTATCACCCAAAACTAAAAGATCTTTGTTAGTGATACAATAAAGAAGAAAGCCCAGTTCTCCCTGTGACATTAATAATAGTAGGGATGGAATTGAGGAGGGGTGTCACGGTTTGACAAAGGAGAGGTTTAATAAGCAGCCTGTCTATAAAGGACCAGGAGAATAGAGGGTCCAGAGATTGGATGTGCTCCTTGGAGGGGTCTCTAGCCACCTGCATGTTGCTAGCCAGTTTCTGACCCCTCCCCATCCCACCACCATGGACTTCTTTAATTTTCCCACATTTATTCCTCCTTATCATTTATTAGTTATGTGACTTTGTGCAAATTACCTAATGTCTTAAGCCTTAATGTTTTTGTCAGTATCTGTCTAGGGTTAGGGTTAAATGTTCAGCACTCAACACAATGTTCAGCACATAGTGCTCTCTTCAGCGTGTGTTTTTCATTTTCTTTATTTTCCACACACTTGGGACATTTTTCTTCCTTTAATTCACATTATTGTTGCTCTTGTCTCTTCAAAGGGGAGAATATCTTCTGCAAACACCAAGGGAAATTTTCAGGACATCTGCTGAAAGAGGGTCAGCACCCATGAGAAAACTGGCTTGTCAGTCAGTCTGTGGAGATCCTCCAGTCCCTGCCCTCTACTCTTTGTCTTCCACCAGGTCCTAGCTTTTGAATTTTCTGAATGGATTGTTTCTTACTGCCCCCTGTCAGGATATCTGCGTCAGCACAGTCCTCCAGGATGCCCAGGGATGTGGACTTTATTTAGACCAGTCTGCTAGTCTTTCTCTAGAACTTCCCTTTCTCCTCCATCTGAAGTGGCTGTAGCTAACAATCTTCCTCTGTCCCTAGCAAAGCCCCCTGTCGAGCTTGTGCACGAACTCTTCTGGAGATGGATCCTCATCTGCTGCAGTGTTGAGTAGAACAGAGGCTTGGGGTGGGGTGGGAGGAGAGGTTAAAGCACTTCCAGAAATTCTGATTTAATTGGCTTGGGGTATGTCCCAGCAAAATCTTTGAAAACTCCCCATTGATCCTAATGTACAGCCAGAGGTGAACTTTGTTTCCCAACTAGTGAGGGTTTTAGGAGACTGACTATTTTTGTTTTAATTGGTTTTAAAAAAACCCAACCCCCTTTTTTTATTGTAATAAATTTCCAATACACGTAAAAGTAGAGAGTATAATAGTGTAAGGAACCACATTGTACCTAGCCATTACCCAGCTCCAACATTTTGCCAGTCTTCTTTCATCTACATTCTACATTTCTGTCCCCAACTAGAGGTTTGTGAAAAGCATATATACAAACACACACACATACACATTTGCTTTTTTCTTTCTTTTTTTTTTTGTGTGTGTGGTAGTTCTTTTTATTCATCATCTGGGAGAAAGTTGGGAGTTGGAAAGGGGGTGAACACTGGGCAGGCTCAGGCTTCTGCTGGAGGCAGGATTCAGGCCATTTGGGGCAGTAGGGACTGCCGGGCGCACAGCCCTGGCTCCCGTGGCAGGCAAGCAAGGTGGCGGCTCTGGAAGCCCTCCTCAGAGCCTGCGAGGAGCTGTTCAGTCCACAGACAATGAGTATTGCTCTCCAGCTTCCAGGGGATGGATAAACAAGGAAACACTGTGCATTCCTCACAGTCAGCAGAGTAGGTCTTGGTGAAGCCCCAGTGCTGAGCAAAGCTCAGACTGCTCCAGAGAACCACGAAGCTTCAGGTAGTGATGTACAAATTTCCGTTCTGCAGTTGTCCAGCAATGAGAAGCTCCTCACTGCGGTTCTGGGACCTGTGGAAGTATCCGCAGATGCTCTCCATGGCGGGGGTGTAGATGAACCGGATATCAGGGGCATCCCCTAAGGCATTAAATTCTTTGACCATCTTGATCATCTTGATCTCATAATGCTGGTATAAGGCGGTCTGATTGACTTCCATGGGCCCCACGAACTTGGCCCTGATGACGAGATCCGAGCTGCAGAAAGCTGTCTGCGGGTGGGGTGGGGCATAGGTGCAGGCTCTGCTGGGGGCTATCAACCACAGCAACAACAGGATACCAGAGGCCAGGGATGTGAAGAGGGCCATGATGGGTTCTCTGGTGTCTCTCTAGGCAATGGGTCTGCGGAGATGGCCCACACATTTGCTTTTGTAAGCAAAATGTAAAAAGCATTTAAGAAAAAATCTTTTACAACATGTAACAGTGGGGCACTGACTTAACTTCACATTGTTCTTTCTCTTCTTTTCATGTTGATTTCTGGTTTCTCATGCAAATAGATGCGTGATATATTTATATCAGACATATTTCTGGATATATTTCATTGGCATGGTATAAAGTTATCATTCACTCTGAGAACCATGCCACACACACACATACATGCACAAGCACACACTGTAGTAGAAGTTGGTGCCTTTCCTTCATTTTGTGATACTGTCTCTCTTACTGTCTTTGGTGTACCCAGTGGCTCTACCACCACCAAATCCTTCATAGTTGAGTCATTTGGTGACCTGAATGATTTGCTTAGTCAGGGGTATGAAATTTGGAGGCTCCTGGACCACCTGGATCACTGGCAGTCGCAGGAGAACAATGGAACTATTTGTTGTTGTTGGTAAACTTTTTATTCTGAAATACTTTCAAACTTACAGGACAGCTGCAGAATAATCCAAACCCTATACAGAGAATCCCAGTATACCCCTATCATTATTATTTTTTTAATAAACTATTCTTTAGAACAATTTTAGATTTACAGAAATAACTGAGACAATGGTACAGGGTTCCCACACACCCACCTTAATAACATTTTACATTAATGTGGGACATTTGCTACAATTAATGAATGAATATTGGTACATTATCATATTAACTGCAGCCCATGCTATACTCAGATTTCCTGTTTTTACCTAACATGCTTTTCCAGCCCAGGGCCCAGATCCCAGGTTCCTTCATTTCACCACCTCTCCTGAGGCTCCCCTTGGCTGGGACAGGGTCTCACTTTCCTGGTTGGGGATGGTCCTGGCAGTTGGAGGAGCCCTGCTCTGGTATGTAGCAGGGTGCCCTTCTATTAGGACTTGTCTGATGTTTATCTCATAAGACTGGGCTCATGGGTTTTTAGAAGGAAGACTGCAGAGGGGAAGATGGCTTCTCACCCAGTCCACCAAGGGCACATGCTGGCAATGGGCCTCATCTCTGCCAACTCTGACCAACTGCCTGAGGTTGGGTCTATCAGGTTCCTCCCTGTAAAGCTCCTCTTTGTCCCCCCTTCCATGCTGTTCTCTTTGGAAGGACGCCACTGAGGCAGCCTACACAGAGTAGGGAGCTGAGCCCTGGCTCCTTGGGGCGAGTAGCTACAAGGATGATTTGGAGTTCTTCTCCCCTGTTTATCTATGTGTTCAATCATTTTTCTACACCATTATGGACCCCTACATACTTACTGTATATCTCATGTTACATCCACCACTACATTATTTATTTTGCTCAAATGATTCCAGCTTTGGTCAATGAATGGGAATTCCTTCATTTGGGTCCTAGGTTCTTTTGACAGACCCCAGTCATTGTGGGGTTAAAACTGCAATTACTTTTTTAATTCAGATTTTTTCAAAGTAAAACGTGTGCAAATGTCAAAGAGTACTATGAAACTTACAAGGAAAAACAGCAGCCCCTTTCCGACCCACCCCCGGCCCCCAGAGGCAGCCACTCACAATGCACCCAGAGTTCTCACTGCTCTGAGTAGTGGGCTGTGTTGCCAGGTCACAGTTTTCCACTGGAAAGGGCATGGCAGCTTGTTATTAGGGCAGACCAGGCTCCCACACCCTCAGGCCCCACCACGCACAATAGTCCCATGTTTACCATATCACAGCTTTGATTGAATCAATTCTCAGTATTTATAGAATTATCATTATGTAACTAGGTAAGAACAGCTGAGCCAACAGCATGATTAAATATGCTTCCTTCTTCTTCCTTGAACAACTATTTTGGGGGACTTCCAGTCATCTTTTTTTCATTAGCCTGGTTTTCTTTTTTTTTTTTTTTTTTTTTTACCCAAAATTGTTTTATTTAAACTACCTCGCATACTGAAAATAAGAGAACACACTTATTCAGTCTCTAGAAACCAGTAACAAAAAAAATGTTCTTAGAGAATAAAATCTTTAAATGGGGATTACAAAATTTAGATTTTGTAATACAGGGAAGTAGATGACTTAAGACTCATGAGTTTCGGACCTTGTTTCCTTTCATATTTGGAAACGACAGTTTTGTTAGGCTAGGCAGCAACTATGGTTAGGTATAGATAATGGAAATCACTTTGAATTCAGGGGTCAGAAATGCTGCTAAATGTGGGTTAAAGGTAGACATTTCTTAGAATATAGGTTAAACAGTAAAACTTTTGAACTGTACTTTGAAACATGAATGCCTTATTTAAAAAATTTGGAAAAAGAAAACACTTTAAGCTATTACAAGGAGAGAGGCATAGTCAGAACTTCCCCACTACCCACGTAATTTAAGTTTATCCTAGGCATATAATAATGCTGCACAAAACAGCCTTAACAAAAATAGCCCAAACTTCCATTTGCCTCTCCCCCTTCACTCCATGACCTAACTAAAA
This sequence comes from Choloepus didactylus, assembly GCF_015220235.1. NCBI lineage: Eukaryota > Metazoa > Chordata > Mammalia > Pilosa > Megalonychidae > Choloepus > Choloepus didactylus. Next base: position 133,674,248 of record NC_051314.1, read on the forward strand.
TTGAACAAAATAAGGGAAGGAAAAAGACTGTGATCTCATAGTCCCACAATCTTCCACTTCTCCCAAACTTAAAAGTCAATAATAGCCATATAAAACCGATAAAGTGAGGGGATTCTACATAATGTTAAAGATGAAACTAAATGACAGATGTAAAAGAATAAACTGAAAGGCTTAACAATTTTTAAAATGAAATCTGCTTATTACATAAAGGGTGGACTTAAAAATGTTTAATATCACATTAGCTTCATCCTTATGAAACTGAGTAAAAATACTGCTTCATTATATTTTCCCCTATCAAACTCCTGACCATAGTTGACTCCCATTCTTTTTAGATGTTGTACTATCATCAAAGTACCTACTTATATCGGCACAACAGTAGCCTTCCAAAGATTTTATATTTGAAAGAACTATTTTTAAGTGACTTATTAAGAATTCTAAAAAACAAATGTTCACATTTTCAATTCAATTCAACTTCACTTTTTGGTTTATTTTTGGTTTTGGGGTGGAGGTAGGGACTAAACCCCAAAAACATCATATTTAGGGCAGACTATATACTGTACTATACAAGTCAATTTTCAAATTCCAGATTTGCCTTTTCTAGTAATGCTTTCATTTGGTTGGCAAAAGTGGCTTCCTGTATGTTTCTATCAAGTCCATTTATAATACATGCAAAACAGAGGAATACCTATTTCCCACAAGTTCCACTGTGTGTCGGTGGGTGGGGGGGGGCATCATGTAGCGCTAATCATAGCACTGTCTCATGGTGTGAGATTTAAGTTTCTCATCTCATTGACACTTTCTCTCCATGACACCTCTCCCAATTCAGGAGGATGTCATTCATAATTTGGATTTTTAAACCAGAAAGTTATTATGGTCAATCCCAAAACACCTAAAGAACTTGTTAAAGTTGTATCAATGAGCAGCTTTTTATTGAAGGACAGAAAGAATTAAATGGAAGGCACAGTAGCACTATAAAGCTTTTTTAGATCATAATAATCATTTTGTATGTGTGCGTGGAACCCAAACTTTCTTTTTAGTTGTTAAAAATGTCTGAACAACCAGAAAATCCTTATTTGTCATCCTTTGCTTTGGTCTTTCTGTATACCATCTCTCGAAAACTGGCCAGAATCTTGTTCTCTCTCTTACGTCTCTCTTCTTGGTTAAAGGATGCAAGGGCTCTCTTCTCATCAGCACTATATATCTGGTTCTCTTTTCGCAGTCGCACAGCCTCCATTCGGCGATGCCTGCTACCACTCATTACGTAACCTGAGCATTCAAATGATGCAATTTCTTCACTTGTCAAGCCAATTTCACCTCTTCGTGGGATACGTTTTCCAGCTTTTACATATTCAGCCATAGCTGCACCTTCACCGGGTAAGAGAGCATGGCCATAGTTCAAAGGTTTATCATCTTGAGAGGCAAGTGTTTTTGGAGCCTCTGGTCCAATTAAATCTGAGGGTTCTTCAGGTTTCGATCGATCCTTCCAGGGATTCTCCAGAAACTCTTCTTGGGAATCTTTAGAGCTTGAATCACTGGTTTCTTTTCTATTCTTCTTAGATTTCTTTTTCTTGTATTTCTTCGATCTGTGTTTCTTCTTCTTTTCCTTTTTCTTGGCTTTCTTTGCTCTCCTTTTCGTGTCTTCGTCACTAGAGTCTGTTTCAGAATCAGAGTCACTGTCACTATCATCAGAATACTTCCTGTGTTTTCTTTTGGATGATTTTTTCTTTCTTCTTTTCTTGGACCTTTCTTTTGAATGACTAGACTTCTTCTTCTTTCTTTCTTCTTCTGAAGTAGAAGCTGATGTAGTGCTTTTCTTTGGCTCTTCATCCTCCACTGGTGTATGTTCATCAGAGTCTGGTTCAGGATTCTTTGGAGAAAGTCCCCATACTTCAGGCGCTCCCAATTCTCCAGTCCTCTCCCTTTCACTTAATCTCTTCTGCCGCAGGCTCTCCTCCCTCTCCTTGTCCAGGAGGCTAGGCCACGGCTTATCGCCCCCGTAGGGACGCGAGTAGCCGCCATAATAAGCGGACGAGGAAGCTGAAGAGAAGGGGGTGCCCCGGGGACCAGAAGGGCGCTCTCGAGAACAAGACCGCGAGCGGGAGCGGTAGGAATAGTTTCGGGAGCCTTGGCTGAGGCCCCCCAGCTGATGCCCGAAGCCATTCCGGTCCCCGGACCGAGGGCAAGAGCGCGAGCGCGAGCGGCGGCTCCGCGGGGAGCGGGCGGCTTTGCTGGGCTTTGGACTCTTCGACGAACTGCGACGCTTTCTCGTGGAGCCCAAGGCATCTGCCTCCGGGCTGCGCGAGCAGGACACCTGAGCCATCGCGGCCGCTGAGTTCCCGAAGCCGCGGAAGAAGCAGCCTGGTTTTCTATATAGCCATCCCTGATTCTTCCCTAAAACTCTCAGTGAAGGGCTTCTCAACAGAGCAAGCAAATGCACTCTGGGAGATTGTGCATGCCCAAAAATGTCTTTAGTCCACTTTCAAGCAGGACAGAGGTCTGGTGGGGTATAGAATTCCAGGGTCATGGCATCAATGCCTTCTCACCTGCAAAGCTGCAGTTGGAATAGACAATCGTAGTTTGGTTCCTGATCCTGTGTCTATGGCCTGCTTTTCTTTTCTAAAAACATTTACAATACTTTCACCTCCCATTTCTAAAACTTTGAAACATGCCTTTAGTAGAGCCTTTGAATCTGAAATTCAACTGTTTTGGTCCTGGGATATTTTCTAGTTTCTTAGGTCATTTCTTCTTCCTGTTGGCAGGTTCTTGCTTTCTCAAATTCCTTCTATTTGGATGTTGTATTTGGATTGATCCCTCTAATTTTCTAAAATTTTTTCATTCCTAGTCTGTGCTTCTGTCCTACTTTCTGGGCAATATCCTCAACTTCATCATCTCATTCTTTCATTCCATTCTTTATTTCTATGGAACCCCCCCCCCCCGTTTTTTTTCAAGATTGTTTCTCATTTTCGGAATAATTCTGTTTGCCACAACCTAACCAAGTTTCGTGGGTGCATTGCCCTCTCCTGCGAGGTCATCCATTAGTTTTCTTCTGTTCCCTGCTTCATCTCCTTTTCTTCCCGATTCCTTTCCAGGTCTGTTTTGTTCGGGTTTTCGTGTTAAAAGCCCCCCTTGGACATCCCGTGACTTCTGGTTGCTCCTTCCTAGCAAGCGCGCGCTTCGTCCAAGCCGAGGTGCTCAGAGCACGGGGCCAGGCTGCTGGGTGGTAGCGTCGTAAGCCGGTGGCGGCGAGGGGGCTCGGCATCTCCCGGGGGAGCCCCCGAAGGCAACTGCTGCGGTTGGCTCTTTAGAGAGAAGCGCCTCAACACCTCGCTGAGCTCTTCGATCCTCCTGATCACGTACGGGTTGCTGGAGGAGTTCTCAAAGAAGTTGAAGTCTCCGTCCCTGTACATACTGGCGCAACTTCCGGGCTGGGCAGGGCGCGCTCAGGCGCAGCGCGGGCCTGGAAAATGAGGCTCGAGGGTGGGCTCTCCCGGTGGGCGCTTTAAAGGGGCCGCGGCGAGGGCCAATGGAACATTATAATGTCTGCTCTGTGAAGCTGATCGACCAGCACTGCTTCCCAGGTTAGAATAAGCCCCGGGGTTCTTTGTCTTGGAATGGGATGAGTGCTATGGGTCTGATGGGGCTGGAGATCGCTTCCTCCCCAAATGGATGGGAGTGGGGCTAGAGGGTTTACGGAAGCTAGTGAGGGTGCTGTCACAGTTAAAAGTGCCACCAGGTGGCGCTTGTGAAACACATAAAGCTCAAGCTCGTTTGTAGCTCTGACAGGAGATGGCAACCTTTGCACTGCCTATTTGTTTTTAAGGCCTTCACACTGTTAATTACTGTGATAAAAGAAATAAAGGAAACCAAAAGTCAATCAACATTGGGAAATTGAAATTATACAGTCACATTCTTGATAAGCATCTCCTAATTCCCCTTTCTGATGGTAATTGAACGCGCTGTGCATCTTCTGTGTGCTTTTAATTCTAAGATTGGAGCCCATGAAGCATCCCCTCTTCTCTAGGCTTTCAGCTATGTGTCTTCTATGCAGGTTCTTCCCAGCACTGGGGCCTGCAGAAATGAGCTCCACAAAGGAAAGGTGTGACTTTGCATTCTTTAAGGTGCATACTTGTGTCAAATTGGTTATTGTATTTCTGATGCCTTTAAGACTGGGGTACACCCATCTCAATAGATATTTGTCATCATTGGGCACTTTCTCATTTTATTTGAATGGAAAATCCAAGGATAAGTGGAAATTTAAGGGTGTAAAGAGCAGGGAAGAACAATCCAGGAAAGAAAACGGCATAAACCAACTCAGGACATGTGAAAAGGCATCGTTTGTTCAAGGAATAATGGTTCATTGTGGATGGAGATTAAGGATTATTAGCAGGGTTTGGAAAGTGAATGGTTATTGATGAAGTAGGAGAGAAGATGGAGGCTGGATTATGAAGGACTTCTTTTCTTTTAAAACCATGTTATGAGATTGGATTTATTTTATGATAGTCCAGATTGACCTCAGATTAAGTGGTTGCTCTAGGGTTGACAGTATGTGTCCCTAATTTATTACATTTTGCTTTGAATTGAAGTTATGCCACTCAGCATATAATGCAAGAACCTTATAGTGGTGTTTCTGTTTGCTAAAGCTGCCAGAATGCAACAGACCAGAAATGGGTTGGCTTTTACAATGGGGATTAACTTACAATTTACAGTTTTTAGGCCGTGAAAATGTACTACTCAAGGCATAAACAGGACTCTGAAGAGAAGCTGCTGGCATCTGGGACACCTTTGTCACATGGAAGGTACAATGGCTGGCATCTGCTGGTCCTTCTCCTGCATTTTGTTGCTTTCAGTTCTGGCTTCAGTGGCTTCCTCTCTCAGCTTCCATGGGTGTTTGTCTGAATTCGTCTCTTAGCTTCTCTGAGCTCTCCTGTTTTTTTCTGTGTGTTCTTTTTTTTTTTTTTTTTTAATCATTTTATTGAGATATATTCACATACCACGCAGTCACACAAAACAAATCGCACTTTCGATTGTTTACAGCACCATCACACAGCCGTACATCCATCACCCAAATCAATCCCTGACACCTTCATTAGCACACACACAAAAATAACAAGAATAATAATTAGAGTGAAAAAGAGCAATCGAAGCAAAAAAGAACACTGGGTACCTTTGTCTGTTTGTTTCCTTCCCCTATTTTCTACTCATCCATCCACAAACTAGACAAAGTGGAGCGTGGTCCCCATGGCCTTCCCAATCCCACCGCCACCCCTCACAAGCCACATTTTTATACATCTGTCTTCGAGATTCATGGGTTCTGGGCTGTAGCTTGATAGTTTCAGGCATTCACCACCAGCTACCCCAATTCTTCAGAACCCAAAAAGGGCTGTCTAAAGTGTGCGTAAGAGTGCCCACCAGTGACCTCTCGGCTCGTCCTGGAATCCCTCTGCCACCGAAGCCCATCCCATCTCCTCACACATCCCCCCCTTGGCCAAGAAGATGTTCTCCGTCCCACGATGCCGGGTCTACACTCCTCCCCGGGAGTCACACTCCACGCTGCCAGGGAGATTCACCCCCCTGGGTGTCCGATCCCACGTAGGGGGGAGGGCAGTGATTTCACCTTTCAAGTTGGCTTAGCTAGAGAGACAGGGCCACATCTGAGCAACAAAGAGGCACTCAGGAGGAGGCTCTTAGGCACAAATACAGGGAGGCCTAGCCTCTCCTTTGCAGCAACCGTCTTCCCAAGGGTAAAACTTATGGTAGAGGGCTCAACCCATCAAACCACCAGTCCCCTATGTCTGTGGTCATGTTAGCAACCATGGAGGTGGGGTAGGCGAATATCCCTGCATCCTCCACAGGCTCCTCAAGGGGGCACTACATCATTTTTTTTTCCTTGTTTTTCTTTCTTTCTTTCTTTTTTTTTTTTTAACTTTCCCTTCTTTTTTTTTTTTTTTTTTTTTTTTTTTTTAATCATCATTTTATTGAGATATCTTCACATACCACGCAGTCATACAAAACAAATTGTACTTTCGATTGTTTACAGTACCATTACATAGTTGTACATTCATCACCTAAATCAATCCCTGACACCTTCATTAGCACACACACAAAAATAACAAGAATAATAATTAGAGTGAAAAAGAGCAATTGAAGTAAAAAAGAACACTAGGTACCTTTGTCTGTTTGTTTGCTTCCCCTACTTTTCTACACATCGATCCATAAACTAGACAAAGTGGAGTTTGGTCCTTATGGCATTCCCAATCCCACTGTCACCCCTCATAAGCTACATTTTTATACAACTGTCTTCGAGATTCATGGGTTCTGGGTTGTAGTTTAATAGTTTCAGGTATCCACCACCAGCTACCCCAATTCTTTAGAACCTAAAAAAGGTTGTCTAAAGTGTGCGTAAGAGTGCCCACCAGAGTGATCTCTCGGCTCGTTTTGGAATCTCTCTGCCACTGAAGCTTATTTCATTTCCTTTCACATCCCCCTTTTGGTCAAGAAGATGTTCTCCATCCCACGATGCCGGGTCTACATTCCTCCCCGGGAGTCATATTCCACGTTGCCAGGGAGATTCACTTCCCTGGGTGTCTGATCCCACGTAGGGGGGAGGGCAGTGATTTCACCTTTCAAGTTGGCTTAGCCAGAGAGAGAGGGCCACATCTGAGCAACAAAGAGGCATTCAGGAGGAGACTCTTAGGCACAAATACAGGGAGGCCTAGCCTCTCCTTTGCAGCAACCGTCTTCCCAAGGGTAAAACTTATGGTAGAGGGCTCAACCCATCAAACCACCAGTCCCCTATGTCTGTGGTCATGTTAGCAACCATGGAGGTGGGGTAGGCGAATACCCCTGCATTCCCCACAGGCTCCTCAAGGGGGCACTACATCATTTTTTTTTTTTTTTCCTTGTTTGTCTTTTTTCTTTTTTTTTTTTTTTTTAACTTTCCCTTCTTTTTTCAAATCAACTGTATGAAAAAAAAAGTTAAAAAGAAAACAAACATACAATAAAAGAACATTTCAAAGAGACCATAGCAAGGGAGTAAGAAAAAGACAACTAACCTAAGATAACTGCTTAACTTCCAACATGTTCCTACTTTACCCCAAGAAAGTTACATAATATAGCAACCTTTCTGTGAACTTGTTCCTACTATATCCATCAGAAATTAACAGACCATAGTCATTTCTGGGCATCCCCAGAACGTTAAAAAGCTTATCTGTTCTTCTTGGATTATTGTTCCCCCTTTCTTAATTACTCTCTACTGCTAGTTCCCCTACATTCTACATTATAAACCATTTGTTTTACATTTTTGAGAGTTCACATTAGTGGTAGCATATAATATTTCTCTTTTTGTGCCTGGCTTATTTCACTCAGCATTATGTCTTCAAGGTTCATCCATGTTGTCATATGTTTCACGAGATCGTTCCTTCTTACTGACGCGTAGTATTCCATCGTGTGTATATACCACATTTTATTTATCCATCATCTGTTGAAGGACATTTCGGTTGTTTCCATCTCTTGGCAATTGTGAATAATGCTGCTATGAACATTGGTGTGCAGATATCTGTTCGTGTCACTGCTTTCTGATCTTCCGGGTATATACCGAGAAGTGCAATCGCCGGATCGAATGGTAGCTCTATATCTAGTTTTCTAAGGAACTGCCAGACTGACTTCCAGAGTGGCTGAATCATTATACAGTCCCACCAACAGTGAATAAGAGTTCCAGTTTCTCCACATCCCCTCCAGCATTTGTAGTTTCCTGTTTGTTTAATGGCAGCCATTCTAACCGGTGTTAGATGGTATCTCATTGTGGTCTTAATTTGCATCTCTCTAATAGCTAGTGAAGCTGAACATTTTTTCATGTGTTTCTTGGCCATTTGTATTTCCTCTTCAGAGAACTGTCTTTTCATATCTTTTGCCCATTTTATAATTGGGCTGTCTGTACTATTGTCATTGAGTTGTAGGATTTCTTTGTATATGCAAGATATCAGTCTTTTGTCAGATACATGGTTTCCAAAAATTTTTTCCCATTGAGTTGGCTGCGTCTTTACCTTTTTGAGAAATTCCTTTGAGGTGCAGAAACTTCTAAGCTTGAGGAGTTCCCATTTATCTATTTTCTCTTTTGTTGCTTGTGCTTTGGGTGTAAAGTCTAGGAAGTGGCCGCCTAATACAAGGTCTTGAAGATGTTTTCCTACATTATCTTCTAGGAGTTTTATGGTACTTTCTTTTATATTGAGATCTTTGGTCCATTTTGAGTTAATTTTTGTGTAGGGGGTGAGGTAGGGGTCCTCTTTCATTCTTTTGGATATGGATATCCAACTCTCCCAGCCCCAATTGTTGAAAAGACCATTATGGCTCAGTTCAGTGACTTTGGGGGCCTTATCAAAGATCAGTCGGCCATAGATCTGAGGGTCTATCTCTGAATTCTCAATTCGATTCCATTGATCTATATGTCTATCTTTGTGCCAGTACCATGCTGTTTTGACAACTGTGGCTTTATAATAAGCTTCAAAGTCAGGGAGTGTAAGTCCTCCCACTTCGTTTTTCTTTTTTAGAGTGTCTTTAGCAATTCGAGGCATCTTCCCTTTCCAAATAAATTTGATAACTAGCTTTTCCAAGTCTGCAAAGTAGGTTGTTGGAGTTTTGATTGGGATTGCATTGAATCTGTAGAGGAGTTTGGGTAGAATTGACATCTTAATGACATTTAGCCTTCCTATCCATGAACATGGAATATTTTTCCATCTTTTAAGGTCCCCTTCTATTTCTTTTAGTAGAGTTATGTAGTTTTCTTTGTATAAGTCTTTTACATCTTTGGTTAAGTTTATTCCTAGGTACTTGATTTTTTTAGTTGCTATTGAAAATGGTATCTTTTTCTTGAGTGTCTCTTCAGTTTGTTCATTTCTAGCGTATAGAAACATTACTGACTTATGTGCATTAATCTTGTATCCCGCTACTTTGCTAAATTTGTTTATTAGCTCTAGTAGCTGTATCGTCGATTTCTCAGGGTTTTCTAGATATAAGATCATATCGTCTGCAAACAATGACAGTTTTACTTCTTCTTTTCCAATTTGGATGTCTTTTATTTCTTTGTCTTGCCGGATTGCCCTGGCTAGCACTTCCAGCACAATGTTGAATAACAGTGGTGACAGCGGGCATCCTTGTCTTGTTCCTGATCTTAGAGGGAAGGCTTTCAGTCTCTCACCATTGAGTACTATGCTGGCTGTGGGTTTTTCATATATGCTCTTTATCATGTTGAGGAAGTTTCCTTCAATTCCTGCCTTTTGAAGTGTTTTTATCAAAAAGGGATGTTGGATTTTGTCAAATGCTTTTTCAGCATCTATTGAGATGATCAATTGATTTTTCCCTTTGGAGTTTTTAATGTGTTGTAATACATTGATTGTTTTTCTTATGTTGAACCATCCTTGCATGCCTGGAATGAACCCCACTTGGTCATGGTGTATGATTTTTTTAATGTGTCTTTGGATTCGAATTGCAAGTATTTTGTTGAGGATTTTTGCATCTATATTCATTAGGGAGATTGGCCGGTAGTTTTCCTTTTTTGTAGCATCTTTGCCTGGTTTTGGTATTAGATTGATGTTAGCTTCATAAAATGAGTTAGGTAGTGTTCCATTTTCTTCAGTGTTTTGAAAGAGTTTGAGTAAGATTGGTGTCAGTTCTTTCTGGAAAGTTTGGTAGTATTCCCCTGTGAAGCCATCTGGCCCTGGGCATTTATTTGTGGGAAGATTTTTGATGACTGATTGGATCTCTTTGCTTGTGATGGGTTGGTTGAGTTCTTCTATTTCTTCTCTGGTCAGTCTAGGTTGTTCATATGTTTCCAGGAAATTGTCCATTTCTTCTACATTGTCCAGTTTATTGCCATACAGTTGTTCATAATATCCTCTTATAATTTTTTTAATTTCTTCAGGATCTGCAGTTATGTCACCTTTTTCATTCATTATTTTGTTTATATGGGTCTTCTCTCTTTTTGATTTTGTCAGTCTAGCTAGGGGCTTGTCAATCTTGTTGATTTTCTCAAAGAACCAACTTTTGGTGATATTTATCCTCTCTATTGTTTTTTTGTTCTCTATGTCATTTATTTCTGCTTTAATCCTTGTTATTTCTTTTCTTGTACTTGGTTTAGGATTGGTTTGCTGTTCATTTTCTAGCTTCTTCAGTTGATCCATTAGTTCTTTGATTTTGGCTCTTTCTTCCTTTTTAATATATGCGTTTAGTGCTATAAATTTCCCCCTTAGCACTGCTTTTGCTGCATCCCATAGGTTTTGGTATGTTGTGTTCTCATTTTCGTTCGTCTCTATATATTTAGCAATTTCTCTTGCTATTTCTTCTTTAACCCACTGATTGTTTAGGAGTGTGTTGTTTAACCTCCAGGTATTGGTGAATTTTCTAAGTCTCTGATGGTTATTGACTTCTAATTGTATTCCATTGTGGTCAGAGAATGTGCTTTGAATAATTTCAATCTTTTTAAATTTATTGAGGCTTGTTTTATGTCCCAGCATATGATCTATTCTGGAGAAAGTTCCGTGAGCACTAGAAAAGTATGTGTATCCTGGTGATTTGGGATGTAATGTCCTGTATATGTCTGTTAAATCTAATTCATTTATCAGGTTGTTTAGGTTTTCAATTTCCTTATTGGTCTTCTGTCTGGTTGATCTATCTATAGGAGAGAGTGATGAGTTGAAGTCTCCCACAATTATTGTGGAAACATCAATTGCTTCCTTTAGTTTTGCCAGTGTTTCTCTCATGTATTTTGTGGCACCTTGATTGGGTGCATAGACATTTACGATTGTTATTTCTTCTTGCTGAATTGCCCCTTTTATTAGTATGTAGTGGCCTTCTTTGTCTCTCAAAACATCCCTGCATTTGAAGTCTATTTTATCTGAGATTAATATTGCTACACCTGCTTTCTTTTGGCTGTAGCTTGCATGAAATATTTTTTTCCATCCTTTCACTTTCAGTTTCTTTGTGTCCCTATGTCTAAGATGAGTCTCTTGTATGCAACATATTGATGGTTCATTTTTTTTGATCCATTCTGCGAATCTATATCTTTTAATTGGGGAGTTTAATCCATTTACATTCAACGTTATAACCGTGAAGGCATTTCTTGAATCAGCCATCTTATCCTTTGGTTTATGTTTGCCATATTTTTCCCCTCTCTCTATTAATATCCTTTATTGTACCCATACCGAATCTCTTTAGTACTGAACCTTTCTCCAAGTCTCTCTGTCCTGTCTTTGTTTCTCTGTCTGTAGGGCTCCCTTTAGTATCTCCAGTAGGGCAGGTCTCTTGTTAGCAAATTCTCTCAGCATTTGTTTGTCTGTGAAAAATTTAAGCTCTCCCTCAAATTTGAAGGAGAGCTTTGCTGGGTAAAGTATTCTTGGCTGGAAATTTTTTTCACTCAGAATTTTAAATATATCGTGCCACTGCCTTCTTGCCTCCATGGTGGCTGCTGAGTAGTCGCTACTTAGTCTTATGCTGTTTCCTTTGTATGTGGTGAATTGCTTTTCTCTTGCTGCTTTCAGAACTTGCTCCTTCTCTTCTGTGTTTGACAGTGTGATCAGTATATGTCTTGGAGTGGGTTTATTTGGATTTATTCTATTTGGAGTTCGCTGAGCATTTATGATTTGTGTATTTATGTTGTTTAGAAGATTTGGGAAGTTTTCCCCAACAATTTCTTTGAATACTCTTCCTAGACCTTTACCCTTTTCTTCCCCTTCTGGGACACCAATGAGTCTTACATTTGGACGTTTCATATTATCTATCATATCCCTGAGGTCCATTTCGATTTTTTCAATTTTTTTCCCCATTCTTTCTTTTATGCTTTCATTTTCCCTTCTGTCATCTTCGAGGTCACTGATTCGTTGTTCAACTTCCTCTAGTCTTGTACTATGAGTGTCCAGAATGTTTTTAATTTGGTCAACAGTTTCTTTAATTTCCATAAGATCATCCATTTTTTTATTTAGTCTTGCAATGTCTTCTTTATGCTCTTCTAGAGTCTTCTTGATTTCCTTCATATCCCGTACTATGGTCTCATTGTTCATCTTTAGTTCTTTGAGTAGCTGCTCTAGGTGCTGTGTCTCTTCTGGTCTTTTGATTTGGGTGCTTGGGCTTGGGTTATCCATATCGTCTGGTTTTTTCATATGCTTTATAATTTTCTGTTGTTTTTGGCCTCGTGGCATTTGCTGAACTTGATAGGGTTCTTTTAGGGTTTGTAGACCTATTGAAGTCCTTATCTCTAATTTATCAGATCTACAGCTTCGTGGAGTACACTTTCTCTAACTAACCAGCAGGTGGCGTCCACGAGCCACCTGTTCTCCACGAGCCAGTTCTCCCCTGCTTAGCCTTTTTGTGAGTGGGGGAGTGAGTCTTGTGGGGCCCAATTGGTGTACCAAGCTTGCGTGTGTAGTTGGTGTTGCCTGCCCTGTATGTGGGGCGTGTTTCTGGGCAGTCGGGGAGGGGGGGTGGCCCTAACAATCAAATCTCCCTGGTGATCCTAGAGTTTTAAAGCTGGTGCAATAGTCTAATCCTTCAGTTCAGTCCTGCCACAGTTTGTCTCTGCCATTGACCCACAAGTCCTTGGTATTGGCGTATGGCTCCTGAGACTTGCAAGTGGGCCCCTCTTCCAGGCTGTGCACCCCGGGTCCTCTGTTGAGGGGTGACTGTGCTATGTCACAGGTGAGTGCCGTCCCCTCAGGGCAGTTCTGGGCTGCTGGGCTGTGTAGGGAGGCTCCCAGTCTGCTCAAATGATGGCTGAATGGGGCTTTGTTAATTCACACTGCTCCACCTTCCCAACTCTGGGACAATCAGCTGAGGTTTCAGGGAAGGCTAATGTCCACACCCAGTTTTGTGGTGTGTGCCTGTTATTTGAAGCCCTTCCGTCACACTGGGTTGTCTGGGGCAGCTCTGGGCTATGGGGCTGGCGATGGGCAGGAGTGTTTCCTGTCCACCAGGATGGTGGCTGTGAGCGGACACCCCCGTTTTCTTGGGAAGTTGTGGTGTTTAGTGAATTTTCTCAGCCACTGAATTATTGCCTTTTGTCTCAGAGCTCTCTTAGTTCTGCTCTTGACTTGACGTGCCCAAATTGAAAGTCTTTGAAGCTTTCTGTATTGGGCTTCTTAGAGTAATTGTTTTAGAAAAAGAAAAAAGGATTAAAAAAAAAAAAAAAAAAAAAAAGGGTCCTCCTCAGAGATCTAATGGGTTATTGAAATGCTAAGAGACCAAGCAACCAGGGCCATTAAGGAAAGGTCCACAGGGCAGAGAGATCAGCTTTTCTTCGGGATTTGCATATGCGCCTCAAGGCCTGAGCTCCGCCCTTCCCCTTTCTGTGTTCTCCAGAACTCCAAAAATCTTCTGCTTTTATTTTGGAGTTTTTCGCGTTATTTTTTTTTTTCTATGCCTGTCTCCTCTCTGCTGGGCTGGCAGCTCTCAGATTCTCTGGTGTCTGGTCTCAGTCTATCTATGGTTGGAGTATGAATCAGTAGAATGAGTTTCCGAGAAGGGCTACCACTGCAGTTCTCCCTTCTCCTTCCCGGAGCTGGCAGCCCCTCCTCCCACGGGACTGAGCCTGGCAGGGAGGGGCGCGGGTCCCCTGGCCGCAAAAACTTACAGATTTCGCTGATCTCAGCAGTTCGACATTTTTATGAGTGTTGTATGAAGTATGCCCAAAGACAGGTTGCTCTGTGGTGTCCAGTCCACGCAGTTCCTGGCTTTCTACCTACTTTCCTGGAGGAGTAACTAAAACATACAGCTCACCAGTCTTCCATCTTGCCCCGCCCCCCCCCCGTGTGTTCTTTATCCTCTTACAAAGGGCTCCAGTAAAGGGACTAAGACCCACCCTGAATAGGGTGGGACATATCTCAATTGAAATAACCTAACCAAAAGATCCCACCTACAACAGGTCTATACCCACAGGAATGGATTAAAAGAACATGGCTTTTTCTGGGGGTGCATTATAGCTTCAAACCACTGCAAGCAGTATATTGTCATTTACTTCCTTCCAATCTTTTGTGCTATTATTTTCATATATTTTTCTTCTCCATATGTTATACACAATATACTATAATTAGTTTTCCTTGAAACAGTCAGTTGTCTTGTAAAGAATTTAAGAAATGAGAAAAATATCTTTTATATCTTTTACCATTCCCATTGCTCTTTATTCCTTACGATGACTCAGACTTTCCACCTGGTATCATTTTCCTTTAGCCTGAAGAAATTCCTTTGGCATTTCTTGTAATGCAGGTCATCTGGTGATGAATTTTCTCATCTGTTGTTTATCTGAAAGTGTCTTCATTTTAAAGAAGATTTTTGCTGGTCTTGGAGTTTTAGATGTTTTTTTCTTTCAACACTTTATAGATGTTGTTCGATTGACTTCCACTTCGCCTGCTTCTGAAGAAAAGAAGAATTTCTTATCACTGTTCCCTGTATATATTGTTTCTATTTTTCTCAGCTGCTTTGAGGATATTATTTTCTCTTTCTTTTTCAACAGTTTGTGATGTGTCTAGGTACAACTTTACTTGTTTTAATCATGTTTGGAGTTTGTTGAGCTTCTTTGGACCCATGGGTTCAGACTTTTCACCAAATTTGGAAAACTTTTGTTCATTTTAACTGTAAATATTTTTTTCTGTGCCAATATCTCTCTGTTCTACTTTTGAGCCCCTATTTACACATATATTAGACCTTTAATTCTGTAGCACAGGTCACTGAACTCTGTTCACTTTCCTTGAGTCTTTTTCCCCTCTCCGTGTTTCATTCAAGTTCACTGATTCCTTACCCCTTGCCCTAGGCAACCACTGACCTAATTTCTGTCCCTCTAATTTTTCCTTTTTCAGAATTTCATAAAAATGGGATCATATACTACATAGCCTTCTTAATCTGTCTTCGTTAATGTAGCATAATGCATTTGAGAGTTATTCATGCTGTTGAATATGTAGGTAATTTGTTTATTCTTATTGCTAATAATCAGTTGTTTGGAGACACCACAGTTTGTTTATTCATTCATTTATTGACCCAATATCATACAGAATCATACAATATGTGGTCTTTTGCTATCTTTGGTGCTCTCTCACTTCACATAATGTTTTTGCAGTTGTAGCAAGTATTAATAGTTTGTTCTTTTTTGTTGCTGAATAATATTCCATTGTGTTTGGTGATAACCACATTTTATTTACCCTTTCATCCATTGGTGGACATCTAGGAGGTTTCCAGTTTGGGATATTATGAATTATGCTGCTGTGAAGATTTACATGCAATTCTTTGTGTCCACATATATTTTCTTTAGTGGTTGTATGGTATTTTTATTTTTAACTTTTTGAGAAACTGCTGTTTTGCAAAGGATCTGTACAATTTTACATCCACATCAGCAGTGTACCAGGGTTACAGTTTCTCTACATCCTGACAAATCTTCGTTACTCTCTGTCCTACTTAATATAGCTCTTCTAGAGGCTAGGGTAAATGGGGTCTCATTGTGGTTCTCTAGTGAGGTTGAGCATCTTTTCATGTGCTTATTAGCCATTTTTTATCTCTTTGGTGAAATGATCCATGCATTCCTTGTGAGTTCACTCTGGTGTCCCAGGGTGACTTGAGGCACAGTTTGGGAACTGTGGATTTAGAGACTATCTGTTTGTTCCCACCTTTGAGCCATGATAAAATGATCATCTTAGCATGTTTATTTTCCTTCTCCTTCTCTCTCTTCTTTCTCCTCTTCTTCACTTAGATATCTAATATGTATCATAAACCTTACATGTGTAAACTACGCTTCCGCTATTCCCACCCCTACCCCCACCATGCGTTCTTATTTATTTATTAGAGAAGTTGTGTGTTTATAAAACAATCATGTATTAAATATAAGATTTCTGTACACCAACCCCACCACCAACACCTTGCATTGGTGTAGAACGTTTTTGTTACTATTGATGATAGCACTTAAAAAAATTGCATTATTTTTTAAACAGTAGTTACCATTGTTAAAACTGATGAAAGATTATTAAAATAGTTTTGTCCATTATTTACATTAGATGTATTTTTTCCATATATATTCTGTTATTACCACTTTGTCATATATTTGTTGTAACCCATGAAAGAACATCCTTACTTGTACTATTAACTATCGTCCATCATCTACAATAGGGTCTCTGTGCTGTACAGTCCTATGTTTTATCTTTTAATTTTTTCTAGTAATATATACATCCTAAAGTTTTAACCACATTCACCTGTTTGGTTCAGTGCTATTGACTACACTCACAATAAAGTGCTAACATTACCACCATCCATTTCCAAACCTTTACCATCAGTCTAAATAGAAATTCTATACAAGGTAAGCATCAACTCCCCATTCTCTAACCTCAGTCTATCACCTGGTAACCTATAGTCTCGATTCTATCTCCATCTCTATGAGATTGTTTATTATAATTATTTCATAATTGTGAGATCATATAATATTTGTCCCTTTGTGTCTGGCTTATTTCATCAACATAATGTCCTCAAGGTTCATCCATGTCATCGCCAATTCAGGACTTCATTCTTTCTTAATATTCCATTGTATGTAGTATGTATATACCACATTTTCTGTATCCAATCATCGGTTCATGGGTACTTGGATTGCTTCCATCTTTTGGCAATTATGAATAATGCTGCTGTAAACGTTGCTGTGCAAATGTCTGTTCAGGTCCCTGATTTCAGTTTTTCTGGCTATAGTAGCAGGATTGCCAGATCATATGGCAATTCTATACTTAGCTTCCTGAGGAACCGCCAGAGTATCTTCCACAGTGGCTACACCATTTTACATTCCCACTAGCAGTGAATGAGTGTTCCTATTTATCCACGTCCTCTTCAACACTTGTAGTTTACTGTTTTGTTTTTTTTTTAAATAGTGGCCATTCTAGTAGGTGTGAGATGATATGTCATTGTGTTTTTTTTTTTCCTTAGTTCCCTTTTTTTAAATTTTTAATTCAATTTTATTGAGATATATTCACATACCATACAATTATCCAAAGTGTACAATCAATTGTTCACAGTACCATCATATAGTTGTGCATTCATCACTCCAATCTATTTTTTTGTTGTTGGCCAGGAAAAGAAAATTTATTGATGACAGAAGAGGTGAGCTTTTCAACAAGTGGACATGTTTCAGTGTGAGGCAAACAGAGACTGCCTACCAATACAGGGACATTGTTGTCAGGAAGCAGGATGGTTTCACCCACATCTTATCAACAAGGTTGTCAGAGAATAATTCACTAAATCCCAAGGTAATGAAAGGAGTGCAAAGCATCCTGCACACACAGTGATGGCCGATGACAGCAAGCTCATGCTGCTCAGCACCGTTGGCAGCCTCTTCCACTGCAGGCTCAATTTTATGTATTTTATCCAGCATTTTTAAGAGATGACAGAGTAAAAGAAAGCACTAAAATGGCAGAAGCTGTCAGAAACTTTCTGAATCCTTTTATCCAGTTTAAGAAGACAATTACTGTAGCAGTGAATGGCCCTGCCATTGGACTGGGAGTCTCCATCTTGCCCCTCTGTGATGTGGTCTGGGCTAACGAAAAGGCCAATGTCATCATTTCTGTTTATGTCAAAGTGTTTCCCAATTACCCTTGTGATTTCTTCTGTGACTAATTGGTTGTTTAAGAACGTTGTTTAATTTCCACATACTTGTGTATTTTCCAGTTTCTCTTTTGTTATTGATTTCTTTTTTTTTAATCTTCATTTTATTGAGATATATTCACATACCACGCAGTCATACAAAACAAATCATACATTCGATTGTTCACAGTACCATTACATAGTTGTACATTCATCACCTAAATCAATCCCTGACACCTTCATTAGCACACACACACAAATAACAAGAATAATAATTAAAGTGAAAAAGAGCAATTGAAGTAAAAAAGAACACTGGGTACCTTTGTTTGTTTGTTTGTTTCCTTCCCCTATTTTTCTACTCATCCATCCATAAACTAGACAAAGTGGAGTGTGGTCCTTATGGCTTTCCTAATCCCATTGTCACCCCTCATAAGCTACATTTTTATACAATTGTCTTTGAGATTCATGGGTTCTGGGTTGTAGTTTGATAGTTTTAGGTATCCACCACCAGCTACCCCAATTCTTTAGAACCTAAAAGGGTTGTCTAAATTGTGCGTAAGAGTGCCCACCAGAGTGACCTCTCAGCTCCTTTTGGAATCTCTCTGCCACTGAAGCTTTTTTCATTTCCTTTCCCATCCCCCTTTTGGTCAAGAAGATGTTCTCCATCCCACGATGCCAGGTCTACATTCCTCCCCAGAAGTCATATTTCATGTTTCCAGGGAGATTCACCCCCCTGGTTTTTGATTTGCATTTCCCTAATAGCTATTGATGTTGAGCATCTTTTCATGTGCTTTTCAGCCATGTACATATCTGCTCTGGAGAAATGTCTATTCAGATCTTTTGCTCATTTTTAAATTGGGTTGTTTGTTTTATTGTTGAGCTGTAGGATTTCTTTATATATATTCTGGATATAAAACCCTTATCAGATATGTGATTTCCAAACATTTTCTCACATTGATTTGGTTGTATTTTCACCTTCTTGACAAAGTCCTTTGATGCACATAAGTTTTTAATTTTGAGGAGGTCCCATTTATCTATGTTTTCTTTTGGTGCTCATGCTTTGGATGTAAATTCTAATAAACTATTGCCTACCACAAATCTTGAAGATGCCTCCCTACATTTTCTTCTAGAAGTTTTATGGTTCTTGTTCTTACATTTATGTCTGTGATCTATTTTGAGTTAATTTTTATATATGGTGTGAGATAGGGGTCCTCTTTCATTCTTTTGGATATGGATATCCAGTTCTCCCAGCACTATTTGTTGAAGAGACTGTTCTGTCCCAGTTGAGTGGACTTGGCAGCCTTGTCTAATATCAATTGGCTGTAGATGTGAAGGTCTGTTTCTGAACTCTCAATTCAATTCCATTGGTCAATATATTTATCTTTATGATACTACCATGTTGTTTTGATCATTGAAACTTTGTAGTATGCTTTAAAGTAAAAGAGTGTGAGTCCTTCAACTTTATTCTTTTTTATCAAGGTGGCTTTAGCATTTGGGGCCCCTTGCCCTTCCATATAAATTTGATGATTGGTATTTCCATTTCTGCAAAGAAGGTTGTTGGAATTTTGATTGGGATTGCATTGAATTTGTAAATCCACTTGAGTAGAATTGACATCTTAATGATATTTAGTCTTCCAATTCTTGAAAACAGAATGTCCTTCCATTTATTTAGGTCTTCTTTGATTTCTTTAAGCAATGTTTTGCAGTTCTCTGTGTACAAGTCCTTTACATAGTTGATTAAATTGATTCCTAGATATTTGATTCTTTTGGTTGCTTTTGTGAATGGAATTTTTTTCTTGATTTCCTTATCAGATTGCTCATTACTAGTTTATAGAAATGCTGCTGATTTTTGCATGTTGATCTTGTATCCTGCCACATTGCTGAACTCATTTATTAGCTCCTGTGGCTTTGTTGTAGTTGTTTTGGAACTTTTCTATATATATGCTCATGTTCTCTGCAAATAGTGAAAGTTTTACTCCTTCCTTTCCAATTTGGGTGCCTTTTATTTCTGTTTCTTGCCTAACTGCTCTAGCTAGAACATCCTGTACAATATTGCATCACAATGGTGACAGTGTGCATCCTTGTCTTGTTCCTGATCTTAATGAAAGCTTTAAGTCTTTCATTATTGGGTGTGATGTAAGCTGTGAGTCTTTCATATATGCCATTTATTATGTTGAGGAAGTTTCCTTCCATTCCTATATTTCTACGTGTTGTTATCAAGAAGGGGTGCTGGATTTTGTCAAATGTCTTTTTTCTTTCAATCAAGATGATCATGTGTTTTAAGGCTAAAAGAGGTAGACGAGATTATGGGACCATGTAATACCACAGATCATTGAAAAATTTAGGAAACCTTGCTTGGAGAATTGTCAGGGGAATATATGTTGCTAGAAGGAATAAAGAAGTTGGTTTCACTTAGGAACCGGAACCATTTACAAAGTAGTTTGGAAAATAACTCCTAAGGAGTATTGCAACTCATAATAACCAGGGCTAAACTTTAGTCAGCTACTATGTTTTCCAAAACAAAAAATTTATTGAGAAGAGTGGCAGTGTTTTGTATATTTGCAAAAATCCTTCATGTCTGGCTTAATAGGGATTTTCATATCTGCTTCTTCATTCAGTCTGTTGTGATATATTGTCTTGGCTAAACTACATGAAGAAAATACCCTCATGAACAATGTAGTTGGAATAGGGAGGAGTATTTTATAGCCTTTTTTGAAAATTGTGGATTTTCTTCTTTGATACTAAATAAAAACTGGACAGGTGGTAGTTTCTTTAGGGTTAATGGCATTGGGGCATTGGAAATATGTCGATGAATTTTTCATTTTCTCTTACATAAAAGTCAGTTAGTCTATCATACCATGTATGATGCCTAAATTCATGTGTCACCTTGGCTAGGTTTTGGTGTCCAGTTTTTTGGTTAAGCAAGCACTGGCCTTATTGTTATTGTGAAAGTATTTTGTAGATGGAGTTTTATCTATCATCAGTTGATTATATCTATAGCTGACTGTTTCAACAATCAGCACAGGAGAATGCCCTCAGCAATGTGAGGAGTCTCTTCATTCAATCAGTTGGCAGTTTGAAAAGCCAGAACTGAGGATTTCAGAAGTCAGAAATAATGCCTACCTCTTTATTAGCTAGCCAGGTTCTCCTGCGGAATTCAGTGTCATCTTTATCAGAGTTTCCAGCTTATGGCCTGCCTTATGGAGTTCAGACCTGCCAATCCCTGTGGTCCTGTGAGCCAAGTCCTATAATAAAGCTCATTATATATATACAGATAATATACGTTATATGTATATACAAACACATTATATTGTTTGTATGTGTGTTTGTATGTATGTATGTATCTATCTATTGACTCTGACACTCTGTTTCATTGTTTCATTCACGGAGTTGTGTATATTTTCCAAATATTGACACATTTCATTATACAGTCTTAACTGATCACATCTATTACTATCATTACCTATCTCATCAGAAAAATATACAAATATACAAGCTCAAATATTATCATTTGCAACAAATACTGTCAGTTTTTTGCTAGAAGTGACAGGCTCACTTTGTTCACTTTCAAGAAAATTTCTGCCAGACATTCAAGTCTGAATAACCATAGTGTGTCTGTCGGTTGTTCTTCCAATTAAAAATGGTGTTCCCTGAAAAAAGAGCAGCTACTTCAGCTGGCAACTCAAACAACAGAAGTGCTTTTTCTTGAGGCTGTCTTCATACATCAGTATGAAGCAGAAATGCTTTATGTATACTTCTCATTTTGTCAGAATATTAAGAAAAATATGCACCCAAGGTTCAAGATTTAATAAAATTAAAAATTTTTACTGCTTCATCAAGGACAGTCTTTTTTTTTTAAATTCAGTTTTATTGAGATGTATTCATACACCATACAATCATCCATGGTGTACAATCAACTATTCACAGTACCATCATATAGTTGTGTGTTCATCACCCCAATCAAGTTTTGAACATTTTCCTTACACCAAACAATAAAAATAAGAATAAAAAATAAAAGTAAAAAAGAACACCCCAATCATTCCATCCCTCCCATCCCACCTGTTCTAGTTTGCTAATGCTGCTGGAATGCAAACACTGGAGATGGATTGGCTTTTATAAAAGGGGGTTTATTTGGTTACACAGTTACAGTCTTAAGGCCATAAAGTGTCCAAGGTAACACATCAGCAATCAGGTACCTTCACTGGAGGATGGCCAGTGGTGTCCGGAAAACCTCTGTTAGCTGGGAAGGCATGTGGCTGGCATCTGCTCTGGAGTTCTCATTTCAAAATGGCTTTCTCCCAGGACGTTCCTCTCTAGGCTGCAGTTCCTCAAAAATGTCTCTCAGTTGCTCTTGGGGTGTTTGTTTTTTCTTAGCTTCTCCAGAGCAGGAGTCTGCTTTCAACGGCCATCTTCAAACTGTTGTTCATCTGCAGCTCCTGTGCTTTCTTCAAAGTGTTCCTCTTGGCTGTAGCTCCTCTTCAGAATGTCACTCACAGCTGCACTGAGTTCCTTCTGTTTGTCAGCTCATTATATGGCTCCAGTGATTAATTTAGACCCACCCTGAATGGGCGGGCCAACACCTCCATGGAAATTATCCAATCAGGGTCATCACCCACAGTTGGGTGGGGCACATCTCCATGGAAACAGAGAATTACAAACTAATTAACACTGATAGGTCTGCCCACACAAGATTACATCAAAGATAATGGCATTTGGGGGCACATAATACATTCAAACTGGCACACCACCCTATTTTTTATTTAGTTTTTATCCCTATTTTTCTACTCGTCCACATCAAGGACATTCTTAAGTGAGACTGGCACTTTATTTTTTGGTGTGGGTGTGTGGCAGTGAAGAATGCAATGTGACTGGCAGAGTTTGTTGACACTGCCTCGATTCATGGTAAGAGGCCAGCAGTTTTACCCATCATTTCTTTTGTACCATCATGTCAACATAGTGAAAAAGGCAAATAACTTCTCATTATTATTATGGTCATAGTTTTGACCTTGCAGACACCCTGAAAGTATCTTGAGGACTCCCAGGGGTCCACGGACCACTCTTGGAAAACTGTTGATCTAGTACTAAATCACAAGATGGTAGGATACCTGAAAACCAAACTACCTCTTGACAAGCTTCAGGCAAGTAAGTTGTTTGTGGCAGGTGATAAGTCATCTCTAGGCTTTTGGAGAAGAAGGGAATAGGCTGTAGAAGAGCCCCCAAAAGAAGATTTTGGTAGAGGCCTGTGCTACTTTGCTACAGATGGTCTCCAGGATGTATAATTAATTGACTAGGCTTAAACTATGTTAGATCATTTGACTCATTTCCAGTGCTGACTTGTAGATTTCCAGCAGCAGCTCCAGGACATGGCAGGAAGCCTGAAGCCTGATCCAGCAGAAATAGTCACCCTAGAACTAAATGATTGCAGGACTCTAGGGCTACACCACAAGTTAAGGCATAATATCAGTGGTTATGGTGAAGAATTTTAAATCCCAAAGGAGTACAGAAAAGTTATCAGATGATGAAATTTGCTAACAGCAATTTGCAGAGACACTCAAATTATGTACAGAGTTTTAGAGTCCACTATTCTGCACCATTCTACCTGAAAGCTGAGGAGGATCCTCAGATGGTAAATATCTCTTTGTGCCCTACTCCCAGGGAGGAAATTGAGTGACTGTCAAGGCTAAGATACAGTGAGAGCAGCAAAAAGGTAACTGGGGTACCAGAAGAGATGATGTAATGGGAGCCAAAGGAGGAGAGAGTTTCAAACATAGCAACAGCAACAATGAATAATAGGCACAGGGATGCAGAAAGTGAACAAAATGTACTATTATGGTCAATAGTGAAGTCTGTAAGAAAACGACTAATAAGTGTTCATTTGATTTGGACATTGCTAATATCCTTAGAGCATTTCTAGTAGAGATGGGCAGACAGCAAGAAAGTAAAAGGAAGATGAGGAAAATGTAGGCTATTATAAATTGCCAGGGCAGTAAGTAAAATCTAGAATTTTTTAAAAGATGGGATACAGTATACACGATTAAGGATCAAAGAAGCAGCATGAATTGAGAGGCAGGAGCTGAATATATATATACATATATAGGTTCATTAAGTTGAGCAAATATTTTCCATGTAGAAGAAAGACAGAGGGAAAAATCTAGATGCAAAGAGAAGTCTGAGCAGAAGACTTGAGATGAGGAGCATCGTGCACTGTGGAGCCTCAGTTATGAATGACGCTGAAGATACTGAAGCTTCTTTGTTCCTTCCAGCAACGTATATTCAGTAAATTTATTGACAGAGTAAAGAGGTTAATTAATACCTAAAGTCCCAGAAGTTTCTGAGTTTCCTTTGATTCGCTCTTCATTGAAGCTCTTGGCCAGCACTATGACCTCTAGCTGTAGCTGGTAGCACAGGAAAACCTTGGCTGGAGTTCGATTATGTTCTCTGCCAATGTTCCCATGGACTGGGTCATCAAGTAGAATTGGGAGCCCTGATTCAGCCTGGGATGGGGAGACAGACATCTTTAGTGTTTGTGACTTATACTTTAATATTTTCTAAGTTTTTCTGTTAGTGGGGAACATTTGCTCCCCACTTGCAATGTTTCTTTAAGGTGAAGGAAGCTCTGGAACTCACTGAGGCTCCTCTATTCACTTGACCTCTGGGGATATGAATAGCTTGGGATAAATTTGTGAACAATGGTAAAACTCGGGCTTTCTCCTTTTTGGGAGCTGCCTTGCCTGCACAGCTTGAGTTTCCCTCTGCTCCTTCAGGCCTTGGTGGGAGACTTGCCCAAGTCTACAAGGCTGGTGTCTTTGTGAGCAAGTCTTCAGGATTAACAAGCCCACTTGTCTAACAAACCTAAAGCTGTCTACTGCACCTTGGTCTTTATCAGTACGTAAAAAGGTGGTATTTTGTCTTTTATATTTTCTCTCTTCTCCTTTGCAGGGAAGAGGAGAATTACTTTTGGCAGTCTCCCAGAGTCCCAATATTTTGAAATAAAAGCCTATTCATTTTATTATTATTATTATAAAAAATTCAATGACAAATTAGGGCAAGTGGGTTTTTTTCTTTTGAAAAGTTCATTCCAATTTATTTTTAGAACAATGCACAAGTAAATAAATAAAAAAAATCAACCAAAAAATTAAAAAAAGAAAACACTCCCTAAGAGATAGTAAATGAAAAGTGAAAATGAACACACACACACACACACACACACACACACACACACACACACACACACACACACCCCACACACACCTTCTTTAGCAGCTGGTCCTAGACAAATTACAGTACAGTTTGTTGGGTCTGGAGATGCCTGTGGCATGACCCCACGGTCTGGCTCAAGTTCTCCATCAGGCTGTGAGTTTCAACAGCTGCTGATTCTCCATCACTGGATGGACTGTGGAATGCTGCTGTTTAATGCTGGTGCTTTGGCTTTGCAGCTGTGCAGTCTTGAGGTTAAACATTATTTTCTCTCAGAACTTTGAATTTCTCAGTTTTCTTCAAGTAAATTTTTTTCCCTTTCCCTTCCTCTTCCCTTCTTCTTTTTCCTTCCTTTCTCTCCCTAGCAAGTGAGTTTTTGATTTTTAAAAAAATTTTTCCTTTTCCTATCATAAAGGCTTCCAGAAAGAGAAAAGAGATAACCTACAAAGGAACAAGAATCAGGTTGACAGCAGGTTTATCAATGGACACACTAGATGCTAGAAGTAAATGGAGAGCTATCATGAAAGTTCTGCAGGAAAAAGATTTTAAACCTAGAATCTTATACCCATTCAAACTGGCATTCCATTTTGAGGGTAAAACAAAGATATTTTTGGATATTGAAGAATTCAGGAAGTTTATTTCTTGCATACCATCTTTTTGAAAGAATTACTGGCAGATATATTGTAGCAATCCAAAGTGACTACAAATACATACATATAATATCCTTTCTTCCCAGCACACACATCCAAAATCAACAGGTAAAACTGGAAAATAAAATACCACATCTCTACCCTGGAAGTATAGATGAACCAGTAACAACATACTTGGGGCTGAGGGGAGAGGAAGGTTATAGATATAATCCAGATGTTGGTAAAGTTAAGGGGATATTAAGAAATATAGTGGTAACCATCATAGGTTGTATAGGAATAAATTTTCTATAACCATGGGGTGGAAGGGGAAATCTGTCAATGTAACCATAGAATAGGAAAAGGTGGAGAGAAAGAAATAGAAAAGCAATGGGAAAAAGATGGCAAGATAAGTTAAATAGAAACAAATACATAAAGCTGAAATTTTATCGAGAAGGATATTTCATAAATTATCATTTATCATGATGTGAATCTCGAATCTTTGAATTTTTTCCTTTGAATATGCTTACTATGCTTATTAGTAACAATTTCTATCTTAAAAAAAAAAGAAAAAAGGCCATAAGGAGAAGTTTATATTTTTAGTACATTTCAGCTCTGGTTGCTGTCTCTCCCTCCTGCCAAATCAGATATTTGATTGTTTATGGATGGAGAAGCAAGATTCTGCTTCATTGATACTGAGGTTATTGGTGTTCTATTTCTGTCATTATCATTGACTGAACGATTGGGAGCCAACGGCACTATCTGATTTGCAGAATGCCAGTAGTTTGTTCTGGTTGAGGTACAGATGACAGTCCACCTGAGGAAGTCAAAACATAGCTATATTAAACAATCAAACCAGGCCTAGAGGAAAATCTTATGTCAGTTGCTCCAAGGAGCACACAGAGGATCTCATATGCAAAGATTTGATAAATACAAACATATGGGTACATTGCCTCCCTGCAGAGACAACACCTGCTGGTTCCAGGAGACATCTCATTTGGAGAAGGCTGACATAACATCAAGCACCATAGAGAAATATTGATCAATGACCTGGTGTTTGCAGTCGACCAAGGGGAGGGAATAGATTTTTTTCTTTTTGCTTTCTTTCCTACTATCTTTCATCCTATTCCTAACACCTGTCCTTCTCTACACTCCTCTATGATGCTGAGGCTAGGAGTCTGCAAATTGCCTGCTCTAGGCTCTCTTGGCTCCTGTTTTCTCATTAGCTTCTGCCAGTAGGAGGCTCTGGCAAGATATAAGAAGCAGAAGGAAAGGAGAAGCTCCCTCTCTTCTGTCAGCATCTCTACAAGTGACTGCATCCCTTTGGGGACCCCAGGGTAGCTGAAGGGCCCTTCCTCCATAGTCCCAGCCCTAGACCAGGGGCCTCTCCTCTGTTATTCCAGTATTGCTGGGGGACCTTCTCCCGTGGTTCCTGCTCTTGCTGTGGTTTCTCTTCCTTGTGCTTCCAGAACTGACTGCACAGAACCTTCTCTGTGCTCCTGGGTGCTCCTTTTGTTCTCTTAACTCCAGGTTATCTGATATCTGGCTGCTTCTCCATGCTCCTAGGACCCCAACCATCTCCATGGTTTGCAGGTGTCTGGACTCCACAAAAACACGACTCACATGGGCCTCTGGCATTTCCTCACCTAGACAAGAGCCAGAGCAGGTCAGCTTCACTCTTGGGTGTTGGCCCCCAGGGCCTGTGGGTCTAAATCCTCAGCCAACTCAGGGAGGTGGTGTAGCACGGCATCCTCGTCCTTGAGGATTCGTGGAGGTACATTGCTCTCTCTCCACCCCAAAGAGATGCCATCATAAATAATGCATAATTTAGCCAGCCTGACTCAGTGAATTTTTACATGTGCTGGGGGCAAAAGGCCTCAGGCTGCTATCTGCTAGAGGATGCATTTATCGTCTCATCTAGGCACCCGCCACATAGCCTGGGGCACAGGGTTTATGTGTGGCTCCCATAGAAAGGCTGCAGGCTGCACTTGGACCATCTCCTACCATGGCCCACCTTCTGACTTTTCCTGAGACCTCAATAGACAGACAAGGAAAGTGACTAAAAATCTTGGTTTGCCCATTTTCTGCTTTGGACAGTGAACTGTGTTTCCAGGGCACAGTACAAAGCTCTGCTTGATGCCACTTGGAGCATCATTTTAAAAGAAGCAAAAACTTTAGGTAACATTTGAGGAGGATCTCCCCCTCCTGTCTGACAAGGAGTTCTCAGCAGAGGCACTTTTGTATCTGCCTGTGGTCTGGCTCAAAAAATGACATGACGGATTTTAACTAGGAGCCAGACTCATCAACTGTAGTCCTTGATTTTTCGGGATCCAAGCGAGAAACACGTTACCCCATTCAGGACTCGAATGGGATGGACTTTGAGGGGCTGTGTCGACAACCAGGTAATTCATCCCAGGAGAAGGGGAACCAAGAATATGGTCAGAATCACCCTAAGCGGGATAACCAGGCCTACCCCGAGATTTCAACATGACTTTGAGCCCCAACAGTTTCCAAGTCAGATAAGACGTCTCTTTATTCTGGACTGAGGCATCATTTCAAGTAAACACATCTCTGGCCAGTAAGATGACACTGAATTGAGAGATGTCCAGGATTGGGACAGTTACCAGTAGCCAGGGCACATGCACAAGAAGTACAATCTTGGAGGGCACACACACTTCTCCTGGAAATGAAGAGTAAGGATGTGAAGGCCCCCAACAGGGTGGATGTACATCCATCAGGCAGTCAGATAAACTGACGCTTAAGCCCATCCTTTAATTGCCCCTTTAAATCAGCCGCTTAAGCCCATCCTTTAATTGCCCCTCAGTCACCCTGCCACTGGGGGCGATGGGAAGCATGGAGAAGCCATCACATACCCCCTCATTGGCCCACTGGTGCCTAACTTGGGCCACAAATTCATGGCCGTTTTCAGATGTAAGGTGTCTGGGAAACAGCTGAACAGGAAACGAAGGTGGTCTTTCAGGGCCTGGCCAGCATGGCCCGAGGCAGTGGAACGCAGGGAATGGCCAGGCCAAACCCACACAAGGGGTCAGCTGCAGTCGGGCACGGCAGGAGGAGGTGAGAGGCCCAGTAATCTACTTGCTGAGAATGTCCTGGCCCATTGGCTGGAGACTCTGTCCCTGGGCAGATTTGGCCTTAGCTGTGGTCAGGGTCTGGCAGGAGGGACAGCTTTGCCATGCTGTGCTGGTGTCTCCTGACGATGGTGGCAGTGCTGTCCTCTCACAGGCTCAGGAGGCGAGCGTTTGCACATCTGCTTGCTCTGGGGCGGAGGGCACCTTAGTCTGCACGTTTAGCTGACAAACTCAGTTAGCTCGTTGATTCTTTTACTCCTCATCAGACTCATGGGTAACCAAAAGCTTATTAGGAGCATGTGCCAGTTTGACTGTATTATGTCCCCTAAAATGCCATATCTTTGATACAATCGTGTGTGGGCAGACATGTTAGTGTTGATTAGATTGTAATTCTTTGAGGGTTTCCATGGAGATGTTACCCACACAACTGTGAGTGATAAGTCTGATTGCATGGTTTTCGTGGAGGTGTGGCCCTGTCCATTCAGCATGGGCCTTGATTAGTTTACTGGGGCACTATATAAGCTCAGACAGAAGGAGCAAGCTTGCTACAGCCAAGAGGGACACCTTGAAGAACGCACAGGAGCCGAGATAGGAGCTTCTGTTTACAGAGCAACATTTTGGAGACGGCCTTTGAAAGCAGACTTTTGCTCCGGAGAAGGTAAGAGAGGACAAATGCCCCAAGAGCAACTAAGAGTGACATTTTTGAAGAGCTGCAGCTTAGAGAGGAACGTCCTGGGAGAAAGCCATTTTGAAACCAAAACTCTGGAGCAGGCGCCAGCCACGTGCCTTCCCAGCTAACAGAGGTTTTCCAGACGCCATTGTCTATCCTCCAGTGAAGGTACCCGATTGTTGATGACTTACCTTGGACACTTTATGGCCTTAAGAATGTAACTTTGTAACCAAATAAATCTCTTTTAAAAGAGCCAATCCATTTCTGGTGTTTTGTGAAAAGGCACCATTAGCAAACCAGAACAGAGCAGAACTGATTTCCTGCTTTATAAATGAAAATGCTTTATCCCCAGAGGGGGCTTGCTTTATTTGCCAGGCCAAGCATTGACAGTGGCCTGCAGATGGCAGGCTAAAACCACGGCCGGTGTATCACGTCAGCTCATAGTCTCTCCATGTCCCACTAAAATGGTCCCGAGGGCAGCACATCCTGTCAGGGCCTGGGGATGTTTGCGCTAGGCAGAACATCAAAACCTGGAATACATCCAGTAATGGAGGTTTGTAGGGCCCCGAAGGACCCACTCATGGTCGTGTTGTACTAGGGTCCCAGTGCAGGGTGCCTGGAAAAGCAGGAATCACACAGCCTCAGGTGGAACATTTCCTCACACAGAGAAGAGAGTCACGCCAGCTTCACTCTCGGGTGTGGGTCTCAGTCCTCAGCCAATGCAGGGAGATGTGCAAGCCCCCTGTTATCTTTGAGCCTTTCTGTAACAGAGATATCAGCCTGGGAAGCCAAGTTCTGCAGGGAACGTTTGGATATGCTTGTGGGAAAAGGCTGTCAGGACACTGTGTGCTAGGAGATGAGTTTTTTCCTCCAGGTACTCTTGAGAAAGGAGTCAGCTCACATTTTCCATCCCTACCAGGTCCATTTATTTAACTGGGAGAAATGAATGGTGATTTAGTGACGCAATATTCTGTTAGCATTGAAGTCACGAACATACATTCAGCAGCACAGCACTCCAATCCATACTGCCAACCACGCAAACACACAGCACCTTTGTGGGGTAAAATATATCTTCTCTCTTTACAGTGTCATCTGCAATTGTTTGATGAGTGATCTGTCCAGTCTTCTCACTTTCATAAATATATCTGAATCAATATGGCAAAAACCAGTTTTGGTGGCCTCTTCATACCTGCTCTGAAGAACTTTTATGACAAAGGATGGCATTAAATTTCCTGTCTGATTCATACAAGAGTAACTTGATCTCTGAGCAGTGTTTTCCACCTGTTTTCACTGCACCCCTATTGATACACTTTTTTGAGCTTGCATCTAAATACATGTACCTTTACATATTTGTAAATTATATAAATGTATTGATTTCCTGATAGATGATATACATTATAAAGGATCTTCAAAATGGAAAAATCTAAAGGATGAACTGAAGATGAAATAAACAAAAAATTGAAAAATAAGAACTTTATTAATGGTCCAAACTCTTTTTTGCTCTCACTAATATATATTCATATAACAATTTCTTTTCAAAGCAGTGATTTGAATAGGCTTTATTTATTTATTTTTTTGGTGAATCTCGATTTAACACTGGGTGATATAGCAATTTGAACTTCTGATTCTAAATCCACTTTAATTTGAAATAAGGTTTTCAGGTCAGGCAGCTGTAACTGAAGATTCCTCACAAGGATACTTCAACACAAATCGAGGAAGTGCATGTTTGAATGCTCTATATTAATAAGGCATGGTACTTGTGTTTCAATCTCCTTTACCAATCATGCAGTTTTTGAAATTTGACAAATTTCTGTCTCCTCTGATGTCAGTCATATGTTCTTGATAACTAATTGCAAGGTACTGTCTGTCTGTCTATCTAACTATATACCTATCTATTCAAACAGGTTGAAGACTACCAAAACTTTGTTTGGAAGATTTTCAAACATATTAAAAAATTCTGTTTCAAACTTTTTAAAGTGTTCAGGGAATTTTTGTAATTGCTACACTTCTATCATTTTAGCAATGGAATCTTAACAATATTTTCACCCATCTGTTTCTAAAACATTCTCTTAATCCAATGAGTTTGTTTTGGAAAGTAGTTACTTTTTGACTCATTGTTAGACTCTCACCTTAACCCTTGTAAATCAGATTTTGTATGTGTGTTTTAAATATTTCAGAGCTAGTTGTCATCACAAAACTCATTAGCAAATTTAAAACACTTGTTTTTTTTTTTTAAACATAAATATGCAACTTGTCTTAATGGTCAGCAATTCTTTAAAATAATTTCCCATGAGATAACAAGGGAACCTTTTTGAATGGTATAAATGTTTTTTCAGAGTCACCTCTCATCTTGTTACAAAGGAGTAAATATTCTGCTATATTGTCAAGATCTTGTTTTAATACTGTTAACCATAACTAAGACATTATATACCCAGTGATAATGGAGATTATGTGATATTTTTGGATTTTCATACAAAATATGAAAATATAATGTTGCATTGTGTATTGTTTTTAAATTAAAAGTCTCTTTTTATATTCCTCTTTATGGGATAGGTGAGGGACAGAGTGATGATGCCTGTCCGATAAGTATAGTTTCCAAGGTTTTCCAGAAATAGTTCATTAAAATTTAAATAAAATAGATCTCAAATTATAATGTAGACTCTCAAAGTAAAACATTACCAATAGGAAACACGATATGAACTATATGGCTAAATATGATATATGTGGGGTGAAAGGATTATTAACAAAATTCCATTGGAATGACTAGATATGGTTGAGGGAAAAAGTTAGACCTGAACACTAAAATTAATTAAAGCTAGGTTGAATAATTATGTAAGTAAAAATTAAGATCACAAATAGTTGGCACAGAAACAGATCATTTATATCTGTAGAGAAAAGACATTTTCAAATTTTTGACATTCTACAAATGAAATTACAAAGGAAATAGATATGAACATTTGAAAATAGATATAACATTTTAAATAAAAAAACAAATTAAAAGAAAGATAAAAAATGACAGATACTTAATATTTATACTCCAGAAAGATTTCATTCAACTTTAAAAGAAAAACTTCAAGACTGCAATGGATAAATGAGAAAATGATAAAAGCAACAATAATTGAAAACACAATAATTAAAAAACAAAGGAAAAGTGTACACTCTTGCTTGTAATCCAAAACATGAAAGTGAAAACCATAAAATTGATATTTTTGCAAACCTAGTCATACAGTTAAAGTTGGGTACCATAATATCTTACTTTGGCAATACAGTGGCAAATAGGTATATCCAAAACTGCGGGAAGGAGGAGGATTATGGGAAGATGGTGGAATCAGCTCTACACCACAGGAATTGTCTGAAGCAACTACTTTGAGACTGCAGAGTCTGGGGAACTCTATGTAGCACTCAAAGAGGAGCAGGAGGAAGGCGCTGGAAATTGACATAGAGACAGGTGAGTGATCCCTTCCCACAGCCTCGTGGTTGGCAGCAGTGTGTGTGTGTATGTGTGTGTGGGGGGGAGCGGCCATTGTTCCTCAACCCACCTCAGGCAAGGTGGTGAAGAAATCTTAAAGACAGTAACCTTCCTGGAAAGGAGGGAAAACAGTTACAAGACCGCATTAACAGGGCAGATGCGGAATCAAGGAAACGTAGCTTCAGCAGCCGTAGAGGAGGCGCCTGGCGTCCTTGCTTGGCCCCTCCCCAACTCCTTCACCACGTAGGGCTGAAGCAGCTTGCGCGCCCGTCGTGGGTCCGTGGCCCTGCTCCAGAGGCAGCGGAGTGGCCCCTGTGCACATATTGAGGTGCATGTGTGTCAGTGTTCGTCAATCGGGTAGAAGTCTGAGAGACTGAGCTGGGAAGCATGTCTCGAGTTAGTATCCTCACCGTTTGTCCTGAGGACCGAGAAGATGCTTGCAGGCAGCTGAGAGAGTGAGAGAAACAATTAAGTTGAAATGGTCCGGGGTCAGGGACCACCTGCATCAAAGGAGCACCCAGGAGGGGCAGGAGGTCTGTTCCAAAGGGAGTGGAGCGGTGCGTTCACTAGAGCTCCTGTAAACTGTATACAGGGAGCTATTATTCTGGCAAACTTTATTTCAAGAGTAATTGTGTTTTTTTTTTTTTTTTTTTTTTTTTTTTAAAAAAAAAAAAATTTTTTTTTTTTTTTTTTAGCAATAAGAAAAAAATGATAAGAAAAATAACATGTCATACACTACAATATACTAGTAAGGACAGCAAATAACACCACTACCAAGAATCCCATATTCCTCCCCTATATCCCCCTCTCATATACATTTAGCATTGGCATATTGCCTTTGTTACATTTAATGGAGGTATATTACAATGTTACTGTTGACCATAAACTCCAGTTTGCTTTGATTATGTTTCTTCCTGAGTACCATCCCCTTTTCAAATTTCTACATGGTTGACATTCATTTGCTTTCCCACATGCAAAAACATTTTTATATTTGTATATTTAGTAACAGTCATTGGCCACTCCAGTTTTTGCCATGTTATACAGTCCCAGTCTTTATCATCTATCTTTACCTCTGGTGTCATACATTCTCCTATCCCACCTCTTTCAGCTTTACTCACAGACATCTTTGTTCAGTGTACTTACAATACCATGCTACCATCACACAGTATTATGCTATCTATTTCTGGATCTATGCAATCAATCCTAAACATTCTGTAGTCCTTCAGCATCAAATGGCTGATCTCTGCCCAAGAGTAATTGTGTTTTGTAGGATGTTGGCTTGAAGACAGTTTCCAAGATTTTTTTGGTAACTTAAATATGGAAGGTATGTAGGATGTGTTTTTGTTAAGGGAAAAAGAGAGTAATTTTGTCCTAAATAAAGCTACTGGCTGTTGCAGGATGAGAAACAGGAATGCATAGAGGACAAAACCTGAATGGATAGAGAATAGATGTAGGTTTGCAGAAAAGGAGTTTTATTTGTTGTGGTCAAGGTTGGCTAAGATTTGACAGGTGTTTAAAATTTTTAAGAGTTTTCTTATCCGACAGTATCTTCATGCAAAACTAAAATTTGTTTTTCCCTCTGTTATAATGACAAAGTTTTCTTGGATCATTGGTCCTTTCTGCTTGCTTGCTTCCTCTTTCTTTTCAAGGCAGTTTTTTTTAATTAATGAAGTTGTAGATTTACAGAAATCAGAAAGTACAGAGTTCTCAAATACCCCTCACACAGTCAGTTTTCCATATTATTAACACATTGCATTAGTATGGTACTTTTATTACAGTTGATGAAACAGTATTATGATTATACCATTAACTACAGTAGAGTTCACCATTTGTGTTGTACAGTTCTGGGGTTTTAAAAAAGTTTTATTCTAGAAATAAATAAATAAATAAATAAATAAACATACACACATACACAACCTAAAATTTACCCTTTTAATAAAAGCACACTCAAATGTGTAATTCAGTGGTACATTCACAATGTTGTGTGAACATTACATCATCCATTACCAAAACTTTTCTGTCACCCTAAACAGAAACTCTGTACCATTTAAGCATAACTCCCTGTGGTGGGTTGGAGCTAGGTAACCCAGTAAAACGTGTTCTTAAACTTAATCCATTCCTGTGGGTGTGGACTCTTGTAAATAGGACATTTTGATGCGGTTACTTCAGTTAATGTGGCCCAACTGAATAAAGATGGGTTTTAATCCTATTACTGAAGGCCATAGAAACAGAAAGCCATGGTAAGAAGCCATGGCCTGCAGATATCTGTTCGTGTCACTGCTTTCAGATCTTCTGGGTATATGCCGAGAACTGCAATTGCTGGATCGAAAGGGTAACTCTGTATCTAGTTTTCTAAGGAAGTGCCAGACTGACTTCCAGAGTGGCTGAACCATTATACAGTCCCACCAACAATGAATAAGAGTTCCAATTTCTCCACATCCCCTCCAGCATTTGTAGTTTCCTGTTTTTTAATGGCAGCCATTCTAATTGGTGTGAGATGGTATCTCATTGTGGTCTTAATTTTCATCTCTCTAATAGCTAGTGAAGCTGAACATCTTTTCATGTGTTTCTTGGCCATTTGTATTTCCTCTTCAGAGAACTGTCTTTTCATATCTTTTGCCCATTTTATAATTGGGCTGTCTGTGCTATCATCATTGAGTTGCAGGATTTCTTTATATATGCAAGATATCAGTCTTTTTTCAGATACATGGTTTCCAAAATTTTTTTCCCATTGAGTTGGCTGCCTCTTCCCCTTTTTGACAAATTCCTTTGACGTACAGAAACTTCTAAGCTTGAGGAGTTCCATTTATCTATTTTCTCTTTTGTTGCTTGTGCTTTGGGTGTATAGTCTAGGAAGTTGCTGCCTAATACAAGGTCTTGAAGATGTTTCCCTACATTATCTTCTAGGACTTTTATGGTATTGTCTTTTATATTGAGATCTTTGATCCACTTTGAGTTAATTTTTGTGTAGGGTGTGAGGTAGGGGTCCTCTTTCATTCTTTTAGATATGGATATCCAACTCTCCCAGCCCCATTTGTTGAAAAGACTGTTATTTCCCAGTTCAGTGGCTTTGGGGGCCTTATCAAAGATCAATCAGCCATAGATGGGGGTCTATCTCCGAATTCTCAGTTCGATTCCATTGATCAATATGTCTATCTTTGTGCCAGTACCATGCTGTTTTGACAACTGTGGCTTTATAATAAGCTTCAAAGTCAGGGAGTGTAAGTCCTCCCATTTTGTTTTTCTTTTTTAGAGTGTCTTTAGCAATTCGAGGCATCTTCCCTTTCCAAATAAATTTGATTAGTAGCTTTTCCAAGTCTGCAAAGTAGGTTGTTGGAATTTTGATTGGGATTGCATTGAATCTGTAGATGAGTTTGGGTAGATGTGCTGGTTTGAATGTATTGTGTCCCCCTGATGCCTTTATCTTTGTAATCTTGTGGGGAAGACGTTTTGTGCTGGTTGGATTTGCTTGGAATGTGCCTCACCCAGCTGTGAGAGATGATTCTGATGAGATGTTCCCATGCAGGTGTGGCGCCGCCCATTCGGGGTGGGCCTTGATCGGTGGAGCTATATAAATGAGCTGACTCGGGTGGAGAAAACGGAGTGCAGCTGTGAGTGACGTTTTGAAGAGGAGCAAGCTTTCTAGAGAGGAACGTCCTGGGAGAAAGCCATTTTGAAACCAGAACTTTGGAGCAGACGCCAGCCACGGGCCTTCCCAGCTAACAGAGGTTTTCCGGACACCATTGGCCATCTTCCGGTGAAGGTACCCGATTGGACGTTTTGTGGCCTTAAGACTGTAACTGTGTAGCGAAATAAACCCGTTTTATAAAAGCCTGTCCATCTCTGGTGTTTTGCATTCTGCAGCATTAGCAAACTAGAACAGTAGAGTTGACATCTTAATGACATTTAGCCTTCCTATCCATGAACATGGAATATTTTTCCATCTTTTAAGGTCCTCTTCTATTTATTTTAGTAGAGTTATGTAGTTTTCTTTTTATAGGTCTTTTACATCTTTGGTTAAGTTTATTCCAAGGTACTTGATTTTTTTAGTTGCTATTGAAAACGGTATCTTTTTCTTGAGTGTCTCTTCAATTTGTTCATTTCTAGCATATAGAAACATTGCTGACTTATGTGCATTAATCTTGTATCCTGCTAATTTGCTAAATTTGTTTATTAGCTCTAGTAGCTGTATCGTCGATTTCTCGGGGTTTTCTAGATATGAGATCATAACATCTGCAAGCAATGACAGTTTTACTTTTTCCTTTCCAATTTTGATGCCTTTTATTTCTCTGTCTTGCCAGATTGCCCTGGCTACCACTTCCAGCACAATGTACAATGTTGAATAACAGTGGTGACAGTGGGCATCCTTGTCTTGTTCCTGATCTTTCAGTCTCTCACCATTGAGTACTATGCTGGCTGTGCGTTTTTCATATATGCTCTTTATCGTATTGAGGAAGTTTCCTTCACTTCCTACCTTTTGAAGTGTTTTTATCAAAAAAGGATGTTGGATTTTGTCGAATGCTTTTTCAGCATCTATTGAGATGATCATTTGATTTTTCTCTTTTTATTTGTTAATGAGTTGTAATACATTGATTGATTTTCTTGTGTTGAACCATCCTTGCATGCCTGGAATGAACCCCACTTGGTCATGGTGTATGATTTTTTAATGTGTCTTGGATTCGATTTGCAAGTATTTTTTTTTGAGAATTTTTGCATCTATATTCATTAGGGAGATTGGCCTGTAGTTTTCCTTTTTTGTAGCATCTTTGCCTGGTTTTGGTATTAATTTGATGTTAGCTTCATAAAATGAGTTAGGTAGTGTTCCATTTTCTTCGATGTTTTGAAAGAGTTTAAGTAAGATTGGTGTCTGTTCTTTTTCGAAAGTTTGGTAGAATTCCCCTGTGAAGCCATCTGGCCCTGGGCATTTATTTGTGGGAAGCTTTTTGATGACTGATTGTATCTCTTTGCTTGTGATTGGTTGGTTGAGGTCTTCTATTTATTCTCTGGTCAGTCTAGGTTGTTCATATGTTTCCAGGAAATTGTCCATTTTCTCTACATTATCCAGTTTGTTGGCATACAGTTGTTCATAGTATCCTCTTATAATTTTTAAAATTTCTTTGGGATCCACAGTAATGTCACCTTTCTCATTCATTATTTTGTTTATTTGGATCTCCTCTCTTTTAGATTTTGTCAGTCTAGCTAGGGGCTTGTCAATCTTGTTGATCTCAAAGAACCAACTTTTGGTGTTATTTATCTTCCCTGTTATTTTTTTGTTCTCTCTGTCATTTATTTCTGCTTTAATTCTTGTTATTTCTTTTCTTGTACTTGGTTTAGGATTGGTTTGCTGTTCACTTTCTAGCTTCTTCAGTTGATCCATTATTTCTTTGATTTTGGCTCTTTCTTCCTTTTTAATGTATGTGTTTACTGCTATAAATTTACCCCTCGATACCGCTTTTTCTGCATCCCATAGCTTTTGGTATGCGGTGTTCTCATTTTTATTCATCTCTATATATTTAGAAATTTCTCTTTCTATTTCTTCTTTAACCCACTGATTGTTTAGGAGCGTGTTGTTTAACTTCCAGGTATTTGTGAATTTTCTAAGTCTCTGATGTTTATTGACTTCTAATTGTATTCCAATGTGGTCAGAGAATGTGCTTTGAATAATTTCAACTTTTTAAAATTTATTGAGGCTTGTTTTATGTCCCAGCATATGATCTGTTCTGGAGAAAGTTCTGTGAGCAGTAGAGAAGTATGTGTATCCTGGTGATTTGGGATGTAATGTTCTATATATGCCTGCTAAATCCAATTCATTTATCAGATTGTTTAGGTTTTCAGTTTCCTTATTGGTCTTATGTCTGGTTGATCTATCTATAGGAGAGAGTGATATGTTGAAGTCTCCCCCAATTATTGTGGAAACATCAATTGCTTCCTTTAGTTTTGCCAGTGTTTGTCTCATGTATTTTGTGGCACCTTGATTGGGTGCATAAACATTTATGATTGTTGTTTCTTTTTGTTGAATTGCCCCTTTTATTAGTATGTAGTGGCCTTCTTTGTCTCTCATAACATCCTTGCATTTAAAGTCTCTTTTATGTGAGATTAATATTGCTACTCCTGCTTTCTTTTGGCTGTAGCTTGCATGAAATATTTTTTCCATCCTTTCACTTTCAATTTCTTTGTGTCCCTGTGTCTAAGATGAGTCTCTTGTATGCAACATATTGATGGTTCATTTTTTTAATCTATTCTGCCAATCTATATCTTTTAATTGGGGAGTTCAATCCATTTACATTCAACGTTATTACTGTGAAGGCATTTCTTGAATCAGCCATCTTATCCTTTGGTTTATGTATGTTGTATGTATTTTTTCCCTCTCTCTCTTAATGTCCTTTAATGTACCTGTACCGAATCTCTTTAGTACTGAACCTTTCTCCATCTCTCTCTCTCCTTTCTTTGTTTCTCTGTTGGTAGGGCTCTCTTTAGTATCTCCAGTAGTATCTCTCAGCATTTGTTTGTCTGTGAAGAATTTAAGCTCTCCCTCAAATTTGAAGGAGAGCTTTACTGGATAAAGATTTCCTGGTTGGCAATTTTTCTCTCTCAGAATTTTGAATATGTCATGCCACTGCCCTCTTGCCTCCATGGTGGCTGCAGAGGAGTCACTACTTAGTCTTATGCTTGTTTCCTTTGTATGTGGTGTATTACTTTTCTCTTGCTGCTTTCAGAACTTGCTCCTTCTCTTCTGTATTTGACAGTGTGATCAGAATATGTCTTGGAGTGGTTTTATTTGGATTTATTCTATTTAGAGTTCTCTGGTCATTTATGCTTTGTGTATTTATGGTGTTTAGAAGATTTGGGAAGTTTTCCCCAACAATTTCTTTGACTACTCTTCCTAGACCTTTACCCTTCTGTTCCCCTTCTGGAACACCAATGAGTCTTATATTTGGATGTTTTATTTTATGTATCTTATCTCTGAGGTCCATTTTGATTTTTTCAATTTTTTCCCCATTCTTTCTTTTGTTCTTTCATTTTCCATTCTGTCTTCCTCCAGGTCACTGATTCGTTGTTCAGCTTCCTCTAGTCTTATAGTATGAGTATCCAGAATCTTTTAAATTTGGTCAACAGTTTCTTTTATTTCCATAAGATCATCTATTTTTTAATTTACTCTTACAATTTCTTCTTTATGCTCTTCTAGGGTCTTCTTTATGTCTTTTAGATACTGTGCCATGCTCTTCTTCATGTCCTTTATATCCTGTGCCATGCTGTCGTTGTTCATCTTTAGTTCTTTGATTA
Organism: Choloepus didactylus; assembly: GCF_015220235.1. Taxonomy (NCBI): domain Eukaryota; kingdom Metazoa; phylum Chordata; class Mammalia; order Pilosa; family Megalonychidae; genus Choloepus; species Choloepus didactylus. The sequence continues at coordinate 133,714,169 of NC_051314.1, forward strand.
ATTGCTCCAAGTACTGTGTCTCCTCTGAACCTTTGGTTTGGGTGTTTGGGCTTGGGTTATCCATGTCGTCTGTTTTTTTCATATGCTTTAAAATTTTCTGTTGTTTTTGGCCTCTTGGCATTTGCTTAACTTGATAGGGTTCTTTTAGGTTATATAGACTGATTCAAACCCTAATCCCTAATTTGTCAGATCTACAGCTTCGTGGAGTATACTTTCTCTAACTAACCAGCAGGTGGCATGTGTGAGCCACCTATTTCCCTCAAGCCAGTTCTCCCCCACTTTGTCTTTGTGATGAGTGGGGGTGTGAGTCTTGTGGGGTCCGATTGGTGTACCAAGCTTGCATGTGTAGTTGATGTTGCCTGCCCTGCATATGGGGTTTGTGTCTGAGCGGTTATGGGTCCAGGGCAGCTTTAATAATCAAATCTCCCAGGTGTTCCTGGAGATGTAAAGCTGTTGAAATAGTCTAATCCTTCAGTTCAGTCTTGCCACAGTTTGTCTCTGCTGCTGACCCACAAGTCCTTGGTATTGGCATATGGTCCCTGGGACTTGTGAGTGGGTCCCTCTTCCAAGCCGTGCACTCCTAGGTCCTCTGCTGAGGGATGACTGTGCTGTGTCACAGGTGAGCGCCATCCCCCAAGGGAGGTTCTGGGATGCAGGGCTGTGTAGGGGCATTCCCAGTCTGCTGAAAGGATGGCTGAATGGGCATGTTAATTTCCCCCTTTTCACACAGCTCTGCCTTCCCAGCTCTGGGACAATTAGCTGATGGTGCAGGAAAGGCTGTTGTCCACTCCCAATATTGTGGTGTGTGTATGCGTTGTTGGAAACACTTCCCATCACACTGGGTTGTTTGGGGCAGCTCTGGGCTGTGGTGCTGGTGCCGGGGAGGAGTGTTCCTGTCCCAGGAAGATGGCTGTTAGGGGATGCCCGCTTTTCTTGGGAAGTTGTGGAGTTTAGCGAATTTTCTCAGCCACTGGACTGATTGCCTTGTGTCTCAGAGCTCTCTTAGCTCTGCTCTTGTCTGGGCCCAAATTGCAAGTCTTTGAGGCTTTCTGTAATGGGCTTCTTAGAGTAATTGTTTTAGAAAAAGAGAAAAAGATAAAAAAAAAAAAAAGGGCCCTCCTTGCAGATCTAATGGGCTATTGAAATGCTAAGAGACAAGGAGATTAGGGCCATTAAGGAATAATCAAGAAAGCAGAGAAACCGGCTCTTCAAACAAGGAAGCTCGCCTTCTGAATTTGCATATGAGTCTGACTCTTCCTGAGCCCTGCCCTTCCCCATTCTATGTTCACCAGAACTCCAAAAATCTCTTCTTTTATTTTTGGGTTTTCCTTGCTGTTTTTGCTAGCCCTATCTCCTCTCCGCTGGGCTGACTGCTCCTGGATTCTCTGATGTTTGGTCTCAGTCCGTCTATGTTTGGAGTTTGGATCAGCCGTCTGAGGTTTCAATATGGCTGCAACTGCAGTTCTCCCTCCTCGTTCCCAGCATTGACAGCCCCTCCTCCCACAGGACTGAGCCTGCCAGGGGACAGGGCACCGGTCCCCTGGCTGAGAGAACTTGCAGATCTCAGTGATCTCAGCTGTTCCACGTGTTCTTGAGTGTTGTATGAAGTATGCTCAAAGTCAAATTGCTCTCCGGTGTCCAGTTCATGCAGTTCTTGGCTTTCTGCCTACTGCCCCGGAGGAGTAACTAAAACCTACACCTCACCACTCTGCCATCTTGCCCCGCCTATACTTAACTTTCTGAGGGAACAAACTGTTTTCCACAGTGGCAGCACCATTTTACACTCCCACCAACAATGAACAAGTGTTCCTGTTTCTTCACTTTCTCTCCAACACTGGTTATTTTCTCTTTTTTCTTAATAGTAGCCATTATAGTGGGTGTGAAATGGTATCTCATTGTGGTTTTGATTTGTGTTTCCCTAATGGCTAGTGATGTTGAGCATCTTATCATGTGATTATTAGCCATTTGTATGTCTTCTTTGGAGAACTGTCTATTCAAGCCTTTTATCCATTTTTAAATTGGGTTGTCTTTTTATTGTTGATTGTAGGTTTTCTTTATATATTCTGGATACATGGTTTCCAAATATTTCTCCCATTCTCTAGGTTATCTTTTTACATTTATGATGCTGTCCCTTGATGCAGTTTTTTTTTTTTTTTTTTTTTTTTTTAACAACAGGAATTTATTGGCTCACAATTTGGAGGCTAGATGTCTGAAATCAAGGGATCGGCAGGCCATGCCTTCTTTGAGGTCTGTAGCATTCTGGTGGTGGCTTGTTGGCAATCAACGTCTGTCTCTGTCATATAGGGATCTGTCTCTTCTGTCTCATCCTGTGGCCTGTACTACTATGTCCAAATTTCCTTTGATTATAAGGAATTCCATCATACTGGATTAAGTTCCACCCTGATTCAATTTGGCCTCATCCTAATAGGACCTTCGAAGATCCTATTTACAAATAAACCCAACCCACAGGACCAGGGATTAGCACATGTACTTGCCTTTGGGGGACTGTGATTCAATGTACCACAGGGCTAGTGCAGATCTTTTCTCTTTGCTCTTCCTCAGTGGTCAACTGCAGAGCCCAAGGAGTTACCCATAGACCATGCTTCCTTCCTAGCCCTGGGAGAAAGGGGTCCACCTCATGCCTCTCCAGTTTCCCTCTCAGATGACCAAAGCCACCAGCACAGTTGCTTATCCTCCCAGAACTTTCTGTTCACCAGCATTTTCATTGTTCCAATCACAGAATCAGGTGCTTTCTATCTTCCCCAGGATGCACAAGTTTTTAATTTTGATGAAGTCCCATTTATCTATTTTTTCTTTTGTTGCTTGTGCTTTTGGTGTAAAGTTTAGGACAAGCTCCTGAGGCTATTTCCCAATGTTTTCTTCTAGGACTTTTATTGTTTTGCTTCTTATATTTATGTCTTTGATCCATTTTGAATTAATTTTTGTTTATGGATATACATTCTTTTTATATTTTTTGCATTCTTCATTCTTTTGCATATGGATATCCAGTTTTCTCAGAACTATTTGTTAAAGAGACTATTTTTTTACAAGTTAAGTGGAGTTGGCATCCTTGTCATAAACCAATTGCTCATTGATGTGAAGGTTTTTTCTGAACTCTCAATTCAATTTCACTGGTCTGTCCTTGTGCAAGTACCATGCTGTTTTGATTAGCTTTTAATAAGTTTTAAGTTTGGGAAATGTGAGTCCTCCAACTTCACTCTTCTTTTTCAAGGTAGCTTTAGCTATTTGGGGCCCCTCACCCTTTGTTCTGGTTTGCTAGAGCTGCCATTATGCAAAATACCAGAAATGGATTGGCTTTTATAAACAGGATTTATTAGGGTTCAAATTTACAGTTCTTAGGCCATAGAAGTTTCCAAACTAAGGCATCATCAAGAGGATACCTCCACTGAAGAAAGGCCAGAACACCTCTGTCAGCTGGGAAGGCATGTGGCTGGTGTCTTCTGGTCCTTTGCTCCTGGGTTGCATTTCAAAATGGCTCTCTCCAAAATGTCTATGGGCTTCTGTCTTAGCTCCTCTCTCTCAGCTCCTGGGCATTCTTGCTTCTTTCTCCCAGGGCATTTCTCTCTTAGTGTCTTGGGGTCCTCTCAGCTTCTCCAGGGCAAACTCTGGACTTCATCTTTTAGCTTAGCATCTCCAAACGACCTTCTGTCGACATCTCCAGCATTTCCAAGCATCTGTGTCTGTGTCAGCTCTTGAGCTCTCTAAGCACTCCAGTGAACTAATCAAGGCCCACCCTGAATGGCTGGGGTCCATACCTCCATGGAAATAATTTAATCAAAGGTTTCACCTACAGTTGAGTGGGTTACATCTCCATGGAAACAACCTAATCAAATGGTTCTACCCTAATCAAAAGACTAATAAGTCTGCCCCCACAAGATTGCATTAATGAACATGGCTTTTGTGGGGCCATAATGGATTCAAACCAGCGCAACCTTCCATATAAATTTGATGATTGTCTTTTCCATTTGTGCAAAGAAAGCTTTTGGAGTTTTGATCGGGATTCCACTGAATCTATAAGTTGCTTTGGGTAGAATTGACATGATTACAATATTATTCCAATCCATAAATGTGGAATGTCTTTCCATTTATTTAGGACTTTGATTTCTTTTAGCAATGTTTGTAGTTTTCCATGTACCATGTCCTTTACATTCTTGGTTAAGTTTATTCATATATATTTGATTCTATTAGTTGCTATTGTAACCAGAATTTTTTTCTTGATTTCATCTTCATATTGTTCATTACTAGTGTATAATACACTGCTGACTTTTGTGGTTGATCTTGTATCCTGCCAGATTTCTGAATTTGTTAATTAGCCCTAGTCCCATTGTTGTAGATTTTTGAGGATTTTCTACATTTAGGATCATTTAATCTGCAAATAGGGACAGTTTTACTTCTTCCTTTCCTATTTTCATTCCTTTTATTTATTTTTCTTGCCTAATTGCTCTGACTAGAAATTCTAATACTATGTTGCATCACAGTGGTGACAGTGGGCATTCTTGTCTTGTTTCTGATCTCACAGGGAAGTCTTTTAGTCTTTCACCATTGAGTTTGATGTTAGCTGTGGGTGTCATATATGTTCTTTGTCATGCTGAGGAAGTTTCCTTTTATTTCTAGTTTTCTAAGTGTTTTTATCCAGAAGAGGTGCTGGGTTTTGTAAGATACCTTTTCTGCATCAATTCAGATGATCATGTGTTTTTCTTTTGTCCTTCATTCTGTTAATGTGGTGCATGACATTGTTTAATTTTCTTATGTTGAACCACCCTTGCATTCCTGGGCTAAGTCCTACTTGTTAATGATGTATAATCCTTTTAATGTGATGTTGAATTCAATTTCCTGATGTGTTGTTGAGAATTTTGCATCTCTATTTATAAGGGATAAGGGTTTGCAATTTCCTTTTCTGAGGTATCTGGCTTTGGTATTAGGGTGATGGTGGCCTCATATAATGAGTTAGGGAGTATTACCTTTTCTTCAATTCTTTGGAAGAGTTTGAGCGGGAATGGTGTTAATTCTTCTTGGAATGTTTGGTAGAATCCCCCTGTGGAGCCATATGGTCCTGGGCTTTTCTTTATTAGGAGTTTTTTTTTTTTTTTTGAGATTGTTCAGATACCATACAAGTATCCAAAGATCCAAAGTGTATAATCAGTTGCCCATGGTACCACCATACAGCTGTGCATCCATCAACACAATTTTTTTTCAATTTTTAGAACAATTTTTCAATATTCCAGAAAAGAAATAAAGACAAAAAAAAAAAAAAGGAAACTCAGATCCTCCCATACCCCTAACCACGCCCCCCTCCATTATTGATTCATAGTTTTGGTATAGTACTTTTGTTACTGTTGATGAAAGAATGTTAAAATACTACTAACTGTAGTATATAGTTTGCAATAGGTATATATCTTTTCCCTATATAACTCTTTATTATAAACTTCTAGTTATAGTGACATACATTGGTTCTAGTTCGTGAGAGAGATTTCTAATATTTGTATAGTTAATCACGGACATTGTCCACCGCAAGATTCACTGTTTTATACATTCCCATCTTTTAGCCTCCAATTTTCCTTCTGGTGACATGCGTGACTCTGAGCTTACCTTTTCCACCACCTTCACACACGTTTCAGCACTGTTAGTTATTCTCATAACATGCTACTGTCACCCCTGTCCATTTCCAAACCTTTAAGTTCACCCTAGTTGAACATTCTGCTCATAATAAGCATCCGCTCCCCATTCTTTAGCCTCATTTCTATCTACTGGTAACTTATATTTCATGTCTGTGAGTTTACATATTATAATTAGTTCATATCAGTGAGACCCTGCAATATTTGCCTTAATGTGTCTGTCTTATTTCACTCAATATAGTGCCCTTAAGGTTTCTTCATTGTGCTGGTTTGAATGTATTGTGCTCCCCAGAAAAAGCCATATTCTTTGATGCAATCTTGTGGGACAGACATATTAGTGGGGAATAAGTTGGAACATTTGGATTAGGCTGTTTGCATGGAAATGTGCCCCACCCAACTGTAGGCGATAACTCTGATGAGATATTTCCTTGGAGGTGTGCCCCACCCATTCAGGGTGGGCCTTGATCAGTGGAGCCATATAAATGGGCTGACAAACAGAAGGAACTCAGTGCAGCTGAGAGTGACCTTTAGAAGAGCTACAGCCAAGAGGGACACTTTGAAGAAAGCACAGGAGCCACAGATGAGAGAGAATTTGAAGACAGCTGCTGAAAGCAGACTTTTGCTCCTGAGAAGCTGAGAGATGACAAATACCCCAAGTGCAACTAGGAGTGACATTTTTGAGGAACTGCAGCCTAGAGAGGAATGTCCTGGGAGAAAGCCATTTTGAAACCAGAACTTTGGAGCAGATGCCAGCCACGTGCCTTCCCAGCTAACAGAAGTTTTCCTGATACCATTGGCCATCCTCCAGTGAAGGTACCCAATTGCTGATGTGTTACCTTGGACACTTTATGGCCTTAAGACTGTAACTGTGTAACCAAATAAACCCCCTTTTATAAAAGCCAATCCATTTCTGGTGTTTTGCATTCCGACAGCATTAGCAAAGTAGAACATTCATCAACCCATTTCTTTTTTTTCCCTCTTTACATTTTGTGCATTTAATTTTTAGATCCAGTAGGACATAAAAAGTAGAGCCACAAACCAAAAAGACAATTGTACCACATTTATATTTACCCATGTTGTTACCCTCATGAGAGATCTTTATTTTTTCATGTGGCTTTGATCTGTCGTCTCTTTTCCTATCCTCTCAACCTGCAGAACTGTCTTTAGCATCTCTTGTAGGGCCAGCTAGTGGTGATGAATTCCCTCAGCTTTTGTTTATCTGTGGACATCTGACTCTCTCCCTAATTTTTGAAAGACAGTTTTGCCAGATATAGAATTCTTAGCAGTTTTTTTTTTCTTTCAGCTCTTTAAGTATGTCCTTCCACTGCCTTTTTGCCTCCATGGTTTCTGAAGAGAAATTGGCACCTAATCTTACTGAGGCTCCCTTTAATGTGACATGTTACTTCTCTCTTGTGGCTTTCAGAACTCTCTATCTTTGGCATTTGACAGTTTGATTATAACATGTTGATGTGGGTCTATTTGGGTTTATACTGTTTGAAGTTTTTTGAGCATCTAGGATGTGTTATTCATGTCTTTTCTTAAATTAGAGAAGTTTTCAGTCATCATTTCTTTGAATATTCTCTCTGCCCCTTTCTTTCTTCTACTTCTGGGACTCCCACAATGTGTTTATTTGTACACTTGATGGTGTCTCACAGGTTCCTCATCTCTGTTCACTTTTCTTCATTCTCTCTTCTTTCTGCTCCTCAGACTGAATAATTCCAATTGCCTTATCTTCAAGTTCACTGATTCTTTCTTCTGCCAGCTCTAATCTGCTGTGGAACCCCTCTCAGTAATTTTAATTGCTATTCTCATGGTCTTCAGTTCTGTTTGCTTCCTTTTTGTTATTTCCGTCTCTCTATTGATATTCTGTTTGTATTCATCTGTCATTTTCCTAATGTCCTTTAGTTCTTTGTCCATGTTTTCCTGTAGCTCTTTGAGCATATTTAAGATGATTTTTTAAAAGTCCTTGTCTGATAATGTCCCATGCCTGGTCCTTCTCAATTTGGTTTCTAATGCTTTAAGTTTCTCCTTTGCCTGGGCCATTACTTCCTGTTTTTTTTTGTTTTTTTTTTTTTTTTGTATGCTTTGTAACCTGGACATTTTGATATTTTAGCTTAAACTTGTATACAGCTTGTGTTATGACAGAGCTTTCATTGATTGTTAGGGGCTAACAACAACAATACAAAAAGGCAAAAGAAAGCACCTTTCCCTGTCTTTGCAGATTGACCTGTGCAGGTACTCTCCTTCAGAGCTTATCTATACAATGAGTTTAGAGAAGAGCTCTAGGCCAAAGTGCACGGGCCACCCTGATCCTTTCTGCACATGCATGCTTTCCTGGACGTGTATATAGGGCCCTAGGAATTCCCTCATTTACCTGGTTCGAAATGTCCCCTCTTCCCTAGGAAATAGTTTCCTCTGGTCCTGGGCACTGCACTGTTTGTCCTATAGCCAGCAATCCCTTGCCCCAGGCAGCACAACTTGACTGCTCTCCCACATCATTCTGTAGGAGAGTTCTCTGAGCCACCTTCTAGATGCAGGGCAAGTTCTGGAACAGCGAGCCCCTGGGCCACCACTGGACTGAACTGGGCCAGACACACTTGCTCCCAGTATATGCACGAGGGCTACACTGCTCCCTCCAGAACCAGGACCAGGGATCCACACAGGTAGTACAGGCCAGCTCTGTGCTGAGTAGGGAGGAGGAAGGGGAGAGGCAAGTCAGGGTGCCATAAGTTCCTACTGATTTTAAGTAGCCTTTTTCTTGATTCAGTGTTCATCCTGTTACTTCAGTTGTTTATCTGTTTTCTGGAGCTTGGAGAAAGATGTTTCTCCCAGTTCTTGCTGTTTTTCAAAGCTTCTGGGGATGGGGTGGGGGGGATGGGGCCTGGCAATCATTTCTGAATCCTTCTTCTTTCTCGATCTTTTCTTCATGGGCAAGGTTAGTATCTGGCACTCAAAAGGCCAAAGTGAGAGCCGATGGCTGTCACCAAGCTGCAATATCGCTCTGTTGGGAGCCTGAGTCCAGGAATGCAGGGTTTTATTGGAAGTCAGTCACATAGACATACAATGCCTGTATGACCAGCTGCAGTTACTGAAGCTCCAGACCCCTGTCCTGGCGCTCACCTGGTGGCCGGCTTGGTGGTGGCGGCAGCTGCGTAGCAAGCCTTCCCGGGTCCCCTCTTCCTGCATCCCGCCTTGGGGGTGGCGGGCGGGTGGGCGTGAGGCGCCCGGGACTGGCCAGACCTGTGGGACCCGGGGCCCTCGCTGTCTGGGGAGCCCCCCGAGGCGGCCGGCTTTTCCGTGGTTGGAACGGCTGTGGGCCGCGGGAAGCCCAGGCGCCTACAAACTCATAAATACCGCCGCGGCGCTGGCGGTGGAGGACGCGCGTGCGGGGCTGCCGGCGCCCCAGCGGGTGAGCTGGGGTTCCGGAGGGCGTCCCCTGTCTCAGCTCCCAGCCGGTTGCGGCTGGGCAGGTCCGCAGGCCACCATTTGGTTTAAGATGGTTTTGTTCACACGCTATACATGCCGTCCTAAGTAAATAATCACTGGTTTCCCGTATAGTCAGTCACGTATTTATGTATTGAGCACCTTCGCCACTCTCTGTATAAGGACATCTCCATTTCTTCCACAAAGACGGAGGAAGAGTCAAAGAAGGCAGAGAGGCAAAAGAAAAAGAAGAGAAAGAGGGAAAAACAAATAAAAAAAACTTGATAGCTAGAAGTGACAAAGGAAAGATAGCATTAACCTAAAGTAGAATAAAGAATCAGACATCATCACCAATGCCAGGAGTCCCATACCCTTCCCCTATTCCACCCCCCCCCATATGCATTAAGCTTTAGTATATTGCCTTTATTACATCAAAGGAAGCATAATACAATGTTTCTGTTACTTATAGCCTCTAGTTTGCATGGATTGTATTCCCCCCCAACCTACTCTATTTTTAACACCTTGCAATGTTGACATTCATTTGTTCTACCTCATTTAAAAACATATTTGTACCTTGTTTTTTACAATGGTTGAGCACCCTAGGTTTCCCTGAGTTACACAGTCCCAGTCTTTATCATTCTTCTTTTGTTCTGGTGTCCCACATGGTCCCAGCCTTTCTCTTTCAATATTGGGAGGTTTTTGATTATGATTTCATCTCTTTACTTGTTATTGGACTGTTGAGATCTTCTGTTTCTTGTTGACTGAATGTAGGTAGTTTGTGTGTTTCTAGAAATGTTTCTATTTCAGCTATGTTATCTAAATTGTTGGTGTACCCGTTGTTCATAGTATCCTGTTACAATCCTTTCAAGAGGTCAGTAGTAATGTCCCCCCTTTCATTTCTGATTTTAGTTATTTATGTCCCCTCTTTTTTACTTCATCAGTCTGTCTAAAAGTTTGTTAATTTTATTTATCTTTTGGTTTCACTGCTTCTGTCTATTTTAAAAATATTATCTGTTTCATGTATCTCTGCTTTATTCTTTGCTATTTCCTTCCTTCTTTCTGCTTTGGGTTGAATTACTGTTTTTTTTTTTTTCCCTAGTTTGTCCAGTGGTGAGGTTAGGTCTCTGATTTGAGATCTTTATTCTTTTTTTTAATACAATTTTATTGATATGTACTCACATGACTTACAATTATTCAAAGTGTACAGTCGTTTGTTCACAGTATCTCACAGTATCATCTAGTTGTTCATTCATCACCACAACTAAACTTTGAACATTTTCATTACTCCAAAAAATAAAATAAAAAAGAACATCCAAAATATCCCATTCCCCTCCTCCCCCTCATTGTTTACTTAGTTTTTTAATACAGTTTGAGATATATTCACATACCCTACAGTCATCCACAGTGTACTATCATTCATTCACAGCACCATCATATATTTGTGAGTTCACCACCAGAATCAATTCTTGAACTTTTTCCTTACTCCAAAATAAAAATAAAAATAAAAGCAAAAAAGAACACCCCAAACTTTCCATCTCCTCCATCCTTCTCTATTCTTCATCCAGTTTTTTGTCCCCATTTTCCCACTCGTCTGTCCATACTGGATAAAGGGAGTGTGAGCCACAAGGTTTTCACAATCCCACAGTCACACTGTGCAAGCTACATAGTCATACAATCATTCCCAAGAATCAAGGTCACTGGGTTGAAGTTTTACAACTTCAGGTATTTCCTTCTAGCCATTCCAACACACTAAAAACTGAAAAGTGTTATCTATATAGCACATAGGAATACCCTCCAGAGTGACCTCCCGACTCCATTTGTAATCTCTCAGCCACTGGAACCCTATTTTGTTTCAATTCTCTTCCCTTTTTTGGTCAAGAAGATCCTCTCATTCCCACAGTTCTGGGTCTAGGCTCATCTTCAGGAGTTGTTTTCCATGTTGCCTGCGAGATTTATACCCTTGGGAGTCATGTCTCACGTAGGGGGGAGGGTAGTGAGTTTACCTGCCAAGTGAGGTTAGAGAGAGGGGGTGTTCCAGTTTGCTAATGCTGCCTTTTGCAAAATACCAGGAATGGATTGGCTTTTATAAAGGGGGTTTACTTGGTTACACAGTTACAGTCTTAAGGCCATAAAGTGTCCAAGGTAAGGCATCAACAATCAATCGGGGACCTTCACTGGAGGATGGCCTACGGCATCCGGAAAACCTCTGTTAGCTGGGAAGGCACTGGCTGGCATCTGCTCTGGAGTTCTGGTTTCAAAATGGATTTCTCCCATGATGCTCCTCTCTAGGCATCTGCTTGCTCCTGGGTTGTGTTCACCAAAATGTCTCTGTAAACTGCAGCTCCTTCGAAATGTCACTCTCAGTTGCTCTGAGTCCCTCTGTCTGTGAATTCCTTTATCCAATTAACACCCACCCTGAATGGGCGGGGTAACACCTCCATGGAAATTCTCCAACCAAACGTTTCACTCACAGTTGATTGAGTCACATCTCTATGGAAACACTCAATCAAAGAATTCCAGTCTAATCAACACTGGTAACATCTGCCCACACAAAACTGCATCAAAGAACATGGCATTTTGGGGGACATAATACATCCAAACCAGCACAGGGGGCCACATATGAGCAACCAAGAGGCTCTCTGGGGGGGGACTCCTAGGCACAATTATAAGTGGGCTTAGCCTCTCCCTTGCAGCACCTAGCCTTACAAGGGAAAGCCCCCAGATCAAGGGCCCTGCCCACTAAATTGGCAGTCCTCAATGTTTGCGTTAAAATCAGCAATAACCCGGGTGGGGCGGTACAATGCTTCTGCATTTCTCCCCAGTTCCTCAGGGGGCCCCCAAATACACTTTTACTCTCTGCCCATATCACTCTGGGATGTGTCGGGATTTCACCCCAGCCTGTACAAACTCATCAAATCCCACTTCCCTTTCACAGCTCCATGCACCTGTGGTGTTCAAACAAACTGATCATACAGGTTGAATTTTCTAGTGTGCTACAGCAAATATAGATCCTGCACCACATAAACATCTCCTCCCTTGGTCTTCCACAGGCATTGTAGTTTTAAAACCCAGTCAGTATCGTCCTTTACTCTTGGGCCTGATTTGCCTTAGTCCCAACCATATCCACTTTGTTCATATCTTTAATTGAAGTCTGAACTACTTTGCAGCTCTTTCAACAGTTGCCATATGGTGATACTGATATTCATAGCTGCCAAGCTCTAGCTCCAAGTCTCAGATGTCACATAGATACCAAAATTCCAGAGATCGACCAAATTATACACAAGGAGCTCAGCATCTCAGGTTTTAGAGATAATCATTACAACTCAGGCATAGATATGACTGCTGTAAAAGCTTGCAATGTAGGGACCATTACATTAAGCATTCCCCTGATAAGCTGTGCCCTAAGAATCAGTTCTCAGAGTTTACACATTATTGTTAGTCCATATTAGTGAGGCATTGTAGTGTTTGTCTCTTGTTTCTGGCATGCTTCACTCAAAATACTGTACTCAAGATCCATTCACCTAGTTGCTTGTCTCACAGCTTCATTCCTTCTTGTAGCCACTCAGTATTCTATTGTATGTATATACCACAGTTCACCATTCTGTTCGTCAGTCAATGTACCCTTAAACGACCTCCATCCATTGCAAATAGTGAATACTGCTGCCATAAACACTCATATGCAAATGTCCATTTGTGTCCCTGCTCTCAGATCTTCTAAGTATATACCCCATAGTGAGGTTTCAGGACCCTGTGACACCTGCATACCTAGCTTCTTGTGGAACCACCACAGTGTCCTCCAGATAGGTTACACCATTCTACTTCCCCACCAACAGTGAATACATACATTTCTCTCTCCAAGTTCTCTCCAGCACTTGTGTCCCTCTGTTTATTTTTTCCCTGCAATTTTATAGGGATATGTTCAAATATCATAAATCATCCACAGTGTACAATCAGTTGTTTACAGTATCATCGTATAGTTGTGCATTTGTCACCACAATTAGTACTTACATATATTCATTACTCAAAAAAGGAATTGAAACAAAAGAATAATAAAAAAGATAAAAGGAAAAGTAAAAAAGATAAAATACAGCTAGAAGGAAACAGGAAGAGGTGAAAAGAATAAAAAGACCAAAAAAAAAAAAAAAAAAGAAAAGAAAAAAATGGCAACTAAAATAGCCACAAAAGAAAAGAAAAAATTAAAATAGCATACAATAAAAAAGTCAGACAAGAAGGCTAATGCCAAGAATCCCATACCTTTCCCCCATGTCCCCCTTTTATCGGCATTTAGCTTTGGTCTATCGCCTTTGTTACAACTAAGGAAAGCATATTGCAATGTTGCTGTTAACTATAGACTCTAGCCTGCATTGATTGTATTTTTACCCCCAATATCACGCCCTTTTTAATATCTTGCAAAGTTGACATTCATTTGTTCTTCTTCATGCAAAAACATATTGGTACATTTTATCACAATCATTAACCTTTCTAGGTTTCACTAAGCTACACAGTCCCAGTATTTATCTTCTATCTTTCCTTCTGGTGTCCTACATAGCCCTAACCTTTCTCTTTCAACCATACGTACAGTCGTCTTTGTTCAGTGTACTTAGATCATTATGCTACCATCTCCCAAAATTGTGCTCCAAACCTCTCTTGCCTCTCCTTTCCTTTCTGTCTGTAGTGGTCCCTTTAGTATTTCCTGTAGAGCAGGTACCTTGTTCACAAACTCTCTCATTGTTTGAGAATATTTTAAACTCTCCCTCATATTTGAAGGACAGTTTTGCTGGATATAAAATTCTTGGTTGCTGGTTTTTCTCTTTCACTATCTAAAATATATCATACCACTTCCTTCTCACCTCCATGGTTTCTACTGATAAATCTGCACATAGTCTTATTGATCTTCCCTTGTATGTGATGAATTGCTTTTCTCTTGCTGCTTCCAGAATTCTCTCTTTGTCTTTGATATTTGATAATCTGATTATTAAGTGTCTTGGCATAAGTCTGTTTGGATCTATTGTGTTTGGAGTTAGCTGCACTTCTTGATCTGTAATTTTATGTCTTTCATAAAAGATGGGAAATTCTCAGTGACTATTTCCTCCATTACTGCCTCTGCCCCTTTTCCCTTCTCTTCCCATTCCAGGACACCCATAACATGTGCATTCATGTGCTTCATGTTGTCACTCAGTTCCTTGAGATGTTGCTCATATTTCTCCATTCTTTTCTCTATCTGTTCTTTTGTGTGTAGGGTTTCAGATGTTCTGTTCTCCAGTTTATAAATCTTTCCTTCTGCCTCTTCAAATCTGCTGCTGTATGTCTCCATTGTTTCTTTCATCTCTTATATTGTGCTTTTCATTCCCATAAGTTCTGTCAATTGTTTTTTCAAACTTATATTTCTTCCATATGTTTGTCCAATGTCCTCTTTATATCCTTCATCTCTTTTGTCATATCTTCCCTCAACTTGTTGGTGCGATTTTTGGATTGATTTTTGAGTTGATTTAGGAGACTTGTTTGATTAAGTAAGAATTAGTTCTTTCAAATCCTGTATCTCAGGTGAAATGTGATTTGTGGTTTTCTGTTGCTAGGCATCTGGTTTCCTTGATTGCCCCGATCAGATTTTCCCAGACCAGAATGGTCTCAAGTCTCAGGAAGAGGCTGTGTATTCAGTATTAGGTTTCTCTGAGGGTGAATCCAAGAAGATTGACAGACCTTTTTGTGATGTCTGTAGACTCTGTGCTTTTCCTATCCTGCACAGCAGGTGGTGCTTGTTAGCCTGTCATTCTCCAGTGGTATAAAGAGTTGTGGTCCCTTTAATTCTCAGCTTAAGTTGTTTCTGGTTTGATTGTTTCCCCCCAGGCCCTGGGGTCTGAGTTCTGAAGGGAGGGTCCCCACCTAACTCCTCTCAGAGAAGATACATCCCCCTATGGAGTTATCTTCTGCACTTGAATTACTCCTTTGTCTCTCTGACTCTGTTAACTCCACCCCTGCCTGGGTCAGCATGCCAAGAATTGAAAATGCCTGAGGCTTTCTCCACTGAGCCACTCAGATTGAGGGAGGAAAAAAGGGAAAGAAAGCCCCTTTTCCGACCCAGTCTCTGACCCCCAGTTTTGCCTGTTGGTCAGAAATAGTACCTGGTCTTCTGTGCTCCTTTTCTTGGGACACAGCCATTTGCCAGTGTTCTAAGCTTAGCTGTCTCCAAAAGCCTCTGTATTTTTTTTTCCCACAAGCCCCACCTCCTCTCCACTGGGAGTGACCTCAGGGTACTTTGCTGCTTGTTAGGAGTTTGTCAGTGTTTGCAGATTGTATTCAGCAGTCCACATTTGTTAATTAAAATCCCAGTTGGAGCTAGGTTGGGCTATATTCACTTGCTCCCGGCAGGGACTGCTTCTTTTATCCATATTGAAGTTTTGCAGCTTAGTCTGCCTTGGGGGTAGGGGGCTTCCAGTGCAGTTCTGCAGTTTTTACTTACAGCTTTTATGCTGCAATCTCAGCCATTCCACCCATTCCAGGCTGGTGTATGATGTGTGGACAGTCATGGTTGCCCACCAGCAGTTGTTTCAGACTATTTACTAGTTCTTCCTGGCTATTTACTGGTTGCTCTAGAGGACTAACTTAATTCCACACCTCTCAATGCCACCATCTTGCCCCACCTCTACTCCTGCCATTTTGCTATTTTGTCTCTGTAAGTCTTATACCTTTTTTTTGTCCCTCAATCTTCTGGTAATGCCTATTTCATATTTATTTCATGTTATATATTGTAGCATATTGGCTCCCTTCTCATTTCCTTCTGTATATATTTTTCATGTGTTTTCTTTGTGGTTATCACAGTGCTTAAAATTAACATTGTAAATCTATAACAATCTTGTTTGATTTGATACCAACTTCAGTTGCATACACACTCTTCCTATATCCCTCACCCACCCTCCTTTAGTTATACGTGGTACATATTATATCTTTATACATTGCATGTCCAAAATCATAGAATTTTCATTACTTTTTATGTATTTGCATATTAGTACCCATAAGAAGTAAAAAGTGGAGTTATGTACAAAAACCACAATACAATAATACTAGCATTTATAATTACACATATGGTTTACTTTACTGGAGATCTTTATTTCTTTATACTGTCTTGATCCACTGTCTGGGGTCCTTTTCTTTCAATCTGAAGAATTCCCTTTAGCTTGCTTGTACACAGGTGTAGTGGAGACAGACTCCCTTAGCTTTTGTTTTTCTGGGAATGTCTTAACCTCTCCCTCATTTTTTTTTTTTTTTCACCATTGCAAAATATTTTATTTTATTGCTTTGTAAAAAAATTTACTGCAAATGTCTCTTGAGTGAGACTAAATCAACACAAGATAATGCTCAACTGGTTTTGAGAAAGAAAGAATGTGAAGTTGTCACATGGGCATAATTGCCCATTTGGCAATACAGACACAAATATGAAAAAGAAAAAATAAAGTTGGACTGAGTCTAGAATAAAAGAGTGATATTTTAAATTATGGTTTTGGGTTTCTTAAAGGTACTTCATATTTAAATGGTTAAATTCCTTGTTTTCTTCTTACTTCTTTTCCATGTGAGCCTCAAGACCTCCGATCCAAGATGCATTCTAAAGAAGTTTCATTGCTGTGCTACTGTCTCCCAAAATTGTTTTGCAGACCTCTCACTCCTGTCTTTTCCTTTCTGTCTGCAGTGCTTCCTTTAGTGTTTCCTGTAGAGCAGGTATTTTGTTCACAAACTCTGTCATTGTCTGTTTGTCAGAGAATATTTTAAGCTCTCTGTCATATTTGAAGGGTAGTTTTGCCAGATACAGGATTCTTGGTTGGTGGTTTTTCTCTTTTGGTATCTTAAATATATCACCCCACTTCCTTCTTGCCTCCATGGTTTCTATTGAGAAATCCGCACATAGTCTTATCAAGCTTCCTTTGTATGTGATGGATCGCTTTTCTCTTGATGCTATCAGGATTCTCTCTTTATGTTTGACATTTGATGATCTGATTATTAAGTGTCTTGGTGTAGGCGTATTCAGATCTATTCTGTTTGGGGTACGCTGCACTTCTTGGATCCGTAATTTTATGTCTTTCATAAGAGATGGAAAATTTTCATTGATTATTTCCTCTATTATCACTTCTTCCCCTTTTCCCTTCTCTTCTCCTTCTGGGACACAATGACACGTACATTCTTTCTTTTTGTTTTGTCCTTAAGTTCCCAGAGACGTTGCTTGCATTTTTCCGTTCATTTCTCTGTTGGTTCTTTTATGTGTAGGCTTTCAGGTGCCTTGTTCTCTAGTTCCTGAGTGTTTTCTTCTGCCTCTTGAGATGTGCTGTTGTATGTTTCCATTGTGTCTTTCATCTCTTGTGTTGTGCCTTTCATTTCCATAGATTCTGCCAGTTGGTTTTTTGAACTTTCAATTTCTACCTTATGTACACCCACTGTTTTCATTACACAGTTCATCTCTTTTGTCATATCTTCCCTAAACTTTTTGAATTGACTTATTATTAGCTATTTCAATTCCTGTTTCTCAGTTGAAGTGTAAGTTTGTTCCTTTGACTGGATCATAACTTTGTTTTTCTTAGTGTAGGTTGTAGTTTTCTGTTGTCTAGGCATGGTTTCCTCGGTTACCCCAATCAGGTTTTCCCAGACCAGAATGAGCTCCGGTCCCAGAAGGAAGAAATATTCAGTATCTGGTTTCCCTGAGGGTGTGTCTTAGAAAATTGGTACACCCTGTGATGCCTCAGGTCAGTGTGCTTCTCTGCCCAGCAGGTGGTGCCTGTCAACCTGTAAC
Organism: Choloepus didactylus; assembly: GCF_015220235.1. Taxonomy (NCBI): domain Eukaryota; kingdom Metazoa; phylum Chordata; class Mammalia; order Pilosa; family Megalonychidae; genus Choloepus; species Choloepus didactylus. The sequence continues at coordinate 133,732,004 of NC_051314.1, forward strand.
TCCAGACTGGTGTAAGGAGGTATGGCCCATGGCTGTTTTACCCCAGGCTCTAGGGTCTGGTTCTGAATGCAAGGTGGGTAGTATAGCTGGGCCCCACCTCTTTCCCATTAGGGAAGATAACCCCCCTAGGGAGAGGCATTAGCATTTGAATAGACTCTGCCTGTTCTATCTCCACCCTTGTCTGGGTCTGAGCACTGGGAGCTAAAAATGGCTGAGGCTTTCTCCACTGAGCTGAAACAGGGACAGAAAGCCCCTTTCAGGGCCAGTCTGTGGCCACCCTCTGGTTCTCCAAGGTCAGTCATCACCCAAAGCCTCTGTCTGCTTGTTGGGGATTTGTAGCTTGCAGCAAACCTTCCATGGTTGTTAATTAAAACCCCAGTTGGAGCTCAGCTGAGCTATATTTGCTTGCAGGGAGAGAGCTTCTCTCTAGCACCAAGACGCTTTGCAGCTTAGGCTGTGGGGGGAGGGGATTCCTGGCTTGGATCTGCAGTTTTTACTTCCAGATTTTATGCTGCGATATGGGACATTCCTCCCAATTCAGGTTGGTGTATGATGAGTGGACGGTCACGTGTGTCCCCCCGCAGTTATTCTGGATTATTTACTAGCTGTTCCTGGTTGTTTATTACCTGTTCCAGGGGGACTAACTAGCTTCCAGTCCTCTCTATGCCACCATCTTAGATCCTCTCTCCCTTGTTTTTGAAAGAGAGTCTCACTAGATACAAAATTCTTGGCTGGCAATTATTTTCTTTCAGCACTTTAACTATTTTGTCTCACTGCCTTTTTGCTCCATGGTTTCTGATGAGAAATCAGCCATTAATCTTATTGGGACTTCCTTATACAAACTCATTGCTTTTCTCTTGCAGCTTTCAGAACCTTCTCTTCCTTGGCATTTGACAGTTTGACTACAATGTGTCTGGGCATGGTCCTTTTCAAGTTTATTCTATTTGGGGTTCTTTGCGATTTTTGAGTGTGCATGTTCATGTCTTTTGTTAACTTGGGGAAGTTTTCAGCTATTATTTCTTTGAATCGTCCTTCTGCCTTCACCTTTTGAGACTCACATAATGCATATATTGGTATGCTTGTTGGTGCCCCACAGGTCTCTTAGGTTCTATTCAGTTTTTTCATTCTTTATTTTTTTTTCTGCTCCTTAGCACGAATCATTTAAATTGTCTTAACTTTGAGTTCACTAATTCTTTCTTCTTTCAACTCCAATATGTTGCTTAACCCCCCCTAGGAAATTTTCTATCTTGTCATTGTGGTCTTCAACTCTGGTATCTGGTTCCTTTGAAAAATTTATATGTCTTTGTTGAGATTTTCTTATTGTTTTTTCATCATTTTCCTGATATCCTTTAGTTCTTTCTCTATGTTTTCCTTTCTGTCTTTAAGCACACTGAAGATCATTTTTAAATGTCTTTGTCTTATATATCTCTATACTCTGGTTTTCTTTGTTGGTGGTTTCTGAAATTTTCTATTGTTCTTTTTTATGGGTCATCATTTCCTTTTTCTGTGTCATCATTTCCTTTTTCTGTGTTTGTCATGTGATCTTTTCTTTCACACAGTATATTTTTATATTTTAATGTATTTATTTTGTGGTTGAGTCCCTGAACTGTCTGTTCCTGAAGTTTTATCCAGATAGTGATATGACAGATTTTCTTGAATGCCAGAGTCTATCAAAAACAAACTAAATGGTAAAAAAACTTTTCAGAGTCTTAGTAAATTGGCTCTGTGTTGGCCTGTGCTTTCCTTCAGTGTTTAGCCTTCCTACTGAGAAGATCAGCCCAAGGTTAAGGTGTGGGGTCCCCTCCATATTTTCTGAGCTTGCATCTTGTCCTGGCTTTGTGCTATCTGTTTACAGGAATCCGAATACTCTCTTTACACTCTGCACCTGTCACTTCCCACCAGGTCATCTTTTGTATGTCTTACAGCTGGGAATCCTTTGCCTCAGGTCACTTTGATTTAATTGTTTCTTACACTGCTTAAGCTGCCCACAAGCTCCTGTTCCTGCAGGGCAAGTTCTGGGAGGGTGAGTCAGAGGTGAGTGTCATTGTTCACTCTTTTAGGCTGCCACTGGATATATTTGCACCAATATACAGGCACCTTGGTATGCATATAGGGGTCACTATGTGCCCTCTGGAATAGGGCCAAGGACCCACAATGGGAGCATGGGCCTTCTTCACACTGTATTGGAAAGGGCCAGACAGTGTGCTATGAGCTTTCCTACTGGATTTAATTGGCATTTTTCTTGATTTGGCACTTACTGGGTTATTGCACCCCTTTAACTGTTTTCTGGAGTTTTGAGGAAGATTGCTCTGCAGTTTTTGTTAGCTGTTCAAAGATTCTGTGTGGTGACAGAATCCTACAGTGTCTATGCCACTAGTGATTGGCCAACAGTTTATCCCCTTTTTCTAGAAGGATATATTTGCTGGGTAGACAATTCTGGATTGACAGTTTTGTTTTTTTTCCAGCTCTTGTAAAATATCATGCCACTTCATTCTGGCCTCCAGGGTTTCTGAGGAGAAATCAATTTTCATTTGAATTTTCCTCCCTATAAGTAAGATGTACTTTCTCTTTTGCTACTTTCAGAATCTTTTCTTTGTCTTTAGTTTTTAGGAGTTTAATTATGATGTATGTTGTTGTAGATGTCTTAGAAGTTACCCTGTTTGAGGTTTGTTCAGCTTCTTGAATCTATAGATTTATGTCTCTAGCTGAATTTGGGAAGTTTTCAGCCGTTACTTCTTTGAGTATCTTTTTAAGTCTGCCCTCTTTCTCTTCCCTTCCAGCATTTTGATGATAAAAATATAGATCTTTTTTTATAATTCCACAAGTACCTGATGCTCTGTTAAATTTTTAAAAATCTCCTTTCTCTCTGTAATTCAGGTTAGGTAATTCATATTGTTTTATCTTCAAGCTTACTGGTTATTTCCTCTGTCTCCTCCATTCTCCTGTTGAATGCATGCTTTGAGTTTTTAATATGTATTATTGTATTTTTCAGTTCTAAAATTTCCATTGGTTCTTTTTATAACTTCTATTTATTTACTGAGACTTTCTATTTCTTTAATGAGTCTTCCTATTTTTAAATTTGTTCCAAGTATATTTGTAATTGCTTATTGAAGCATTTTTTTTAATGATAGCTTCTTTAAAATCTTTGTCAGATAACTTTTATCATTTTTGTCATCTTGATACTGGAATCTATTGATTGTCTTTTTTCCATTTCATTTGAGATCTTCATTCTTGATATGGTGAGTGGTTTTTATTGAAATTTGGGCATTTTTGATATTATTTTAAATTAAATTTAAACTCATTTGCAAAGTACAATAAAATTGTATAGTGTGGAATATTCACAAAATGAAAGGTAATAAAACCAAGAAGTACAGAAAAATGAAAAGGTAGACTTTGAAAATTTTAAGGCATACTAAATGATTGCATTTTCTGAGAGACTTATATTCCCTGTGATCATTTCCAGGGATGCCAGCATTTCACCTCATTAGTGAGATACAGAAAAAATAAAAAAGCAAATGCCATAATTTCAATAGTTTATGTTCTTTAAAATTTATCTTTATTTTCTTAGAAAAAAGACTGAGTTTTGAGATTTTTATTTCCTGATCATGTGACTTGGTCCAAGTTGTGACACAGCAGGCTAAGCAACATGGAATAAATCAAATACCTTCTCATTCTTGAGATGTTCTCTAATCATCAGAAAAAAAAAATCAAAGAATTCTGGAGTAATCACAGACACTGTTGTTAATATCCATCAAGGAATGGATAATTTGGGTGATGAGAAAATCTAAAAAATAAAGGGAGAGTGTAGCTTAAGAACTGTGCTTCTGGACTGGGGGAAGAGAGGTTTCTGTTACACTTGTGTCAGTATGAAAATCATTGTGATTTTCTTTTTTGGAAGAGGTGCAAATGTAATTAGTTTTATCATAATCATATATTATTGCATCACACTTCAGTTAACACATTTTGGAAAATAAGTATCCCTGCACACACATGGACACACACACAAATAAACCAATACATTCCATTTCTGCAGGTATGTCATTCTACAAGATAAGGAGATAAAGTATTCGGGTTGATATTTTATACCCCTAGGAGGGCAGAAATATATTCTATCTCTGTTGGAATTATACCCAGTTTGGTTTACTGTGTAAAGTTAATAAACATTTCAAGGTGATAATGAAGAAGGTGATAAAGATATCATTGTTCAGTTTTTTCATACACCCAGAAATAAGTTATCTATGACTTTACTAGGTGAAAAATTATATATCAGACCTACAGATGAATACAGTGACTGTAAAATGAGATAACTTCAACAGGGAGTTTCCCTTTTAGCAAGGGACGTCAAATATATATAATTTGAGATAGAAAATGATAAATAATTGCATGCTACTCACATTTATTATTAATGATTACTGATTGCTTCTCCACCTTCCCTTATTCTTATTTATCTATTATTATATGATATTATTCATTCAACCAATATATATTGAGTACCCGTGAATAGAGTGGTTTAAGCAAAACCCTGCCCTCATGGATCTAACATTCTAATGTGATAGGCAGAAAACAAATAAGATAACATAAAAAAGTCTATGGTATGTTAACTAGGGATTTGTGCCAAGGACAAAAATAAAGCAGGATAGAGAGAAAGGAAGTACTGGGTAGGGTAGCATTTTTAGATAAAGTGATAAACAAGGCATCTCTGATGTAACATCTGAGTTAAGACTTGAAGGAGATGAAGTGGGTCACCCATTTATCTAGGGGAAAAGCACTCTAGGCCAAGAGAACAGCCAGTGCAAAGACTCTGAGACAAGCCTGGCATCTGCGGGAAACAACAGGAGGGGGAAAAATAGTAGAACATGGAGTCAGAGAGGTACATGAGGAAGTAAAATGTTGGGCCTGATAGGTCTTTGTAAGGAATTTGGCCTTTACTCTGAGTGATAGCAAGAGGAAAGTGACCTTACCAGACTTACCTACTTTTTAGCCTGTTCATTCTGTCTCCTGTGCATGGGGATGAAGTTCAGAAGTGGGGACAACAGTTAGGAGCTAGCTATTTGATCAGGAAAACTTTGAAATGAGCAGATTTGGTATGTAGTATGTGTGTGGAAGAGGGGCAGGGAGTTGGTTGCAGTTACCATCAGGAGTTTGATTTTGGACATCAAGGGTTGAGATGCTTATGACATCCAAGTGGAGTTGAGTAGATAGATATCCAAATCTTGGTCCAGGGCCTAGGCCTGAGTGGATATAATTTTGGCAGTCTATATTTAGATGAAATCACTAAAGATGTGGGTGTACAGAAAAGAGAAAATAGAAGAGGTCCAGGAATTGAGCTCCAGGCCACTCCCAAGTTTAGAGACAAGCTGATAAGGAGCAACCAGCAAAGAAAATGAGAAGGGAAGGCGGGGGTGGGTGGAGGGTGGGGTGGGCACAGGACCAGATCAACAATAAAGAAAGAAAATAAGGAAGCAAGTAAAGAAAGTGTTTCTAGGAAGAGAGAGTGATCAGCTAGATAAATAAGATGAATGAGAATTGCTGTTGGTTTAAGCAAAGAGGAGGTCATGGATAACCTTGATAAGAGTTTTGTTGGAGTGTAGAGAACAAATACCTTATTGGGGTGGGTTCAAGAGAGAACTGAATGAGAGAAGTTGAGGGCAGCAAGTATTTACTTCTTCAAGATGTTTTGCTATAAAAGGAGAAATGGGGTGGTAGCTGGAGAATGAAATTAGCTAAAGAGAGGATTTTTGTTTTGTTTTGTTTTGAATATGAAAGCATGTCTGAATGTCTTTAGTAATGATCCCATGGAGAGAGAAAAACTGATGATGTAGACACAGAATAGGGTTTAGTCAGGTTTTTGTTTTGACCAATGAGTAAGGCAAAGACAAAGAGTTGGGCAAAGGAGTTGAGGGTGTATACAAGATGCTACTGTATTGATTGACTCTGGAATTTAAGCCAGAATTTAAGCAGTAGGGTTAGGGTTAGGATTAGGGTTAGAGTCATGTCAGAGTGTTGAGTGATAGTGAAAAGGTGGTATGATAATGGATTGTAGGTCACAGGGTAATCAAAGGATTGTTGAAGTTGGAATAATATGGAGAATGAACTGGACATTTAGGTAGTGTTGACTGGGATGGGAGAATTTAAAATTGAGTGACAAATAGGAACTAAAATCGTCAATGAATAAGGGAAAGAGACCTAGAAGTCGGTAGATGACAGCAACAAGGAGATGTAGTCATGGGATAGTCTGATGATATGAGATTCAGGGATGGATGTTTTTAGGAAAGAAGGAGTAAGAATATCCTAGCAGTACTAATGAGGGGGAAAGAAGACTCCTCCTATTCTGTGTCTAGGCTTTGTGGTACTAAGGGTTTGGGATTGATAACAGCCATAACCTGAGAGGACTGATGGAATGCAGAGCCATCAGGAGAAATTAGGTTTTAGCTAGAGCAAGAAGGTGCAAGGGGCATTTAAGAAGGAGTTGAGGCTGAGATGCTTTTGTCAATGGTTGATGGGTGTTCCAGAAAGAACAGTGAAAGGGTGCAGAGGTGGTGTACAGAAAGCTATCTGGGAACCAAGAATTACAGGCTCCTTGTGGTGACTGAAATAAATTGTGACAAAAGGCATGTTGGCCCCAAGGAAGCAAGACAGTTGTGGTCAGACTTTTTGGGCAGAGGAAGGGTGAGGGTCTTTCCAGGAGCTCACAGAGCTCTGGGGCTCCCTCAGAATTTCTACTGTTGAAGACCTTGAGGGGCCGTCTTACTTTTTTCATGTTATGAGCCCTTTACATACAATTATGCATTAAAATGTCACTGAACGGAAAAACAAACAAACAAAAAACCAGCAAACAATTTTAATTCTTTCCCATTTGTAACAGCCTCTGAGAATCACAGAATCTAAAAGTATTCATCCTTTTTTTCATTAAAAGCTTATCTTTGGAAATGATTTTTTTTTTTCCTGCCACTAGACTTTTTTTACCCACCTCCAACCTCTCTCCCCTTTTTTCTTCCTGATTTTCAGAATCCTCTCACTTTTTCGTGAATTAGAGGGCATGGGCTTAGTGATAGATATTTGGGAAAGATCCAGAAATATTAAGATGTAGAATTGACAGGTTAAGGTGGTTAATTAGATGTGGAGATAAGGTTTGTGATATAATACTGATGTTTGTAACATTACCAAAGGAGTTTAGCGAGAGAAGATAAACACTTTAATTTTAGGTATATGAAGTTTTTGTAATAATCGCTTCAAGTATCATCATTATTTAATTATCTCATTTATTTTTATGTTCTCCTGTGAGAATAGCTATGTCACTGTATAGGGCACAAACCTGTTTTTTTCCCCCCAGGTTTAGAATGATAGAAGTGACATTGTGTTATTACTATTTGAGTGTTACCTATTTCCAAATGTTTTTGTTTTATAAATTGTATGTTTTAGAAATTTTGATGTCAGTTGGAATATATCCTCACTACCATATCCACTGTTGATGATTTGCTATTTTCTGGAAGACAGCCTCTATACTTAAATGGTATATTAAGTCTGAATCGTGAGAATAGATAGAATTGTCCAATTAGGCTACTGGAGACAGGAGAAGGTCTAGAAATTGGGGAAATACTGATATGTAGAGAGGAGTGAGGCTACCAAGGGAGGCAGTGTTGAGTGAGAAGAACACAGGTTTGAGGATGAAGCTTCAGTTTTACTCTGAGTCCTGCTCCTACTCTTGTCTGGGCAGAACCCTGAACCTTGGAGTAAATCTCTGGTCTGTGGGTTTCAAGAAAAAAGTTTCCCAACAACTTTCACAAGCAACAGACTCTGCCTTCTGTGTACTGAAATGAACTGAATTCCTCCAGTTTCCTTCTTTCCAGGTCTGCAATCAAACAAGCTACTTACTCATGTGCTTCAAAATAGCGCATGTTTCTATTTAGGCCATCTAGGGTTTCCATGTCCTCTAGCGTCAACTGGAAATCAAAAACCTATTGGAAATGTGAGGAGATCAATTTAATTTCCCTCAAGCAATGGCTCCTCTCCCCCAATATATGTAGGTTTTGTGAGATGGTTGTCGTGGACCTGGGATTCATTCAAAGAGTCACAGGAATTCGTGCACTCAGATAGTTGAAATTGGTACCTCTGATGTGGCCTCAGAGCCACATCTTTTATTGGGTGACTGTGGGCTATGGCAAAGGAATCTGAGAGATTTTTGAGCCCAAATCTCACCTGATCCAATGCCTTCATATTACAGGTAGAGAAGTCAAAGGATGATTCACCTGGGGACATACAGGAGGGGGCGGAACCAGGATTGGGACCCGAGCCTGACCCTCTGTTTACTGTTCTTTCCAATCACCAAGTGCCCTCCCTTGCAGCAGCTGGACAGTTAAATACAGCACATGTAGGATGCAAACAGAAACCAGCATGGAGCATACAAGGAGGTAAGTTTTGCCCACGTATACCGTCAGAAGATCACAAATAACCACCTACCTGGGGAGGGGATTATGGTGCTTGGTGCCCACAGCCCTGCCCTGTACCTGGAAGTTCTCTTTGATCCTCTTCTCATTAAAACTCTTGGCCAGGACCACCACCCCCCGCTGCAACTGGTAGCGCAGGGCCACCTGGGCTGGAGTTCTCCCGTGCTTTTCAGCAATGGCTTTGAGTACTGGATCCTCCAGGAGAGCTGGATTGTTCTTGTTTATCCTGGGAGGGAAGGCAGAGATGCTAAGTGTCTGGAGCTGCTAATCTTACTTGGGGTTCTAATTTAGGCTTGGGATGACTAATCCTCTAGAATCTTCTTACCCTCTGGATGCCTCAATATCTGTTTGTTTTTTTTGCTATATCCAAAGAAGAAGGTCAAGAGCAGGTAATGGGGAAAGGGAAACTCAGGTATTTTTTCATTTTTAAATATTTTTGGGAAATTCAGTAAAAGATTAAGTCAGGAAGACAAAACTGTTATCTAAAGTACGACCCAATAACCACCATAATAATAAATGATCGACTATTGTATAGGAATTTGCTCTTTCAAAACAAGTTTTCAATTAATTATCTCAGTTTTGTCATCAGAGTACTAAATATTCAAGAGGAATATTATCATTCCTCTTGAAGAGTTAAAATCAACAGAAATTGTTACTTGTGTCATATCGCTTAAGTGTTAAGTGTTAGAATCATGGCTTGAGCGCACATTATCACTCTTTAAAGCCAAAGTTTTTGACTTACATGGATATTTAAATTAATAACTTCACTATTTAAAATGCTTTATTGAGTCCCTTAGAATGTAGGTCTGCTGGCATCGTGGGATGGAGAACATCTTCTTGACCAATAGGGGGATGTGAAAGGAAATGAAATAAGCTTCAGTAGCAGAGAGATTCCAAAAGGAGCCGAGAGGTCACTCTGGTGGGCACTCTTAACGCACACTTTAGACAACCCTTTTTAGGTTCTAATGAATTGGGGTAGCTGGTGGTGGATACCTGAAACTATCAAACTACAACCTAGAACCCATGAATCTCAAAGACACTTGTATAAAAATGTAGCTTATGAGGGATGACAATGGGATTGGGAAAACCATAAGGACCACACTCCACTTTGTCTAGTTTATGGATGGATGAGTAGAAAAATAGGGGAAGGAAACAAACAAACAAACAGACAAAGGTACCCAGTGTTCTTTTTTTACTTCAATTGCTCTTTTTGACTTTAATTATTATTCTTATTATTTTTGTGTGTGTGGTAATGAAGGTGTCAGGGATTGATTTAGGTGATGAATGTACAACTATGTAATGGTACTGTGAACAATTGAATGTACGATTTGTTTTGTATGACTGCATGGTATGTGAATATATCTCAATAAAATGAAGATAAAAAAAAGAATTATAGGTTGACAGCTTTCTTTCAGCATGTTAGAGATAGATATAAAAAATAATGTACAAAGGTGAATTCTTCCTGCTGTCTATCCTTGATTTCCCCCAGGTAGTTTGAGAGACAATGCCAGAAGGTAGGGTATATGTGATTAAAAACATCATGACTGCAGTAATTGCCCTAGAATAAATAACTTTATAGAGATCATTACCAGTCCTTGCCTGGGTCGGACCCCAGTGCAGCATACGCAACCAAGACAATGTCCTTTGACTTGCAGAACTCTAGCATTTTGCTCTGGTTGAGGTAAGGGTGACATTCCACCTGCAGAATGCCAAACAGAAGTGTTGGATTATAGGATGACCAACACCAAATTTATGAGGAATTTACAATGTCATATTGCATGGTATCAAAAATATGTAAGAGGATCAGCAGTATTGGTTGGTTGTGTTCATGATCAAGAGTTCTGCCCATGGAGCTCCCAAAGGCCAAACTTTGGATTCCAGAAATATTAGTTAAATAATTAGTTAGCAGTCTTACAGGACATGATTTAGATTACAAGATGAACAAATATTCTCCTGTCTCTCAGACTGGAAACTATGGGGTTATCTTTTGTTCTTCCTCATTTGTTGCTTGTTTATAATAAGCAGCAGTTTCTGCCTTTTAAACGTTTTTTAATCTTAGTGTTCCTTACATTTGTCTCTCCTCTCCATGGCTGCTACCCCTGGGAACCAATAAATCTCTCAAACTTGAGTAACTTTTTCATTCTTGGCCATTCTTTGACCCCAGAAACATTGTGATATCTTTGCTTGATCCTTAAGAAGCTCCAAAAACTGGCCTTACTCCAAATTATTGCACCCATATGCTTCCCAAAGCTTTAGTCTTGGAAAGGGAACTCTTCTGGCCCTTTTGCCATCAAGTGGAAAAAATTTGCTAATTGTTATTCGTCAGAACTGACTCATTTACACATTACCAGTGAGAGGTTTTTGTGCTGTAAAAGGTATTCGGTAGTGCTGTAATCTCACTTTTCCATTTTTCTCTCTTCTGTGCACCTGGAGAGTAAGACATCCAAGACCTTTACTCTGCTCCCTGCCAGATATCTGGGCCAAGGTCACTGCCATAGCCAGGGGATCAGAGGCCTAGTGGCCTGCTCAGAACTAGGCTCTACGGGCAGATGCACTTTTTGCTGCATTCTTTTCTCACTGCTTTTCTTCTGACACTTGTGATTTGATAAAATAAATGGCAGAGATCTAAAGAGAAGAAAAAGACGCTTCACTTAGGCCTCTGTTTGAATTGCATTCTCCATCACAGTTTGCAAGAAAGGCCCTGAATTGGGACACTGGCTGGGTTGGTCATTAAGTACAAAGTAACTTTCTATATCACTGCTGCTTGTATGTTTGCTGTCTCAGTCATGACACTGAAAAGGAGAAAGGGTGATTGGTAGTATTCTGGGATCAAAACTAAGCCTTTATCCTGTAACACCCTTGCCTGAACTATGCTCTCACTATTACCTGCTTTGCTACACAAATCATAATTAATTGCAATTTTGCTCAAACTTTCCATGCCAAAGTAAACCAGTCAGCCTTAACCTGGCCAAATTCCATTAACCCTTTAGAAAATGTCCAGCTTTTCCTTTAAGTCTTCAACTACTCCAGTCAAAACAGATTTTTCCTTTCTCTAAACTGGTGATCTCCAAATTGGAGGTAGACAACCCAAGGGATACAAAAGACTGTGGTTAAACAAGAAAACATTAGAACTTCTATGTGTATTTTTCATCCAAAAATAAGAAAGAAATTAAGCTTTACTAATTTTTAATACATGGATTAACTGTTATCCTCACTCAGTCTGGGAGAAGCCTGGGTCTTCCCCAGGGCAAATGTGTTGTCAGCTGTTCCTTTACTCATCTGATTTCTTCCAGGAATTTCCAAGATGTGGCTGTTAATGTGTTGTCCATTTATGTGGATTTATCTTAAGAGTTTTTTCTTACACCCATTTTAATAAGTTTGGGAGTGAGTTTGCCTTACATAGGGTCTCACTAGTTATTTCATGGCTCTACCCTTAAAAGAGTTACCAGACCAAAAGATGAACTACCCTGTTTTTTTTTTTTTTTTTTTTTTCTTTCACATTTCAGTGTTCCAAATTTGCTGACCTTTTCTGTGATGAGAAGTGATTGTCAGTGGTTTGCCAGCTTTAAAATCCTAGGGCCCTCTTAGCACCTTTTAGCAGATCATACCCCCACCTGAATGTTAGGTTTTTTTTATAAAGGGCACAGCCTTGGGACTGTCTTCAACAATTTGAAAGATGCTCTGTTCTCTTGAAGCAGCTGATGTCCAAAGGTAAAATACACCAGAGGGCAGTGTCATTGGAGGCCTTGGGAAAATGAGGAAAGAGGAGGCTGAGTTGCAGAAGGGAGATGTTGGGGGCTGCTCACCTGGTTGCAGACGGGCTTGTACTTGAGCCCTGGCTTGTTCAGGATCTTCTCCAGCTGCTTGTGGTTAAAGTTGGACACGCCGATGGACTTGGTCAATCCCGCATCCTTACACTTCTCCAGGGCCTGGGAGGAAGGGGTTGTGAGGAGTAACCGGTATAACAGGCTAGAGAAGAGGAACACATGCCAGCATGCATTAATTTCTGGGGATATTCCTGAGGAACTGGGGAGTGGGAAAGAATATGAGACAGACAGTGAGAGAGGAATTCATTACAGGTGTAGATGTCAATAAATAAGACCGGAAATGACTGAGTAGGAGGAAAATGAAAACAAGTAGGAAAAAAAAAAAAACGCTCAGAAGGTAGAGTAAGAAAAGAATGTAAATGGCTAGGACTGAGCTAAAGGAGCCAGCATGATCTTCAGGTGAATGCCTGGAAGGACTTGACTGAGAAGGAAGTGGAGCCAGGTGCAGCCTGGGAAATAGGAAGGGAGCCATATAGCCAGCTCACTGGCTCCCTGTTTTCTCTTTGACCTCAGTTTCTATTATTGTCCACCTCACTCACTCTGTTCCAGGCACACATCTGTTCCTTGAACATAGCAGGTTCTCTCCCACCTTAAAACTTTGCTCTGCCTTTTTTCTGCCTGAAACACTGTTCTGCCAGATATCCACATCATCAGTTCCCTCATCTCCTTCAAGGCTTTGCTCAAACGTCCCCCTCTCAAAGAGGCCTACCCTGCGTGCTCTGTTTTTAATCATCTCTCTGTGGCCCAAACCTACTTTGGCACTCCCAGTTTCCCTTTCTCAGCTTTTCTTCCCAGCTCCTCCCCTCACCCCAATATCCAGCACTCCACAGAGGGGAAGGGGTGCACAAAGACCTTTGTTTTTTTCACGCATATAGTCTAAGTACCTAAAACTGCTTGGCACATAATAGGCACTCAATAAATGTTTGTTGAATGACTGAATGAGTGAAACATGAAAACAGAGGCAGAGGGACATTCCAGAACTTGTTTGAGTAGACAAAGGGAGCAGAATTGGACTAGATCTGCCTTTCTGGGGTTCCTTATTTGTCCTCTCTACCCCAAGGTGCAGAGATGGCCTCTCCAGAGCTGCACTCACCTCCCATGTGGTGCAGAGATCTACTGTGTCAGAAATGATTTTTCCCTGCTTGTCCTTTGGGTAAAGATCCTCCCCAGGCTGGAACACAGGAAAGAAGGAGGGGGTTGTGTAAAGCTATGTCTGACAACAGGCAAGTTCTTTGGAGCTTATAGGCCTTGAGGCTAACTCTTGAAAGGATCTGTAAGGTTGGGCGAAAGGGAAAGGAAGTATATTTAGGAAACATACTTCCCAGAAATGCTTTTACCTGCTAAAAGTTTAATAAATACTGTTTGTGTCAAGGACAACCTGGGGCATTGAGCACTGTGTCTTGGAGAAAGTGTAGAATGGAGCCATGGCCCAGTGGGCTCTTTGGCTTTGAAACCTTGTGAGATAATCCTCTCTCACCCTTACTTTCCCCCGAAAGGTGGTCATATGACAGGGTGACTTGTCAGTGTCCCAACTGCTGAATGTCATCCTCATTAAATTTTCTTTACTTCAACTAACTCCAAATGGGGACATTCCCCAGATGCCAGTGGGAATGGGGTTGAGATTCAAGAGCATGGGGCCTTAAAAGTACAGACAGTGTACACAAGAATAAGGCAAAGAGATCAAGATCAGTGAACTCATATCATTCTGGGCTGTAATAGTGAACTAAAGTGGGAGCAGTTTCAGCAGAAAAATAATCTTAAAGTGTTACTTAGGGTAATCTCATAGTCACAAGCTGTATCTTCTCCTATAATCAGCTTCTAATTTAGACAGTGATTACATTGATTACCAATATAAAATAACTTTTGCTAACCTTAAAAGCTGTTGGGAAATGAATAATATAAAGATCCACATAGCTCAGCTGAAGTTTCTTCAGTGACATTTCCAGGGCTGTTTGGACCAATTCTGGGCGGAGAAAGGTGCTCCACAGCTGCAATGTTTCAAAGAGAGGAAATTGTGTGTTATTTCTTTAAGTCTTTAGCAGAGATAAATAAAACAATAAATAAACAACAACAACAATCAAAAGCTCTCCTATGGTAGTTGGGAAGTGATAAGTTATACCCTGTGGTTCTCATGAATTCTTTATCATGAAAGCTGATTTTCGTACAAATTTGAGACAATGTAAAAATCCAGATATCCTACCACAGTCAGTCTTTAGCATTATCTGGTTTGCTTATAACAAAGCATTTTCGTGGGTTCCACCCCAAACACAACAAATCACAGTATCTGGAGACTGGGTGGGAAGTTGCATTTTGAAGAACTCCAAGTGATTATGATGCAGGAAATTCTCTGTTGACTGTATTAGATTTACTAAAGAAAGTTTCCCCCCAAAAGTTAGATCCTGTAGGAACATATTTTTTTGGGGGTATTTAAGTGACTTCATTCTAAGGATTTCAGGAAAAATAATCTAAAGGAAAATTAATCAAAACGACTAAAGTTAATGAAGCAAGACAAGAACAGGAAGGTAGTGTCTGAGCTCTAGGAGTTCTAGGAACTGCTGTCTAGGAACAGGGAGATTTACATCCTGGATCCCTATTCCTAGAAGGAAAGCTGTCCATGGATAGGCCTGCAGAGAATTCACTCACCAGGGCTGCAACTCTTTCTTCCTGGGCCACTTCACCTTGAATTTGAATGATCTTTTTTTTTTTTTCTAGTACTAGTCAGTTCAATGAACATTAGGGTGGAAATTGCCTACTTATGTTCACTTTCCCATCGGACTCAAACATCGAAGTTTAAGGGGATATGAAGATTATTAGAAGAAAATGGCTCAAGAGCTAAAAAAAAAATTTACCTAAGTACTTTTAGAAGCATTAATTTCATCTTCCTTTCAATCCTGAGATATTAATATTCCTACTTCATAGGGAAGATAAAGAAATGTTTATCGGTCACCTAATAGATTGAGATGCGAGGACTGAGGCGCTTAGAGGTTAAGAACCTTTTCTTTTTTGGTTAAGAAATTTCACAAAGTTACATAGATAGAATATTAAAGAGCTAAAATTTGACCCTACTTTTGTCACATTCTGAAGCTCATACTCTGGCTGAATTCAATACTATGACTGAGAAAGATAAGTCACTTTTTCGAAATTTAAGTATAGTGGAGTTGGAAATGCCAAATCCATCTATGAGTATTTAAAAATATAATTATAATAAAAACAGTTAGCAGTTTTGAGCATTTAAAATGTACCAAATACTTTTCTAAGGGCTTTACATGATTTATTTATTTATTTATTTATTTATTTATTTAGAGAAGTTTTAGGTTTACAGAAAAATCACACGGAAAATACAAAGTTCCCATATACTCCGCTACTATTAACACCTTTTATTAGTCTGGTACTTGTTACAAATGATGAAAAGATATAGATATTATTATAATGATACTATTAACTATAGTCCATGATTTAAATTAGGGTTCGTTGTTTGTGTTGTACAGTCATATGTTTTTTTTTTCTTAAATTCTTATTCTAGTAACATATATACAATCTAAAATTTCCCCTGCTTGCCATGTATTTTTTGATGTAATATGAAAATTCTGTGAGATAAATAATATTTGCTTTATTTCATAATTTGGGAAATTCATTTTAAGTAGTTTGTCCAAAGTCACACATTTATTAAGTGACAGAGCCTGGATTCAAATATGGGGAATCTGACCACAGAACCCAAGTTCCTAACCAGTGTGTTCCTAACCAGCCTTCTCGTAGTGCAAGGTCTAAGAGAGAATGAAGATGAACCAATGGGAAGAGAAATTTGCCAGCCATGTACCAGCTTATTCAGCTTAGCATGAGCTTCCCACAGATCTAGAGGGAACAGCACCTTTGAAGTGTAGAATATGTCATCTCTCATCACAGTGCCACTGTTGATTTTCTTCTGGATGGCCCGTCCAATCTCTTCTTCATTTAGGTAGAGATAAGCTGAGTCAATATGGCGGTAGCCTACATCAATGGCCAACTCGATGGCCTTTTCTACTTTAGACTTAGGAACCTAGATGGGCATAAAAAGACAGGGGCATGCTTGAGTCAGGAGCAGATGACCCATTCCATAAGCAGAGCTATTCAATAGAATCTATGGCTTTTTGAAGTCTCCTGCTAAGAAGTAGAGGTGATAAAGCTAAATATTGAGTTATAACCAGGGGTAAATGTTTAACAATTGATTCTGTGGGAAAAAAAAAATCCAGATTTGTCATATTTGCCCATTTCTATGGTGTAGATACTCCCAGGATGGCTAATTGGGAAGAGATGCTCATCACCAACTCTTGTGTGCCCGTATGAGTTGGCTCCAGTACATCACTCGGTTTAACCCCTTATCTGTAGATTTACGCCTTTATCTGTAGAAATACATTTCAAAATTAATTCTGCTCTATAAGAGATTAGTTAACTGGTTTCAACCCAGAAAGCCAATGCTAATAATTATGTATCAGTGCAATAAAGATGTAACTTTAGACATAATAAATTAGTGTCTTACCTATCTCAACTTGGACAAACACTTCAGACTACACTTGAAGAAGAATAAAAAGGTTAAAAAAACCTTTTTTTTCCACACAAAAATATCTCATAATTAATTTTTTTTTGATTGCTAAGAAATTAGGACTCATCCTTAGATGCCACTTTCTCCTTTACAACTTTTTAAATTTTTTTTTAGCTGTCCCACTATTCTCTTAGCCTACTAGGCTGGACTCTTGAAATCATCCATAAATTTTCCTTCTCCATTACCCTCCTCTGTCTCAGTGAGGAATTAAAATGTCTCTTGGACACCTATCTTCATTTCTAAGTCCTGATAGTTAACGGAGACCCATGCAGATTAATTGACTGCCCCAGGTCAAAGCGTCAAGTAAAGACAAAAGCAGCACTTCATGCTAGTCTCCTTGCTTGCATTCCTCAGCATTAAATAGCACATGCCTCTCATGTTGGAGAATCACTCCTACAACTTTCCTTGAACAATTATAAACATCTTCACCAAGAATCACTGAAGATGTGCTCTTGTAAAATTGCAGTGTTTAATCTAAAAACTTGTATGGAGTTTAGTCTTTCCAGCAGAGGGAGAATTTCCGAGGACCTACCATGGGACAGCAGGTGAGAGTAACAAAAACAGACTTGCTGCCCTGAATCACTGAAATAACATACATTTATCCCCCTGGATGTAGCACCACTCCAATTATGGTCTTGGTCTGTGGACAAGCAGCATTGGAATCACTTGGTAGTTTCTTTATAATATCAATATTTTTAAATTTGTTGAGACTTGCTTTGTGACCCAACATGTGGTCTATCCTAGAGAATGTTCCATGAGCACTTGAAAAAAAAGTGTATCCTGCTGTTGTTGGATGTAGTGTTCTATAAATGTCTGTCAAGTCTAGTTCATTTATCATACAATTCAACATCTCTGTTTCTTTAGTGATCCTCTGTCTAGATGTTCTATCCATTGATGAGAGTGGTGTATTGAAGTCTCCAACTATTATTGTAGAGGTATCTATTTCTCCTTTCAGTGATCGCAGTGTTTGCCTCATGAATTTTGGGGCATTCTGGTTTGGTGCATAAATATTTATGACTGTTATGTTTTCTTGATGAATTGACCCTTTTATTAATATATAGTGTCCTTCTTTGTCTCTTTTAATTGTTTCGCTTTTGAAGTCTAACTTGTCTGATATTAATATAGCTACTCCCGCTTTTTTCTGGTTGTTGTTTGCATGAAATATCTTTTTCCAACCTTTCACTTTCAGTCTATGTTTGTCCTTGTGTCTAAAGTGAGTTTCTTGTAGACAGCATATAGATGGGCCCTGTTTTTTAATCCATTCTGCCAGTCTGTGTCTTTTTATTGGGGAGTTTAATCCATTTACATTTAGTGTTATTACTGTAAGGGCAGTACTTTCTACTACCATTTTGTTTTTTGGAATTTATATGTCATATCTTATTTTTTCCTCTCCTTTTACCTTTCCTGATAATCTTCATTTCTGCACTCTTCTCCAACTCTCTCTCTCCTGTCATTTCCTATCAGCCTGTAGCACTCCCTTTAGTATTTCTTGTAGTGCCGGTCTCTTATTCACAAACTCTCTCAGTGTCTGTTTGTCTGAAAATGTTTTAATCTCTCCCTCATTTTTGAAGGAAAGTTTTGCTGGATATAGAATTCTTGGTTGGCAGTTTTTCTCTTTCAGTATCTTAAATATATCATGCCACTGTCTTCTTGCCTCCATGGTTTCTGCAGAGAAATCTGTACATAGTCTTATTGACTTTCCCTTGTACATGATGGATTGCTTTTCTCTTGCTGCTTTCAGAATCCTCTCTTTGTCTTTGACATTGGACAATCTGACCAGTAAGTGTCTTGGAGTAGGTCTATTGGGATCTATTCTATTTGGGGTACGCTGTACTTCTTGAATCTCTAATTTTCTGTCTTTTATAAGAGTTGGGAAATTTTCAGTGAATATGTCTTCTGTTACTCTTTCTGCCCCTTTTCCCCTCTCTTCTCCTTCTGGGATACCCATAACACGTATATTTGTGCGTTTCATGTTGTCACTTAGCTCCCTAAGACCCTGCTCATATTTTTCCATTTTTTTCACCAACTGTTCTTTTGTGTGTATGAATTTGAATGACCTGTGTGCCGGTTTGAGTGTATTGTGTCCCCCAAATGCCATTATCTTTGTGGTTTTGTGTGGGGCAGGTGTTTTGGTGATGGTTGGATTTGCTTGGAATGTGCCCCACCCAGCTGTGGGCAATGATTCTGATGAGATGTTCTCATGGAGGCGTGGCCCCGCCCATTCAGGGTGGGCCCTTATCGGTGGAGCTATATAAATGAGCTGACTCGGGGGGAAGAAAGAGAGTGCAGCTGGGAGTGATGTTTTGAAGAGAAGCAAGCTTGCTAGAAAGGAACGTCCTGGGAGAAAGCCATTTTGAGGCCGGAGCTTTGGAGCAGACGCCAGCTGCCTTCCTAGCTAACAGAGGTTTTCTGGACACCACTGGCCGTCCTCCGGTGAAGGTACCCGATTGCTGGTGTGTTACCTTGGATGCTTTGTGGCTTTAAGACTGTAACTGTGTAGTGAAATAAACCCCCATTTTATAAAAGCCTGTCCATCTCTGGTGTTTTGCATTCTGCAGCATTAGCAAACTAAGACAACCTGTCTTCCAGTTCACTGATCCTTTCTTCTGCCTGTTCAAATCTACTGTTGTGTCCCTTCATTGTGTTTTTCATCTCCTCCATTGTGGCCTTCATTCCCATGAGTTCTGCCATTTGTTTTTTTAAGTTTATGAGTTCTTCTTTATGGTCAGCCAGTGTCTTGTTTATATCCTTCAGCTCTTTTGCTATATCTTCCTTCATTTCATCAAATTTATTTAGCATTAGTTGCCTCCACTCCTGTGTCTCAGCTGAGCTATTAGTTTGTTCCTTTGGCTGGTCCATGTTTTCATGTTTCCTGGTATGGCTTGTTATCTTAAGTTGTCTAGGCATCTGATTCTCTTGATTAGTTTATTTTGGAGCTTGTTTTCTGTCTTTTTACCTAGTGGTTTTCTTGTTGGTTGGCTTTGTTTTCTGGCCTCTGTTATTCAGTTCAGCTTATTCTAGACCTCTAACTTGGGTTCTATTTAGTTGATCAGAATTTTTCCCCTCTTGTTTTTTCTGTTTCTTGCTCTGCCTCTATGTAACCTTTTTGTGAGTGGGTCTCCTCAGATATGGTCGACCCTAGTCAGATTTTCCCAGTCTAGTGAGGCCCAGGTCTCAGTGGAAGGGTATGGAGTTTTCCTGAGAATGAGACCCTCCTATGAGGCCTTTAGAATTGGTGCTTTTCCTCTCCTGTCCAGCAGGTGGCACTGGCCAGCCCGCAGCTCCCTCACCAGTGTAAGGAGGTGTGGAGCCTTTAGTTCTCCTGGTGACTCTGATCCTGTCGGGGGCGTGGCTGACTGAAGCAATGTTCGCTGCGATCTCAGCTTTTCCTCCAATTCCAAACTTGTGTCCAATGTGTGACTGGTTACTGGAGACCCCGAAAACACTGTTTCATATAGTTCTTGGGTAATTGCCAGCTGCTCTAGGGGAGAGACGAAATTCTGCTCCTCACCACTCCGCCATCTTGCCCTGCCTCCACTTGGTAGTTTCTTTAGAAATGTGCGTTTTCAAGTCCCATTCCAGAACTACTCAATCGGAATCTTTGGGGGTGGAGCTCCCAAATCTGCATATTTAACAAGAGCCTCAGTTTACACGCCCATTAAAATATGAAAAGCACCAACTTAATGTACAAAATAACCTAACTTGGAGAGAAGCTTCTTACAAATGAGGAAAGTGAGACCCACCTGAATTTCCAAAACTCTCCAGTGACTGATTCTGATCTGGACCTATGTTGACTTCCCCTCCATCTCCACCCCCTCCATCTCCAGCCCCTCCATCTCTACCCTCTGTATCTCCACTCCCTCCATCTCCGATACCATTACTGTTACCTGATTAGGGGTGGAGGTGCCAATTCCCAATATGGGTATGGAGTGTCCATCATTCAGTTGTACAGAATGGGATCGAATCTGATTCATGACCTTTTTCTCTTCTGGCTAAATAGACAATGATTTTCTTCTTTATGAAGAGAAACCTGTAGAGGGAAGAAAATAGTCCAGTTGCTCTTTTTTAAAATAGCAGATTTATGGAGATATAATTCACACACCACAAAGTTATCCCTTTGAAGTACACAGTCCAGTAGTTTTTAGCATATTCATTGAGTTGTGTGGCCATCAGCATTGTATAATTTTGGAACATTTTCATCATCCTAAAAGACATCTCATACTCATTAGAAACCACTCCCTATTCTCCCCCTCCCTCCAGTCCCCAGCAACTACTAGTCTATTTCTGTCTCTGTGGATTTGCCTATTTTGGACATTTCATATGAAGGGTCTTATACAATATGCGGCCTTTAGTGACTGGCTTCTTTCACTTAGCATAATGTTATCAAGGTTCATCCATGTCATAGCATGTATC
The DNA here is from genome assembly GCF_015220235.1 of Choloepus didactylus. Classification (NCBI taxonomy): domain Eukaryota; kingdom Metazoa; phylum Chordata; class Mammalia; order Pilosa; family Megalonychidae; genus Choloepus; species Choloepus didactylus. Next base: position 133,753,270 of record NC_051314.1, read on the forward strand.
AGTTCTTCATTCCTTTTTATGCCCCAATAATATTCCATTGTATGGATATGTCACATTTTGTTTATCCATTCATCAGTTGATAGATATTTGGGATCTTTTCTGGTTTTAGGAATAATGCCTCTGTGAATATTCATATATAAATTTTTATGTGGACGTAAGTTTTCATTTCTCTTGGGTATATATATACCTAGGAGTGAAATTGTTGGGTCTCCATGTTTAACACTTGGAGGAACTGCCAGATGCTAACCAAAGTGCTTGCACCATTTTTGCATTCCTACCAGTAGGTTCAGCTTCTTGGATGTGTTTGTGCATGTCTTTCGTGAAATATGTGAAGTTTTTAGCCATTATTTCTTGGAATATTCTTTCTGTCCCTTTATCTCTTTCTTTACCTTCTGGGACTTCCATAATGTGTACACTGGTACACTTGATGCTATCCCACAAGCCTCTTAGGCTCTGTTCACTTTTCTTTATTCTTTTTCCTTTATGCTCCACAGACGGAATGTTTTCAATAGTCTCATCATCAAGTTCACTGATTGTTTCTTTCGCCAGCTCCAATATCCTGAAGAACCCTTCTAGGGAGTTTTTTTTTTTTTTTAATTTCTGTTATTTTGGCCTTTACCCCTGTTTGGTTTGAGAATATTTAGCATCATTTTTTTAAATATTCATTTTATTGAGATATATTCACATACCACGCAGTCATACAAAACAAATCGTACATTCAGTTGTTCACAGTACCATTACATAGTTGTACATTCATCACCAAAATCATTCCCTGACACCTTCATTACCACACACACAAAAATAAGAATAATAATTAAAGTGAAAAAGAGCAATTAAAGTAAAAAAGAACACTGGGTGCCTCTGTCTGTTTGTTTGTTTGTTTCCTTCCCCCATTTTTCTACTCATCCATCCATAAACTAGACAGATGGGAGTGTGGTCCTTATGGCTTTCCCAATCCCATTGTCATTCCTCATAAGCTACATTTTTATATAATCGTCTTCAAGATTCATGGGTTCTGGGTTGTAGTTTGATAGTTTCGAGTATCTACCGCCATCTACCCCAATTCATTAGAACCTAAAAACGGTTGTCTATATTGTGCATAAGGGTGCCCACCAGAGTGACCTCTCAGCTCGTTTTGGAATCTCTCTGACACTGAAGCTTATTTCATTTCCTTTCATTTCCCCCTTTTGGTCAAGAAGATGTTTTCCATCCCATGATGCCGGGTCTACGTTCCTCCCCGGGAGTCATATTCCACGTTGCCAGGGAGATTCACTCCCCTGGGTGTTTGATCCCATGTAGGGGGGAGGGCAGTGATTTCACCTGCCATTTGGCTTAGCTAGGGAGAGAGGGCCACATCTGAGCAACAAAGAGGCATTCGGGAGGACGTTCTTAGGCACAATTATAGAGAGGCCTAGCCTTTCCTTTGCAGCAACCGTCTTCCCAAGGGCAAGTCCTGTTGTAGAGGGCTCAGCCCATCAAACTACCAGTCCCCTATGTCTTTGAGCACATTAGCAACCATTGAGGTGGGACAGGCCAATACCCCGGCATTCTCCACCAGCTCCTCAACGGGGCTCTGCATATTTTTTTCCATGTATTTTTTTTTAACCTTTTTTTAAATCAACTGTATAAAAAATAAAAAAAATAAAAAATGTTAAAAAACATACAATAAAAGAACATTTCAAAGAGATAAGAAGGGAGTAAGAAAAAGACAAGGGAGTAAGAAAAAGACAATACTAAGATAACTACTTTACTTCCAACATGTTCCTACTGTACCCCAAGAAGGTAACCTAATATAGCAACATTTCTGTGAGCTTGTTAAGATCATTTTTTAAAGTCTTTTCTGGTATGTCCCAGGTCTGGTCCTCCTCTTGTATGGTTATTAATGCTTTTTCCTGCTCCTTTTATGAGCCATTTTTTCCTATTTTTTTTGTATGTTTTGTCTCTCCTAAAGGTGGTAAAAAAGCATCTGGTAGCACTTTTCCCCATAACCAATTATTATGTGAAACACTAATACCAGAACTGTGTCCCTAAAAGATATCTGGATTCTTGGAGAGTAGCTGACTTCATGTCTTGCATCAGGAAATGTCAAGGCAGATCTGAATATTGTGATGTTGCCAGAAAGCAAGGCTGCTAATGGCTGTACTGAAAAGACAAAGGAACACCCTGAGGGAATCCTACCTAGACAGTTATGACACTTTGAAAATGAAAACAATGTTAATATTGCTATTTGGAAAAAAAGCCATGAGATCATAATTATACTAAAAAAAAGAATATTAATATAAAATTCAGGGAAAGGTAGTTATAGTACAAAAGGGTGAATAAAATAAAATGTTTAATTTTTTATTATTTTAATAAGTAAAGAAATTAAATTTCTATGGGTATTTTTCTTCCTTTATGTTAACATAAGGCTATAAAAGTTAAGTTATGAAATAGGGATATATGCTTCTTTCTTTTTTCCTATAATGCATTTTTTAAAATTAGGGAAGTTGTAGGTTTATAGAAAAATCACATAGGAAATACAGAGTTCCCATATACAGCCATCCCCCCATTATTAGCACTTTGCATTAGTGTGGTAACTTTGTTACTATTGATCAAAGAATATTATTATAATTGTACTAATAATTATAGCCCGTAGTTTACATTAGAGTTCACTGTTTATATTGTATTGTGCAATGGGTTTTTTAAAAAATTATTATTCCAGTAACATATATAAAACCTATAATTTCTCTTTTAAATGCATTCCAATATGTAATTCAGTGAAGTTAATTACATTTACAATGTTGTGCTACTATAACCACCATCCATTACCAAAACTTTTCCATCACTTCAAACAAATTCTGTACAAATTAAGCAATAACTCCCTATTCCCTACCCAAAACCTGGCCCTTGGTAACCTGTATTCTAGTTTCTGACTCTATGAATTGTTTATTCTAGTTATTTCATAACAATAAGGTTATAAATAGTTGTCCTTTTGAGTCTGGCTTGTTTTACTCAATGTGATGTCTTCAAGTTTCATCCATGTTGTTGCATATCAGAACTTCATTCTGTTGTATGTATATACCACATTTTATTATCTGTGCATCTGTTGATGGACACTTGGGTTGCTTCCATCTTTTGGCAATTCTGAATAATGCCACTATGAACATTGGTGTGCAAATGTTTGTTTGAGTCCCTGCTTTTAGTTGTTCTGGGTATATACCTAGTAATAGGATTGCCAGATCATAGGACAATTCTACACTTAGTTTTCTGAGGAACTGCCAAACTGTCTTCCACAGTGCCTGCAACATTTTACATTCTCATCAGCAGTGAATAAGTGTTCCTATTTCTCCACATCCTCTCCAACACTTGTAATTTTCTGTTTTTATTTTTTAATGGTGGCCATTGTAGTATGTGCAAAATGATATTTCATGGTTTTGATTTGCATTTCACTAATAGCTAGTGATGTTGAGCATCTTTTCAAATACTTTTTTAGCCATTTTTATTTCTGTTTTGGAAAAATGTCTATTAAGTCTTTTGCCCATTTTAAAATTGGGTTGTTTGTCTTTTTATTGTTGAGTTGTAGGATTTCTTTACATACTCTGGATATTAAACCCTTAGCAGATATGTGGTTTCCAAATATTTTCTCCCATTGAGTAGGCTGCCTTTTCACTTTCTTGACAAAGTCCTTTGATACATAAAAATTTTAAATTTTGATTAGGTCCTATTTATCTGTTTTTTCTTTTGTTACTTGTGCTCTGAGTGTAAAGTCTAAGAAACCATTGCATTTCACAAGATCTAGAAGATGCTTCCCTAGATTTTCTTCTAGGAGTTTTATGGACCTGGCTCATACATCTAGGTCTTTGATCCATTTTGAGTTAATTTTTGTATAAGATGTGAGATAGGGGTGCTCTTTCATTCTTTTGGATATGGATATCCAGTTCTCCCAGTATCATTTGTTGAATAGAGTATTCTGTCTCAGCTGAGTGGACATGGCAGCCTTGTGCAATATCAATTGGCCATAGATATGAGGGTTTATTTCTGTTCTCTCAAATTGATTCCACTGGTCAATATATCTATCTTTATGCAAGTGCCATGCTGTTTTGATCACTGAAGCTTTGTAATAAGTTTTAAAGTTGGGAAGCATGAGTCCTCCAACTTTGTTCTTCTTTTTCAAGATGTTTTTGTCTATTGGGGGCCCCTAACCCTTCCAAATAAATTTGATAATTGGCTTTTCCATTTACGCAATGTAGGATGTTGGAATTTTGATTGGGATTGCATTGAATCTATACACTATTTTGGGTAGAATTGACTTCTTAACAATATTTAGTATTCTGATTCATGAACATGGAATGTCCTTCCATTTATTTAGATCTTCTTTGATTTCTTATAGCAAAGTTTTGTCACTTTCCATGTATAAGTCTGTTACATCCTTGGCTACATTTATTCCTAGATATTTGATCCTTTTAGTTGCTATTTTTTCTTGATATCCTCCTCAGATTGCTGTTAACTAGTGCAGAGGAATACAACTGATTTTTGCATGTTGATGTTATATCATGCCTCTTTGCTGAACACATTTGTTAGCTCTAGTAGCTTTGTTGTAGATTTTTTGGGTCTTGCTGTATATAGAATTATGTCGTATGCAATTAGTGAAAATTTTACTTCTTCCTCTCCAATTTATTTCTTTTTCTTGCCTAACTTCTCTAGATAGAATTTCTAGCACCATGTTGAATAACAGCGGTGACAGTGGGCATCCCTTTCTTGTTCCAGATCTTAGAGGGGAAGCTTTTACTCTTTCACCATTGAGGACAGTGTTAGCTGTGGGTTTTTCATATCTGCCATTTATCATGTTGAGGAAGTTTCTTTCTATTCCTATCTTTCAAAGCGTTTTTTTTTTTTTTTTTATCTAGAAAGGATGCTGGATTTTGTCCAGTGCCTTCTCTGCATCAACCAAGACGATCATGTGGTTTTCCCCATTTGATTTGTTAATGTGGTATATTAATTGATTTTCTTGCATTGAACCACTCTTGCATACCTGGGATAAAACCCACTTGATCATGGTGTATAATTCTTTTAATGTGCCATTGAATTTAATTTGAAAATATTTTGTCATGGATTTTTACATGTATATTCATTAGAAACTTTGTTGTAATTTTCTTTTCTTGTAGTAGCTTTATCTGGCTTTGGTATAACAGTGATGTTGGTTTCACAGAATGAGTTAGGTAGTGTTCTCTCCTTTTCAATTTTTTGGAATAATTTGAACCAGATTAATATTAATTCTTCTTGGAATGATTGATAGAATTCCCGATGAAGCCATTGGGTCCTGGACTTTCTTTGTTGGAAGGTTTTAGATGACTGATTCAATCTCTTTACTTGTAATTTGTCTGTTGATGTCATCTGTTCTTCTTCTTTTTTTTTAATTTTAAATTTTTTATTTATTGAGATTGTTCACATACCATAAAATTATCCAAAGATCCAAAGTGTACAATCAAATAATCAATTGCCCCCGGTACCATCATACAGCTGTGCATCCATCACCACAATTAATTTTTTTCAGTTTTTAGAACATTTTCATTACTCCAGAAAAGAAATACAGACAGAAAAAAGGAAACTCAAATCCTCCCATACCCCTAACTACCCCCCCTCCATTATTGACTCATAGTATTGGTATAGTATATTTGTTACTGTTGATTTAATTAGTTTGCAATAGGTATATTTTTCCCTATATGCCCCTCAATTATTTTTTTTTAAGTTTCAGAATAGTATTTCATTTTCAGATATTTATAGTCATCTTATTTGATATCACAAAATAGTGGCCGTGTTATAAATTTTACAGATGAGGATGTTGTTGCACTATTCTCACCATACATAGGTTGCAGAATAAATCTGAATACAGTTCAATACTTCCCCTTCTTCCTCCTTTGTATATTTACAAACATGCCTACACATAACCCTTGCTATTCAAATTATTTTTATCTGAACCAAGGAACTAAATGCATTGAGATAATTTTGTTTTGTTTATAGGAATTCTCACTGTAAACTATACAAGCTTAGGGATCAGAGAGTAAATAGATTTTTTTTTTTTTTTTACCAAACCCTCTGTCTGAACTCAGAAGCTAAAATGGTTCAGTATTTTCCATTAACTATGCAATAAATAGCAAATCTTGGGTCCACAATTAATGTTCTTTTGTTTCAGTGTATGAAATAGAAATTGCCACTTAAATTTAGTGGTTCAATGACTACAATAACAGATGTCTCTCCATATATAAATAGACATTTTCACAAACACGGCTCCCTATATGCCTTTCCTCTATATATCCCATGCCTGTCTCCAGACGATGGCATCTCATCTACACCAACCAATAAACATAATTGACAATATACATTTTTCAGTGGTCTCAAAAACTGTAAGAGTATTCCTTTGGATTTTCAAAAGAAGTCTATATTTTCAGACTTAAATTTAATAGTTTTTAATTAATCTTAGTCTAATTCCTGTTTTATCAATTAGGAAACTAAGAGTCATCTTACAAGTTAAGTGAGATGACCACATTTACAATCAGCAAGTCAGAAAAGTGAGGCAAGTATCTTCATCTTCTGACTTCTAGTGTTTCAGAAAGAATGCCATACCATAAACCTGAGTTATCCATTTGAAATAGAGTGAAAGAAATTGTAGCATGGAATAGGATGCGACACCAAGTATGTTTTCTCCTTCATAATGTCACCATTCTGCAATGTCTGTTTATTCCTCTCTGAAATACGGAATTAAAAATAATTTAATATAGGGTTGTGTCTTATGATGACTATGATGATAACAAAGCCAAACTTGTATTCAGTGGTCACTATATGGCTTAGAAAATGCATCTTCGTCTAATATTATGGAACCTTTCTCCATCTCTCTCTCTCCTTTATTTGTTTCTCTGTTGGTAGGGCTCCCTTTAGTATCTCAAGTAGGGCAGGTCTTTTGTTAGCAAAATCTCTCAACATTTGTGTGTGAAGAATTTAAGCTCTCCCTCAAATTTGAAGGAGAGTTTTGCTGGAGAAAGAATTCTTGTTGGCAATTTTTCTCTCTCAGAAGTTTGAATATGTCATGCCACCGCCTTCTCGCCTCCATGGTGGCTGCAGAGGAGTCACTACTTAGTCTTATGTTTTTTCCTTTGTATGTGGTGAATTGCTTTTCTCTTGCTGCTTTCAGAGCTTGCTCCTTCTGTTCAGTATTTGACAGTCTGATCAGAATATGTCTCGGAGTGGGTTTATCTGGATTTATTCTATTTGGAGTTCACTGGGCATTTATGCTTTGTGTATTTATGTTGTGTAGAAGGTTTGGGAAATTTTCCCCAACAATTTCTTTGAATACTCTTTCTAGACCTTTACCCTTCTCTTCCCCTTCTGGGACACCAATGAGTCTTATATTTGGATGTTTTATTTTATCTATCATATACCCGAGGTCCATTTCAATTTTTTCAATATTTTCCCCCATTCTTTCTTTTGTTCTTTCATTTTCCATTTTGCTGTACTCCAGGTCGCTGATTCATTGTTCAGCTTCCTCTAGTCTTGTACTATGAGTATCCAGAACCTTTTTAACTTGGTCAACAGTTTCTTTTATTTCCCTAAGAACATCTATTTTTTTTATTTACTCTTGCAATGTCTTCTTTATGCTCTTCTAGCGTCTTCTTCATGTCGTTTATATCTTGTGCCATGGTCTCATTGTTTGTCTGTAGTTCTTTGATTAATTGCTCCAAGTACTGTGTCTCCTCTGATCTTTTGATTTGGGTGTTTGGGTCTGGGTTATCTGTATTGTCTGTTTTTTTCATATGCTTTAAAATTTTCTGTTTTTGGCCTCTTGGCATTTGCTTAACTTGATAGGGTTCTTTTAGGATATGTATGCTAATTCAGAGACTTCTCTCTAATTTGTCAGATCTACAGCTTGGTGGCATACACTTTCTCTAACTAACCAGCAGGTGGCGGCTGTGAGCCACTTATTCCCCTCAAGCCAGTTCTCCCCAACTTTGTCTTTGTGGTGTGTGGGGGTCTGATTCTTGTGGGGTCCAACTGGTGCACCAGTTTTGCGTGTGTAGTTGGTGCTGTCTGCCCTGAATGTGGAGTGTGTGTCTGAGTGGTTAGGGAGCGAGGGCGGCTTTAACAATGAAACCTCCCAGTGTTCCTGGAGATTTAAGGCTGTTCCAAGAGTCTAAACCTTCAGTTTGGTCTCACCACAGATTGTCTCTGCCGCTGACCCACAAGTCCTTGGTATTGGCATATGGTCCCTGGGATTTCCAAGTGGGTCCCTCTTCCGAGCCGTGCCCTTCTAGGGCCTCTGCTGAGGGAAGGCTGTGCTACATCACAAGTGCACGCTGTCCCTCAAAGGAAGTTCTGGGCCACCAGCCATGTAGGGATGTTCCCAGCCTGCTGAAAGAATGGCTGAATGGGGTGTTCCAATCTCCCCCCTTTTGCACCGCTCTGCCCCCCCAGCTTCAGGACAACCAGATGCGGGTGCACGAAAGGCCAGTGTCCACGCCATACACTGTAGCGTGTGTGTGTGTTACTGGAAATGCTTCCCGTTGCACTGGGTTTCCTTGCACAACTCTGGGCTGTGGCGCTGGTGCTGGGCAGGAGTGTTCCCAGCCCACTGGGAGGATGGCTGCAAGGAGCGTGGTTTTGCTCCCCTTTTGGCTAACCCCTGCCTGCCTCACTCTGAGACAATTACGAGTAGGTGCGCAAAAGACTATCATCCATGCCAGATACTGAGGTGTACCCACAGGTTGTGGAGACGCCGTTCCTGCCGTGCTTCCCTGTGTGGTCCCTGCCACCGTATCCGCAGCCACTTTTGGGCCTTTAAAAAGAACTAGTCCAACTCCAAACGCCAACTCACAGCTTCCCCACACTGCAGTGTGGCTGCTGGACATTCAGCAGGCCCACTCACTCGCCCCAGAATGCAAACTCCCAGCCTTACCAAGTGCATGGTCCTTGTGGATCCAGCAGACCCTGTCCAGCTGGTGCATTGCTGGAACCGGTGTTCTGGGTGACCCTCTGGCCTTTATCTCGTATTTTTCATGGAGGTTTTTTTTGTCCTGTCTCTCCTGACCGCCATCTTCCGGAGGTCCGGATCCACAGTTTTTACTTACAGATTTTATGCTGTGATCTCGGGCATTCCTCCTAAATCAGGTTGGTGTATGATGAGTGGAGGTCACGTTTGTCCCCCTGCAGTTATTCTGACTTATTTACTAGTTGCTTCTGTTTTTTTTCTGTTGTTCCAGGGGGACTACTTGGCTTCCACTCCTCTCTATGCTGCTGTCTTAGATCTCTCCCATCTGTTTCTTCTTGAGTCAATGTAGGTTGTTCATTTGTTTCTTGGAATTTGTCCATTTCATCTTCGTTGTCTAATTTGTTGGCACAAGTTCTTCATCGTTTCCTTTTATAGTCCTTTTTATTTCTGTGGGTCAGTAGTAATATCTCCTATCTCATGTCTGATTTTGTTTATTTGCATCTTCTCTCTTTTTTCCTTTGTCAGTCTAGCTTAGGGTTTGTCAATTTTTTGATTCTCTCAAAGAATCAACTTTTGGTTTTGTTAAATTTCTCTAATGTTTTTAATTCTTAATTTCATTTATTTCTGCCCTAATATTTGTTATTTCTTTCCTTATGCTTGCTTTTGGATTAATTTGCTGTTCTTTTTGTAGTTCCTCCAGCACTGCCTTCCCTGCATCCCATAAATTTTGATATGTTGTTCTCATTTTCATTTGTCTCAAGGTATTTACTGATATCTCTTGTAATTTCTTCTTTGTGCCAATGATTGTTTAAGAGGATGTTATTTAACTTTTATATATATATGGATTTTCCAGTTTTATCCTTGTTACTGATTTCTAGCTCTATTCCATTATGGTCAGAGAAAATGCTTTGTATAATTTCAGTATTTTAAAATTTGTTGAGACTTGTTTTGTGACCCAACATGTGGTCTGTCTTGGAGAATGATTCATGGGCACTTGAGAAGTATGTATATCCTGCTGTTTTGGGGTGCAGTCTTCTGCATATGTCTGTTAGGTCTAATTCCTTTATCATATTATTAATATTCTCTGTTTCCTTATTGATATTCTATTTAGATGCCCTTTCTATTGATGTGAGTGATGCCTTCATGTCTCCAACTATTATTGTAGATGTGTCTGTTTTCCCTTCAGTTTTGCCAGTGTTTGCCTCATGTATTTTGGCACTGTAGTTAGGTGTATAAATATTTATGATTGATATTTATTCTTGGTGGATTTCCTCTTTTGCTAATATATAGTGACCTTCTTTGTCTCTTATAACAGCTCTTGACTTAAAATCTACTTTGTCCAATATTAGTATAGTTACTAAAGCTCTGTTTTGGTTATAACTTCCATTCTTTCAGTTTCAACCTATTTTTGTTTTTGGGTGTAAGGTTAGTCTCTTGAAAACAACATTTGGTTGGAGCATGCTTTTTTATCCATTCTGCAAATTTGTGTCTTTTGATTGGGGGCTTTAATCTGTTAACACTGTGTTATTAGTGTAACAGCAGAACTTCCTTCAACCATTCTGTCCTTTGGTTTTATTTGTCATATCTTTTTGTCTCTTTTTTCCTTTACTACAGTCTCCTTTTCTGGAGAGTTCATCCTTTATGTTGTATCTGATTCCTTTCCCATTTCTGTTTCTGTATATTTTTAAGATGCTTTCTTTGTGGTTACCACGGGGTGTGTAGTACACAATGTACATCTAAAATCTACTAATTTGAAAAGATACTAAACTAGGTTCAATAGCATGCATATTCTCTGCTCCCATATCCTTCTGTTTCCCCCTTTTTGTTGTTTTTATCCCACGTTACTTCTTTATATTTTATATGTTCGTTGTTGGGAATTGTGCTTTTTTTCTTCTAAATTGTATTCTGACTCTTATAGGAATTAAAGAGTAGACTTGTATGTTGAGGATACAGTACTATTGGGTTTTACATTTGTCCTTTTAGTCACCTTTACCAAAGATTTTCATTTCTTTACATGATTCCAAGCCACTCTTGCCTGTCTTTTCCTTTCAAGCTATAGAAACTCCTTTTAGTAATTATTTTAGTTCTTGTCTTTTGTTGATGAACACTCTCAGTTTCTGTTTATCTGTGAATAAACACTCCCTCATTTTTGAAGGACACTTTTGCTGGATAAATAATGTTTGGCTGGCAGTTTTTTTTCTTTCAGTACCTTAAAGATGTCTTACCACTGCCTTCTCACCTCCATGGTTTCTGATGAGAAATTGGCACTTAGTCTTATTGAGGATCCTTTGTATGTTATGCATCACTTTTCTTTTGCTGCTTTCAGAAATCTCTGTTTATCTTTGGCATTTGACATTCTGTTTGGTATGTGTCTCAGAGTAGGTTTGTTAGGGGTTTATTCTGTTTGGAGTAAATTGTGCTTCTTGGACATGTCTATTTATTTCTTACGTAAGAGTTGGGAAATTTTCAACCATTATTTCCTCAAATATTCTTTCTGCCCCTTTCCCTTTTCTTCTCTTTCTGTGAACACCCATGACATGTATGTTTGTATGCTTTACACTGTCATTCCAATCCCTGAGACATGCTCAATTTTTTTCTATTTTTTTCTCTATCTGTTCTGTCTGTATTGTTTTGGCTATCCTTTCTTCTAGTTCACTATTTTTTTTTCTTCTGGCTGTTCACATCTGCTTTTTTAGGCCTCTGCTGTATTTTAAATCTCCATTTTGTACCTTTTATCCCTGTAATTTCTGTTATGTTTCTTCTTAAACTTTCAAATTCTTCTTTATGCCCACACCTTATCTTAATATCCATATTTTCCTTCCTCTCCTTTAATTGATTTAGAAGATTTATTTGAACTTCTCTGATTAGGTGTTCCAAATTCTGCATCTCCTCTGAAATTTTAATTTGTTCCCTTGATTGAGCCATATCTTCTTGTTTCTTAGTATGGCTTGTTATATTTTGCTGAAGTCTGCGTATCTGATTCTTTTGAAGTCTTAACTGTGAACATCAGTTTCTTTTCTTGCCTAGGGTTTTATTGTTGTTTGGCTTTGTGTTAAGTTTCTTCTTTGATGCTTGGTCCAACATATTCTGGACCTCGGACTGGCCTGTGTTGGACTGTTCAGATTTTTTAAAACTCCTCTGGCCCTGTTTCTTGTCCTGGGTGTGCAGTACAATTTTCATTTTATGTGCAATTGTTTCACCTACAGGAGAAAACTTCCTTTCCTCTGGTCCTTCTCTGTAAATCATGATCTTTCCTGTTTCTTGTTTTTGCAGAATTTTCTCCCTATCCCCTTTGATTTGTTTAACTTTCTCCCTCATTCAGTGCCCCCTTTTCCTTACATTTTTCAGTTCTTGGACCTGTCCTGTCTTACAGTTCAGTTTCCCCCTTTTATTTTCTGTGAGACCTTTCTGCCTCTGATTTCTTCCCCATTAAAGTACCCAGCCCTGAGGACCCAGATATGGTCTATTCAGAAAGGTGGGTTAATCCAGAAAGGTCTGTTTTACAATTTAAGTGGTCCAGCAAACCAAGACTGGATTGAGTGTGTGCATCTCTTGGCAACAGTCCTGCAGTGGTCTCTCTCTCTCTCTCTCTCTCTCTCTCTCTCTTTTTTTTTTAAACCCTTGGTAATGTTTGTATGCAGCATTCCTCAGCTGCTTATGTTCTGTCCTAGGTCTCTGTGGACTTGGCTCCCTGTGTCTGGAAATTCATGGGGTTCTACCTAACTGCTGTGAGTGGCTTGATAATCTCCTGTGTGGGAGGAGGGACTGGGCGGTGCTGCCCCCATGCAACTCCTAAGTTGCATAGAATGAAGTGATGGGAAGGGGTCCAGCTTGGCAGGTCTGCAATGAAAGTCTTCTCCCTGATTTTGGTGATCATTTTTCTTTTTCTTCGATTCAGCATTCATGGAATTCTTCTCCATTCTCTATAGTCCTCCAGAGATCCAAACAAGTGGGATTTGTCCTATTATTTGTTGATTCTGAGGAGAGACTTTTTCAGGGGCTGCCTTACATCACCATACTGATGTCGTCCCTCTCATCCTGTTTCTTTCTTTCTTTTTTTTTGTCTTATATTTTGTGGTTACCGAACATTTGAATATTTTAATGTTTTAACTCTGGGATTTAATCCCTGAGCCATCTCTTCCTTAAGTTTGTATCCAACTAGTGATATGACTGAGATTTCCTTGAATTCTGGGAGATAACAAAATCTACAAACCATGTCCAAAACACCTTTCACAGTGTTTCCAAATTGGCTGTGAGTTGGCTGGTGTTCTCCTTCAGAGTGCAGCCCTTCTATCAAGAAGATCAGCTGAGGCAAAAGTGAAGTCCAGTTTCCTTTCCATCTTTCCTGATCCTGCTTATTGTCTGGACTTGTGCTTGCTCCTGGCTTTAGCAATTCTCCCATTTACAGGAATTTAAATGCCCCCTTTCCTCCCTAGTAATAGAATTTCTCCCCCTCCCAGGTGCTCTATTTTATGACTTAAAGCAGGTAATTCTTTGCCCTAGGTCAGTTTGAGTTAATTGTTTCTTACACTGCTTTAGCTATCTACAAGCTGCTTTTGCCTGCAAGGGAAGTTCTGGGAAGGTGAGCTCTAGATGAGTTTCCTGGTTCAGTCTTTCAGGATGACTCCTGATAGCTTGGCATGGACATACAGGCACCTCATATGCACATAGGGGTTGCTCTGTTCCCTCTGGAACAGGACCAGGGTGACTCTGCACTGTCCTGGGAAAGTGCTGGGGGAGGGGCCAGCAAGAATGCCACAAGCTTCTCCTATCATATTTTAAGATGTGTTTTCTTGATTTGGCCCTCACCCCATTACTTCAACCCTTTAACTCTTTTCCTGAGTTTTGAGGAAGATGGCTCTGCCAGGTTTTCTGGTTTTTGAGAGATTCTGTGTGAGAACAGCAACCTGTAGTATTCTATGCCACCACCCTGGTCCATCAAAACCACTTCTCTCTCTTTGCAAGCCGGAATTGAGAGTAACCCAAGTTCTCAAAGTATGCCAATTACAGAACAGACTGTGCTAATACAGTTGGCAGGAAGTGTACCAAGTATAGGAGATATTGATCCCATTTGGAGTCACACAAAATAAAAGTTAAGCTCTCCAATGGTCAGCCACATTATACACGTCCATGGAAGTTTCAACAGTTTGGGAGAGAGTTAACTAAATATTATGAGTTATGTGACATTAATAAGTAGAAACTCTAAAATGCATGCCAGTTTGGGAGACGCCAGGTTGCAAAGAATCTAAAACCTATAGTTTAAGGCACAGACATTAAAGCTGGTTTCACATAAACTTTAAAGCGATTGTTCTCATAGTGTGGTCTAGTGACTTACACAGGTCCTTGAGACCCTTTTGGGAGTTTGTGCAGTAACTATTTTTATAATACAACATTATTTTCCTTTTTTGCTCTTATTCTCTCATAAATGTACAGTGGAGTTTCCAGAGGTTTACATGATGTGTGATATGGCAACAGATTGAATGCAGATGTAGGTTTGATTACCTAGCTGTATTGATAAAGATAGTCATTGAAGAGATTTGCAAAAATGTATAACAATACCACCCTTCTTCCTAAATGATTTTCACATTGAAAATTGTTATTTTTCATAAAAAATTTATTGTTATCATTTATTATTTTAAGTGGATTGATACATAAAAAATTAAAATTTTCTGTTTAAATTTAAAATACAGTACATATTAATAGATATAATACATATAAAAAAAGCTTTTTGAGATCCTCAATAACTTTTAAGAGTATAAAGGGCTTCTGAGACCAAAAGCTTTGAGAAAGCTTTCAGTACTTTAACTAAAAGATTATTTCAAATTTATTTAAACTATTCCAGGTTGTGGGAAAACTATGGAAAGCTGTCAATTCATTTTATGACCCAGAATAATTTTGATAACAAACCTGATAGATGATACCAAAAGAGAAGAGAAAAAACTGTGGCTCATACAAACACAAACCTAGATGTGTAATTCTAAATAAAAATATAAGGTAATAGAATTCAGGGCTGTATCAAAATAATAATGTATGCTAAGAATTCAAATTTTCTTCTGTCAATGTGGTGATTTGGAGCTGTTACATGTCCCAGAAAAGGCCAGATTCTTTTAATCCAGTCCTGTGGGTGCAGACCTATTGTGGGTGGGACCTTTTGATTAGGTTTTTTCAAATGAAATGTGACCCACCCTAATTCAAGATTAGGAGACGATAAAGGACAGAAAAAACCCAGAGAGCCCAGAGAGAAACATCCAGAGAAGTGTGAAGAGAAAAAGCCCCTGGAGAAGCTAAGAGAGGACCCACAGAAGCTCAGAGAGGAGGCCACTGGAACTAGAAGCTGAAAGCAATGAAACCAGGGAGCGAAGGACCAGCAGACACTGGTGTTGTCAGAGGACCAGACTATCTGACAGAGGAACCCCAGATGCCACCAGCCTGTCTTCAGAGAAGGTATCATCCTGTTGATGCCTTATTTGGGACATTTTCACTGCCTCAGAACTGTAGATTTGTAAGCTAATAAACCTCCATTGTAAAAGCCAGCCCATTTCAGGTATATTGCATTCCAGCAGCTTTAGCAAACTGAAAGTCAGGGATCAAATGAAGTTATGAAGAAAGTTTCACAGAGGAACAAATGGCCACAAAGATAATAAAAGATGTTTAATTCACTAGTAGTTGGGCAAAAGCAAATTAAAGTAACAAAGAAGTTTCACTTTACAGCCACCTAAATGGCAAACATTTAAATGGGTCATATTATCCATTGTGGGCAAGAGTCTAGCATCTACTGCTGCCAGAAATGGGACTGTTGATTTTGAAAACCCATCTAGCAACAGCCATTGAAGCTAAAATTGCATGTACCTTTTAAGTCATAAATCCGGATCCTACAGAAATAAAAGCTCCTGTGTAATGTTACGTGTATAAGGAAGTTTCATGTAACCCTGTTTAGTGCCAATACTGGGAGCCAAGGAACACTTGCCCATGGGTGAATTGCTGAGTAATTATGGTGCATTGACCCCACGTTCCACTAGTGCACTTGGGGGAATTTCCATGTTCAAGATGCAGAAAGGCATGCATTGAGATCCAGTTGTGGTAAACAAAGACCAAATACTTGCTGTATGTTGTATTTATATGTATGTAAGTGTATACATGAATATATATCTATGTAAACATATATTACATGAGCATGGAGAACATATGGAAAGTGCATTTAAGCTATTAACAAGAATTGTTGTGAGGGGTTGCTGATAAGATTGCCTCCCCTCCATAAAAAGAAAAATCTCCAACCAGAAAGCATGTATATGATTGCATTTGTGCATTTATTTAAAATTATGTATTTATAATTTCAATTCTTTATGTATATAAATAAATTAAATAAATTCAGAAAGTAATACCAAATTATAGAGACAAGTGGTAGAACACTCAATATAATCAAATAAAAGACCAAGGATGCATGCATTATAATTTATAGCTGAGTTACCAGGAATAGTATAGAGAGAGTGAGAATTCCTGGCATCAGAGAATTATTCTCTTTGGTACTTACCTTTAGTTGGATATCTTGGGCAGGTCGAACCTTGAATAGGAAAATGCTGAGCTTCACAGCACAAATAAAAGCAGAGAAAATTATCCAGCAGACACTGGAAAGATTCTTATTTGCTAAGCTACCCTTTGATCTTTGCCTTGCAAAACTTGCAAGACCAGTTGATGTTTGACTACCACTGCATTTTTATTTTTAACCCTTCTCTGCTATGCCACTGTTAGAGTCATAGGGTAAATTGTATAGCATAATCAAAGCCAAAATGGTCAAACACAATTTTAAGTATTAGGGGAAGGAAAAAGAAAACTGTCTTGGATGTTACTTATGGCAATCACTAACCTTTCAGAAACAGATCTGAGTCTGAAATGGAAATTCAGAATTTATCCAGAAAATACAAGTAGTTGGATAATAAAGATACATTATATCAGTAATGTGTATCATGTATTTCTCTATATAATAAAGATACAATAAACATTAGTCTATAGAATTAAAAAATATGGATATCTTGATGTGAATCAAATGCATGAATAGTGAGAAAAATAAGTTACTGGTTAATTTTTCATCCCTAGCCTCCAAGAGGACAAAGGCTGCTGAAGAGCCTTCACACCCTGCCTTCTTTTTTTCTTGCTTACATGCAGCAATGTGACAGTTGATTGTGTTAGATTGGGATGGAGGATGTTGTATTCCTCAGGACTTGCAAGACTCTGGGAAAGTTGTGGGTTTAAGGAAAATCATGCTTGAAATACAGGGTCCCAATAAACCATCCTATTATTAACACCTTGCATTGGTGTGGTACATGAAAGCACATTTTATTATTTTTTAATTTATTTTTTTAAATTCATTTTTATTGAGATATATTCACATACCACACAATCATACAAAGCATACATTCAGTTGTTCACAGTACCATTACATGGGTGTGTGTTCATCACCAAAATTAATTTTTAAACATTTTCATTACCACACACAAAAAAATTATAAGAATAAAAATTAAAGTGAAAAAGAACAATTAAAGTAAAAAAGAACACTGGGTGCCTTTTTTTTATTTTTGCCCCCATTTTTCTACTTATCCATCCATACACTGGACAAAGGGGAGTGTGGCCCGTATGGCTTTCCCAATCACATTGTCACCCCTCATAAGCTACATTCTTATACAATTGTCTTCAAGTTTCATGGGTTCTGGGTTGTAGTTTGATAGTTTCAGGTATTTACTGCTAGCTGTTCTAATTCATTAGAACCTAAAAAGGGTTGTCTATATTGTGCGTAAGAGTGCTCACCAGAGTGACCTCTCGGCTTCTTTTGGAATCTCTCAACCCCTGAAACTTATTTCATTTCCTTTCACATCTCCCTTTTGGTCAAGAAGATGTTCTCTATCCCATGATGCCGGGTCTAGATTCCTCCCCAGGTGTCATATTCCATGTTGCGAGGGAGAATCACTCCCCTGGGTATCAGAGAAAGCACATTTTAATAATTCCACTATTAACTATAGTCCATGGTTTAATTTAGGTTCACTGTGTTGGGCAGTTCCATGGATTTTTTAGAAAACATTTATTCCAGTGATATATGTACAACCTAAAATTTCCCTTTTTTAACCACATCAAATATATAATTCAGTGCTGTTAATTACATTCAGAATGTTGACTAGTATTACCACTATCCTTTACCAAAACTTTTCCATCATCTCAAATAGACTCTACATTTTAAGCCTTAATTCCCTATTCCATACCCCTACCTCAACCACGGGTAAACTATATTCTAGACTCTGATTCCATGAGTTTGCTTAATTATAGTTATTTAATGTCAGTGAAATCATACAATAGTTGTCCTTTTGTGTCTGGCTTAATTCAGTCAACATGATGTCCTCAAGGTTCATCCAAGTTGCAACATGTATCAGAACTTCATTCCTTTTTATGGCTGAATAATATTCCATCATGTGTATATACCAGAATTTGTTTATCCATTCATCAGTTGGTGAACACTTTGGTTGTTTATGATGTGTCACTTCCTCATCTTCTATTCTTGCTCTGCTCTCACCATCTGTAACTGCTCCTGTTAAGTCTCCAGGTCTCCTTGTCTCTAAATCCAACTGCCCTTTTCAGTCCCTGATAGGGCTACTTGGCCTCTCAGCAGGATTGACCCTGTGGTCCACTCAGACTTTTTCAACCCTCTTTCTTTGGCTTTTCCAACATACAGTCTCTCACTTTCTCCTTACTTGTCTGGCATGTCCTTTCAGTGCATCTTCTGCCTGATCTTTAAGTGTTGACTTTTCCTCTTTCTTTGTTTTCATTCTATGAACTTACCCTAGGAGAGCTAACACAGCTCTGTGAGTTTAATTACCATCTATAAAAGAATGACTCCAAAGTTTGTATCTCTAAGCTCCAATTTTCCTGAGCTCCAGATCAACATTGCCATCTGCTAACTCAGAATCTCTATTTGGATGTCTTCTAGGAACCTACCGATTATCCCCTGAATAATTGGAGTCATATTCTTGCCATCCCACTCAATCTGTTCCTTCTTTGATATTTTGTGAGGCAGTAAAAAGTACTATCATTCATGTAGTTGATATCAAGCCAGAAACTTGGGAATTATTAATTAAGGAAGAAGTGAAGGCTGTGCTGACCAGGAAAAGGGGGGATCCCAGTTGGCTAAGGGAACAGCTCACCTGGCTGCAGACAGCTTTGTGTTTGAGTCTGTCTTGTCTGGGTTTATCTCTGGCTTTTTGTGATTAAAATCGTATACCCTAATGGACATTGGTTATACCTGTGTCTTTACACTTCTCTGGGGCCCATCCAGGAAGAAATGTGTGGTGAACCTCTACTTTAGTTTGGACCTTGCATTTGACATTGAACTTCTTAAACTAAAAATTCCAGTTTTATAATATATATATTTTAGTTTCCTTGGCTGCTCCAAACAAATACCATGTAAGGGATTGGCTTAAACAATGGCAATTTATTAGCTTACAGTTTTGAGCCTAAGAGAAAGTCCAAATCAAGATGTTATCAAGGTTCTGCTTTCTTTCCGAAGACTGGTGTTCTGAGGCTGGCTGCTGGTGATCCCTGGTCCTGGGTTCCTCTGTCACATGGCAGCCTCTCCTAGCCTCTCTCTTCTCCTCCAGGTTCTGTTGAATTTCAGCTTTTTGCTTCCCATGGATTTCTCTCTCCCTGTCTGACTTTCATTCTGCTTATAAAGGATTCCAGTAATATGATTAAGACCCATCCTGATTGAGTTGGGCTGTATCTTACCTGAAGTACCTCATCTTAAGGTCCTACTTTGGATTCCCATCTACAGATATGGGTCCATAGGTATGGATTAAGTTTAAGAACATGTTTTTCTGGGGTGCATACAGCAGCCGCAAACCAACATAATATATAACTATTTTTTCCTTTAAAAAAACTTTTTATTTTGGGAATCAATTGGGGTGTTGTAAATATATCACGGAGTGGGCTAGTGTACCCTTCAGCCAGCTTCTCCCAGTGGCAATATTTATGTAACTAGAGGATAGTATTATAACCAGGAAGTTGGAATTTGTACCATCGACAGAAGTTATTCAGATTTCACCAGGTTTACAGCAACTTATTTGTGTGTGTGTATATTGTATTTGTGTCTGTAAATAATTCTATGCAGTTTTGTCCTTTGTGTAGATTTGTGTAACCACCACCAAATCAAGGAACAGAATTGTTTCATCATAATAAAGATCCTTGAATTCCTTTCAGAAAGAAAAAATCCACTCCTGAAAGCACTGTCAGCAGATGCTGCTGCAACACAATTGTGATCAGAGTTTCCTTTGTATCATTTACATTTCATTCATATTTTTGTATGAATATATATGGCATGCCTCTAATAGGACCTACAACACTCACATCTCTTCAACTGGATTGGGAAATTATATTGGTCCCATTTTTAATACACCCTTAGATTAGCCACTGGAGGCATTGGGGAATTTGTCTTTCTTGTTTACCACTTTAAATAGAGTACAGCATATAGCTGGTACCCAATAAACATTACTGGAATGGATTATATCATTGTTTCTTGATAGTTACAACTTATGCCTCAGAAATTTACAGGGGAACCTGTGTGTCTTTGTTCCCTAATATGTCACCAGCAGTTCTGCTCCCTAAACCAACCTTGAGTCTGGTCTGATTGAATCCTAGAGATTTCACTGTTTTGTTAGTTTTAAAATTATTTTAACTGTTTTTTGTAATATATTTCACATAACATAAAGTTCACCCATTTAATGTGTACAATTCAGTGCTTTTTATAATACTCACTGATATTTGCAACCATCCTCACAGTCAATTTTAGAATATATCCATCACCTCAAAAATAAACTCCATACCCTTTAGCCCTTAGCCCCTATCACCCAGACCCCTCCCAGTCATTCACACTACAATCCTAAGCAACCACTAAGCCACCTTCTGTATAGATATAGCTGTTTTGGACATTGCATATGGATGAAATACGATGTGCTCTATTGTGACTGGCACCTTTCACTTTGCATAATGTTTTCAAAGTTCATCCGTGTTCTAGCATGAATCAGTACTTCATTCCTTTTTGTGGTGGAGTAATATTCCATTGAATAGATGTATCACCTTTTGTTTCTCCATTCACTAGTTGATGGACATTTGGATTGTTTTCATCTTTTGGGCTATTATGAATAATGCTGCTGTGAACATTCATTCATATACAAGTTTTTGTATAGATACATGTTTTCATATCTCTTGGGTGTATACTTAAGTGTGGAATTGTGGAATTGCTGGGTTATATGGTAACTGTATCAATCAGGGTTTTCCAGAGAAACAGCACGAGAGGCTACACACACACACAGAAACACACATATAAATATTATGAGACTTATTATAGGAATTGGCTTACTCGGCCATTGGAATTGGCAAGTCTGAATTTTACAGGGCAGGGCAAAAGTTGGAAACTCAATGAAGGTGGCATTGAATTCCCCGGAGAAACTACACGTTGGGAACTCTGATGAAGATGAAGATGAATTTCCCAGGAGAAGCTAGATGTTTGAAGTAGAGATAGAAATTCTTTTTTCTGACTGCTGAAATCTGTCCTTGCTTTAAGGCCTCCAAGTGGTTGGATGAGAAAACTCCTCCCATTGCTGAAGGCAATCTCCTTTGATAATTGCAGATGTAATCAGCCACAGATACAATCAACCGACTGATGATTTAAGTCCATATATGGAATTCCTTCATGGTAACAATCAGGTCAGTGGCTGCTTGACTGAACGACTGAACATCATAACTTAGCCAAGTTGACACATGAAATTAACCATCACAGTAACTGTGTTTTATCATCTGAGGAATTGCAATGGGACTGTTTTCTAAAGTGGCTGTACCTTTCTACATTCCCATCAGCAGTGTATGAGGATTTCTTGGAAAAATGTCTTTTCAGATCTGTACTAGTTTGAATCTGTTAGGTACACCAGAAAAATGTTATTTTTTAAAAATTCAATTTTATTGACCTATGTTTACATACCATACAATTATCCATGATGTACAGTCAGTTGTTCACAGTACCATTATATAGTTGTGCATTCATCACCACAATTTTTGAATATTTTCGTTACTACACACAAAAAAGAATAAGAATTATAATTAAAGTAAAAAAGAAACCCCAAACATCCCATACCCCCATCCCTCCCTATTATTCATTTACTTTTTTGTCCTCATTTTTCTATTCATCTCTCCATAGACTGTATAAAGGTAGTGGGAGCCACAGAGTTTTCATGATCACACTGTCACACTTTAAGCTATATAGTTATGCAACTGTCTTCAAGAATAAAGGCTCTGGGTTGCAGTTCAACAGTTTCAGGTATTTCCCTCCAGCTATTCCAATACACTAAAAACTAAAAAGGGATATCTATATAATGCATAAGAATAACCTCCAGAATGATCTCTTGACTCTATTTGAGATCTCTCAGCCACTGAAACTTTATTTTGTTTCATTTATCTTCCAAGAAGGCATGTCCCACGTTGGGGGGAGTGCAGTGAGTTTACCTGCAGAGTTGGCTCAGAGAGAGGCCATATCTGAGCAACAAAAGAGGTTCTCTATGGATGACTCTTAGGCACTATTTTAAGCAGGCTTAGCTCTCCTTTGCAGCAATAAACTTCATAACGACAAGCCCCAAGATTGAG
This sequence comes from Choloepus didactylus, assembly GCF_015220235.1. NCBI lineage: Eukaryota > Metazoa > Chordata > Mammalia > Pilosa > Megalonychidae > Choloepus > Choloepus didactylus. Next base: position 133,775,903 of record NC_051314.1, read on the forward strand.
GGCTCAGCCTTCCAAATTGGCAGTCCCCAATGTTTGTGAGAATATCATCAGTTCCGCAAGTGGGGAAATTTACTATTTCCACATTTTCTCCCAGTCCTTCAAGGGGACTGCAAGTACATTTTATTCTCTGCCCAGATTACTCTGGGATGTATTGGGGCTTCACACTAGCCTGTACAAACCAACCAGATTTCACTCCCTGTTCAATGTTCCACGTAATTATGTTGTTTGAATAAGCTGACCATACAAGTTAAATCATATAGTGTGTTACAAATAATATAGATTTGCGACTAATAAGCATCTCTTCCTTTGGTCTCAAATAGAAGTTGAAGTTTTTAAAACATCATCAATATTGTCCTTTGCCCTTTAATCTGATTTACCTTAGTCCTATCCAAGTCCATTTTGTTCATAACTCTAATTGAAGTCAGATCTCTTTTTTTAGACTCCTTAACATTTGTTCTCTGGGGTAATGCTGACATTCATAGCTGTCAGACCATTTTTAACACCTTGCAAAGTTGACATTCATTTGTTCTCCCTCATGTAAAAACATTTGTACATTTTATCACAATCATTGACTGCTCTAGGTTTCATTAAGTTATACAGTCCCAGTCTTTATCTTCTATCTTTCTTTCTGGTGTCCTACGTGCCCCTAATCTCCCTCTTTCAACCATACGCACAGTCATCTTTGTTCAGTGTACTTACATTATTGTACTACCATCACCCAAAATTGTGTTCCAAACCTCTCTCTCCTGTCTTTTCCTGTCTGTGGTGCTCCCTTTAGTATTTCCTGTAGAGCAGGTATCTTGTTCACAAACTCTCTCAGTGTCTGTCTGAGAATATTTTAAACTTTCCCTCATATATGAAGGACAGTTTTGCTGGATATACAATTCTTGGTTGGTGTTTTTTCTCTTTTGGTATCTTTAATATATCATACCACTGCCTTCTCACCTCCATGGTTACTACTGAGAAATCTGCACATTGTCTATTGAGTTTCCCTTATATGTGATGGATCGCTTTTCTCTTGCTGCTTCCAGAATTCTCTCTTTGTCTTTGACATTTGATAATCTAATTATTAACTGCCTTGGCATGTGTCTATTCAAATCTCTTCTCTTTGGGGTTCGCTGTACTTCTTGGATCTGTAATTTTATGTCTTTCAAAGAGATGGGAAATTTTCATTGATTATTTCATCCATTATTACTTCTGCCCCCTTTCTCTCCTCCTTCTGCAACACCCATGACACATACATTCATGCATTTCATGTTGTCATTCAGTTCCCTGAGACACTGCTCATATTTTTCCATTCTTTTCCCTATCTGTTCTTTTTTGTGTAGGATTTCACATGTCCTGTTCTCCAGTTCTTGAATCTCTTTTTCTGCCTCTTCAAATCTGCTGTTGTATATCTTCACTGTGTTTTTCATCTCTTGTGTTGTACCTTTCGTTCCTGTAAGTTCTGCCAATTGTTTTTTCAAACTTTCAAGTTCTTCCTTATATTTGCCCAATGTCTTCTTTATATCCTTCATCTCTTTTCTCATATCTTCCCTCAACTCATTGATTTGACTTTTGAATTGATTTAACATATTTGTTTGAAGATCTTTAATTAGTTGTTTCAATTTCTGTATCTTAGTTGAAGTGTAAGTTTGTTCCTTTAACAAGGCCATATCTTCGTTTTTCCTAGTGTGATTTGTCATTTTCTGTTTTCTGGGCATCTGCTTTCCTTGATTGCCCCAATCAGATTTTCCCAGACCAGAGGGGCTCAGGTCTCAGGAGGAAGATGTATTCAGTATGAGATTTCCTGAGGGTGAGTCCTAGGAGATTGACAGACTTTCCTGTGAGACCTGTAGGCTTGATTCTTTTCCTATCCTGCCCAGTAGGTGGCACTTGTCAGCCCACAGCTCCCTACTGGTGTAAAGAGGTGTGGTCCCTTTAATTTTCAGGGGACCCTGTCCTGGCCAGGGGCTGAGGGTGTCAGAAGCCAAGCTTAAGTTGTTTCTGGTTTGTTTGTTTTCCTCCAGGCCCTGGGGTCTGAATTCTCTGAGGGAGGGCTGCCACTTGAGCTTGCCCCATCTCCCTTTTCTTAGGTAAGATATACCCTTTAGGGAGTTTTCTTCTCCACTTGAATTCCTCCTTTGTCTCTCTGATCCTATTAAGTCCACCCTTGCCTGGGTCAACGCTGATAATTGAAAATGCCTGAGGCTTTCTCTAATGGGCTATTGAGACTGAGAGAAAAAAAGGAAAAAGAGCAAAAGTCCCTTTTCAGAGTCAGTCCCCAGCCCTTCAGTTCTGCCAGTCAGCTGGTGTTGGTAGCCAGTTCTCTGTGCCCCTTTTCTTGGGACACAGCTATTTTTCAGTATTCTGAGCCCAGCTATCTCCAAAAGCCTCTGTTTTTATTTATTTATATATATCTTTTTCCATCAGCCCTGCCTCCTCTTTGCTGGAAGGAACCTGTTTTCCTTTCCTGCTTTGTCTGGGATTATCTGTGCTTGAAGCTTGCATTCAGTAGTCCAAATTTGTTAGTTAAAACTGCAGTTGGAGCTTGGTTGAGTTACTTTCCCTGTAACCTGTTTCTTTTTTCCACATGGAAGTGTTCAGCTCAGCCTGCCATGTTGGGAGCCAGTTCTGGGTTTGGGGAGCTTTACTTATGATTCTGTGCTATGATTTCAGCCATTCCACCCATTCCAGTCTGGTGTACACTGTGTGTCCAATCTCAGATGTGTCCCAGCAGTTGTTCCAGGTTATTTGTTATTTACTCATTGCTCTAGAGGACTAACTAAATTCCATGCCTCTCTATGGAGCCATCTTGCCCACCTCCTGTACTATGTTCTTTTAATCCATTCTTGTTGGAACAGACCTATTGTCAGTGGGACCTTTTGGTTAGACTATTCCAATTGAGATGTCACCCAGCCCATTCAAGGTGCATCTTAATCCTTCATTGGAGTCCTTTATGAGAGGACAAAAGGCAGAGACATTTTGGAGAGACTTTAGGCAGAAGCGCAGAGACATTTTGGAGAAAGCCACAGAAACCAGAAGCTAAACCTGGGAGAGAAGGACCAGCAGACTCTGGCCGTGTATGTGCCTTCCCATGTGGCAGAGGAAACTCAGATGCCATTGGCCTTTCTTCAGAGAAGGTATCGTCCTGTTGATGCCTTAATTGGGACATTTTCGTGGCCTTAGAACTGTACATTTGTGAATAATAAACCCTCATTGTAAAAGTCAATCCATTTCTGGTATATTGCAGTCTGGCAGCTTTAGCAACCCAAACAAGATCTTTTGCCATTTTAGATTGTGTTATCTTTTTATTATTGAGTTGTAAGAGTGCTTTATATATTCTGGATACAAGTTCCTTATGAAATATTTCATTTGCAAATATAGTCTCCCTTTACGTGGGCAGTCTTTTCATTTTGATAATGGTGTCTTTGAAGCACATTTTCTAATTTGCTGAAGTCCAATTTATCAGTTTTTTCTTTTGTTGCTCAGCCTTTTGGTGTCATATTTAAGATTTTTTGCCAAATCAGAGGTCATGAAAGTTTACCTCTCCATTTTCTTCAGAGTTTATGTTTTTAGCTGTTAACTTGGGGTCTTTAATCCATTTTGAGCTAATTTTTGTATACAGTGTGAGGTAGGTGTCTGACTTCATTCTTTTGTAGGTGGATTCCCAGTTGTCCCAATACCTTTTGCTGAACAGACTTTCCTTTCCCTATCAGATGGTCTTGACACCTTTGTTGAAAATAAGTTGACCATAAATGTATGGATTTAAATTTTGGCACTCAAGTCTATTACATTTATCTGTATATCTATCCTTGCAGCACACTTTTGGATTACAGCTGTTTTGTAGTAATTTTGAAAGTGGGATGTGTGAGCCCCGCTGCTTTGTTCTTTTTTATCAAGATTGTTTTGGATATTCTGGGTCTCCTGCAATTCTGTGTGAATTCTAGAATCAGATTGTCAGTTTTACAAAGAAGTCACCTGGGATTCTGATGAGAATTGCATTGAATTTGTAGATTAGTTTGGAGAGTTTTGCCATCTTAGCAATGTTAAGTTTTCTGATTGATGAATATGGGTGTTTTCTACTTCTTTAGACCTTCTTTAATTTCTATCAATAATGTATTGTAGTTTTCAGAGTAGAAGTTTTGCACTTCTTTTGTTAACTTTATTCCTAAGTATTTTATTCTTATTGATGCTATTGTAAATGGAAATATTTTCTTAAATTCATTTTTGGATTGTTCATTGCAAGCGTATAGAAATGCAGTTGATTGCATATCCTGCAATCATGCTGAACTAATTTGTTAAGTCTAATAGTATTTAGTGGATTTCTTGGGGGCTTCTGTACACAAAATCATGTTATCTGAGATTGATATCGGAGAAACATTTCTTTCTATTTGGGTACATTTTATTTCTTTTTCTTTCCTAATTTCCCTGGCTAGAACCTCTAGTACTATTTTTTTTTATCTTCATTTTATTGAGATATATTCACATACCACGCAGTCATACAAAACAAATCGTACATTTGATTGTTCACAGTACCATTACATAGTTGTACATTCATCACCTAAATCAATCCCTGACACCTTCATTACCACACACACAAAAATAATAAGAATAATAATTAAAGTGAAAAAGAGCAATTGAAGTAAAAAAGAACACTGGGTACCTTTGTATGTTTGTTTGTTTGTTTCCTTCCCCTATTTTTCTACTCATCTATCCATAAACTAGACAAGGTGGAGTGTGGTCCTTATGGTTTTCCCAATCCCATTGTCACCCCTCATAAGCTAAATTTTTATACAATTGTCTTCGAGATTCATGGGTTCTGGGTTGTAGTTTGATAGTTTCAGGTATCCACCAGCTACCCCAATTCTTTAGAACCTAAAGAGGGTTGTCTAAGTTGTGCGTAAGAGTGCCCACCAGAGTGACCTCTCGGCTCCTTTTGGAATCTCTCTGCTACTGAAGCTTATTTCATTTCCTTTCACATCCCCCTTTTGGTCAAGAAGATGTTCTCCGTCCCACGATGCCAGGTCTACATTCCTCCCCAGGAGTCATATTCCACGTTGCCAGGGAGATTCACTCCCCTGGGTGTCTGATCCCACGTAGTGGGGAGGGCAGTGATTTCACCTTTCAAGTTGGCTTAGCTAGAGAGAGAGGTCCACATCTGAGCAACAAAGAGGCATTCGGGAGGAGGCTCTTAGGCACAATTATAGGGAGGCCTAGCCTCTCCTTTGCAGCAACTGTCTTCCCAAGGGTAAAACCTACGGTAGAGGGCTCAACCCATCAAACCACCAGTTCCCTATGTCTGTGGTCATGTTAGCAACCATTGAGGTGGGGTAGGCTAATACCCCTGCATTCTCCACAGGCTCCTCAAGGGGGCACTACATATTTTTTTCCTTGTTTTTTTCCCTTTTTTTTTAAACCTTTTTTTCCTTTTTAAATCAACTGTATGGAAAAAAAAATTAAAAAAAAAAAAAAAGAAAAACATACAATAAAAGAACATTTCAAAGAGATCGTAACAAGGGAGTAAGAAAAAGACAACTAACCTAAGATAACTGCTTTACTTCCAACCTGTTCCTACTTTACCCCAAGAAAGTTACATAATATAGCAACATTTCTGTGAACTTGCTCCTACTATATCCATCAGAAATTAACAGACCATAGTCATTCCTGGGCATCCCCGGAACATTAAATAGCTTATCTGTTCTTCTTGGATTACTGTTCCCCCTTCCTTAATTGCTCTCTATTGCTAGTTCCCCTACATTCGACATTATAAACCATTCATTTTACATTTTTCAAAGTTCACATTAGTGGTAGCATATAATATTTCTCTTTCTGTGCCTGGCTTATTTCGCTCAGCATTATGCCTTCAAGGTTCATCCATGTTGTCATATGTTTCACGAGGTCGTTCCTTCTTACTGCCGTGTAGTATTCCATCGTGTGTATATACCACATTTTATTTATCCACTCATCTGTTGAAGGACATTTGGGTTGTTTCCATCTCTTGGCAATTGTGAGTAATGCTGCTATGAACATTGGCGTGCAGACATCTGTTTCTGTCACTGCTTTTCGATCTTCCTGGTATATACCAAGAAGTGCAATCGCTGGATCGAATGTTAACTCTATTTCTAGTTTTCTAAGGAACTGCCAGACTGACTTCCAGAGTGGCTGAACCATTATACAGTCCCACCAACAGTGAATAAGAGTTCCAATTTCTCCACATCCCCTCCAGCATTTGTAGTTTCCTGTTTGTTTAATGGCAGCCACTCTAATCGGTGTTAGATGGTATCTCATTGTGGTCTTAATTTGCACCTCTCTAATAGCTAGTGAAGCTGAACATTTTTTCATGTGTTTCTTGGCCCTTTGTATTTCCTCTTCAGAGAACTGTCTTTTCATATCCTTTGCCCATTTTATAATTGGGCTGTCTGTACTATTGTCATTGAGTTGTAGGATTTCTTTATGTATGCAAGATATCAGTCTTTTGTCAGATACATGGTTTCCAAAATTTTTTTCCCATTGAGTTGGCTGCCTCTTTACCTTTTTGAGAAATTCCTTTGAGGTACAGAAACTTCTAAGCTTGAGAAGTTCCCATTTATCTATTTTTTCTTTTGTTGCTTGTGCTTTGGGTGTAAAGTCTAGGAAGTGGCCGCCTAATACAAGGTCTTGAGATGTTTCCCTACATTATCTTCTAGGAGTTTTATGGTACTTTCTTTTATATTGAGATCTTTCATCCATTTTGAGTTAATTTTTGTGTAGGGTGTGAGGTAGGGGTCCTCTTTCATTCTTTTGGATATGGATATCCAACTCTCCCAGCCCCATTTGTTGAATAGACCATTATGACTCAGTTCAGTGACTTTGGGGGCCTTATCAAAGATCAGTCGGCCATAGATCTGAGGGTCTATCTCTGAATTCTCAATTCAATTCCATTGATCTATATGTCTATCTTTGTGTCAGTACCATGCTGTTTTGACAACTGTGGCTTTATAATAAGCTTCAAAGTCAGGGAGTATAAGTCCTCCCACTTCTTTTTTCTTTTTTAGAGTGTCTTCAGCAATTCGAGGCATCTTCCCTTTCCAAATAAATTTGATTAGTAGCTTTTCCAAGTCTGCAAAGTAGGTTGTTGGAATTTTGATTGGGATTGCATTGAATCTGTAGATGAGTTTGGGCAGAATTGACATCTTAATGACATTTAGCCTTCCTATCCATGAACATGGAATATTTTTCCGTCTTTTAAGGTCCCCTTCTATTTCTTTTAGTAGAGTTATGTAGTTTTCTTTGTATAGGTCTTTTACATCTTTGGTTAAGTTTATTCCTAGGTACTTGATTTTTTTAGTTGCTATTGAAAATGGTATCTTTTTCTTGAGTGTCTCTTCAGTTTGTTCATTTCTAGCATATAGAAACATTACTGACTTATGTGCCTTTATCTTGTATCCCGCTACTTTGCTAAATTTGTTTATTAGCTCTAGTAGCTGTATCGTCGATTTCTCAGGGTTTTCCAGATATAAGATCATATCATCTGCAAACAATGACAGTTTTACTTCGTCTTTTCCAATTTGGATGCGTTTTATTTCTTTGTCTTGTTGGATTGCCCTGGCTAGCACTTCTAGTACAATGTTGAATAACAGTGGTGACAGCGGGCATCCTTGTCTTGTTCCTGATCTTAGAGGGAAGGCTTTCAGTCTCTCACCATTGAGTACTATGCTGGCTGTGGGTTTTTCATATATGCTCTTGATCATATTGAGGAAGTTTCCTTCAATTCCTACCTTTTGAAGTGTTTTTATCAAAAACGGATGTTGGATTTTGTCAAATGCTTTTTCAGCATCTATTGAGATGATCATTTGATTTTTCCCTTTTGAATTTTTAATGTGTTGTAATACATTGATTGATTTTCTTATGCTGAACCATCCTTGCATGCCTGGAATGAACCCCACTTAGTCATGGTGTATGATTTTTTTAATGTGTCTTTGGATTCGATTTGCAAGTATTTTGTTGAGGATTTTTGCATCTATATTCATTAGGGAGATTGGCCGGTAGTTTTCCTTTTTTGTAACATCTTTGCCTGGTTTTGGTATTAGATTGATGTTAGCTTCATAAAATGAGTTAGGTAGTGTTCCATTTTCTTCAATGTTTTGAAAGAGTTTGAGTAAGATTGGTGTCAGTTCTTTCTGGAAAGTTTGGTAGAATTCCCCTGTGAAGCCATCTGGCCTTGGGCATTTATTTGTGGGAAGTTTTTTGATGACTGATTGGATCTCTTTGCTTATGATGGGTTGGTTGAGGTCTTCTATTTCTTCTCTGGTCAGTCTAGGTTGTTCATATGTTTCCAGGAAATTGTCCATTTCCTCTACATCATCCAGTTTGTTGCCATACAGTTGTTCATAGTATCCTCTTATAATTTTTTTTAATTTCTTCAGGATCTGCAATTATGTCACCTTTTTCATTCATTATTTTGTTTATATGGGTCTTCTGTCTTTTTGATTTTGTCAGTCTAGCTAGGGGCTTGTCAATCTTGTTGATCTTCTCAAAGAACCAACTTTTGGTGATATTTATCCTCTCTATTGTTTTTTTGTTCTCTATGTCATTTATTTCTGCTTTAATCCTTGTTATTTCTTTTCTTGTACTTGGTTTAGGATTGGTTTGCTGTTCATTTTCTAGCTTCTTCAGTTGATCCATTAGTTCTTTGATTTTGGCTCTTTTTTCCTTTTTAATATATGCTTTTAGTGCTATAAATTTCCCCCTTAGCACTGCTTTTGCTGCATCCCATAGGTTTTGGTATGTTGTGTTCTCATTTTCGTTCGTCTCTATATATTTAGCAATTTCTCTTGCTATTTCTTCTTTAACCCACTGATTGTTTAGGAGTGTGTTGTTTAACCTCCAGGTATTGGTGAATTTTCTAAGTCTCTGATGGTTATTGACTTCTAATTGTATTCCATTGTGGTCAGAGAGTGTGCTTTGAATAATTTCAATCTTTTTAAATTTATTGAGGCTTGTTTTATGTCCCAGCATATGATCTATTCTGGAGAAAGTTCCATGAGCACTAGAAAAGTATGTGTATCCTGGTGATTTGGGATGTAATGTCCTGTATATTTCTGTTAAACCTAATTCATTTATCAGGTTGTGTAGGTTTTCAATTTCCTTATTGGTCTTCTGTCTGGTTGATCTATGTATAGGAGAGAGTGATGTGTTGAAGTCTCCCACAATTATTGTGGAAACATCAATTGCTTCCTTTAGTTTTGCCAGTGTTTCTGTCATGTATTTTGTGGCACCTTGATTGGGTGCATAGACATTTACGATTGTTATTTCTTCTTGCTGAATTGCCCCTTTTATTAGTACGTAGTGGCCTTCTTTGTCTCTCAAAACATCCCTGCATTTGAAGTCTATTTTATCTGAGATTAATATTGCTACACCTGCTTTCTTTTGGCTGTAGCTTGCATGAAATATTTTTTTCCATCCTTTCACTTTCAGTTTCTTTGTGTCCCTGTGTCTAAGATGAGTCTCTTGTATGCAACATATTGATGGTTCATTTTTTTTGATCCATTCTGCGAATCTATATCTTTTAATTGGGGAGTTTAATCCATTTACATTCAACGTTATAACTGTGGAGGCATTTCTTGAATCAGCCATCTTATACTTTGGTTTATGTTTGTCATATTTTCCCCCTCTGTCTATTAATATCCTTTATTGTACCCATACCGAATCTCTTTAGTACTGAACCTTTCTCCAAGTCTCTCTGTCCTTTCTTTGTTTCTCTGTCTGTAGGGCTCCCTTTAGTATCTCCAGTAGGGCAGGTCTCTTGTTAGCAAATTCTCTCAGCATTTGTTTGTCTGTTAAAAATTTAAGCTCTTCCTCAAATTTGAAGGAGAGCTTTGCTGGATAAAGTATTCTTGGCTGGAACTTTTTCTCACTCAGAATTTTAAATATATCGTGCCACTGCCTTCTTGCCTCCAAGGTGGCTGCTGAGTAGTCACTACTTAGTCTTATGCTGTTTCCTTTGTATGTGGTGAATTGCTTTTCTCTTGCTGCTTTCAGAACTTGCTCCTTCTCTTCTGTGTTTGACAGTGTGATCAGTATATGTCTCGGAGTGGGTTTATTTGGATTTATTCTATTTGGAGTTCGCTGAGCATTTATGATTTGTGTATTTATGTTGTTTAGAAGATTTGGGAAGTTTTCCCCAACAATTTCTTTGAATACTCTTCCTAGACCTTTACCCTTTTCTTCCCCTTCTGGGACACCAATGAGTCTTATATTTGGACGTTTCATATTATCTATCATATCCCTGAGGTCCATTTCGATTTTTTCAATTTTTTTCCCCATTCTTTCTTTTATGCTTTCATTTTCCATTGTGTCATCTTCGAGGTCACTGATTCGTTGTTCAACTTCCTCTAGTCTTGTACTATGAGTGTCCAGAATCTTTTTAATTTGGTCAACAGTTTCTTTAATTTCCATAAGATCATCCATTTTTTTATTTAGTCTTGCAATGTCTTCTTTATGCTCTTCTAGGGTCTTCTTGATTTCCTTTGTGTCCCGTACTATGGTCTCATTGTTCATCTTTAGTTCTTTGAGTAGCTGCTCTAGGTGCTGTGTCTCTTCTGGTCTTTTGATTTGGGTGCTTGGGCTTGGGTTATCCATATCGTCTGGTTTTTTCATATGCTTTATAATTTTCTGTTGTTTTTGGCATCGTGGCATTTGCTGAACTTGATAGGGTTCTTTTAGGATTTGTAGACCAATTGAAGTCCTTATCTCTAATTTATCAGATCTACAGCTTCGTGGAGTACACTTTCTCTAACTAACCAGCAGGTGGCATCCACGAGCCACCTGTTCTCCACAAGCCAGTTCTCCCTTGCTTAGCCTTTTTGGTGAGTGGGGGAGTGAGTCTTGTGGGGTCCAATTGGTGTACGCAGCTTGCTTGTGTAGTTGGTGTTGCCTGCCCTGTATATGGGGCGTGTTTCTGGGCAGTCAGGGAGGGGGGGGGTGGCTCTAACAATCAAATCTCCCTGGTGATCCTAGAGTTTTAAAGCTGCTGCAATAGTCTAATCCTTCAGTTCAGTCCTGCCACAGTTTGTCTCTGCCACTGACCCACAAGTCCTTGGTATTGGCGTATGGCTCCTGAGATTTGCAAGTGGGCCCCTCTTCCAGGCCGAGCACCCCGGGTCCTCTGTTGAGGGATGACTGTGCTATATCACAGGTGAGTGCCATCCCCCAGGGCAGTTCTGGGCTGCTGGGCTGTGTAGGGAGGCTCTCAGTCTGCTGAAATGATGGCTGAATGGGGCTTTGTTAATTCACACTGCTCTACCTTCCCAACTCTGGGACAATCAGCTGAGGTTGCAGGGAAGGCTAATGTCCACACCCAGTTTTGTGGTGTGTGCCTGTTATTTGAAGCACTTCCGTCACACTGGGTTGTCTGGGGCAGTTCTGGGCTATGGGGCTGGCGATGGGTAGGAGTGTTTCCTGTCCACCAGGATGATGGCTGTGAGTGGACACCCCCCTTTTCTTAGGAAGTTGTGGTGTTTAGTGAATTTTCTCAGCCACTGGATTATTGTGTTTTGTCTCAGAGCTCTCCTAGTTCTGCTCTTGACTTGACTTGCCCAGATTGCAAGTCTTTGAAGCTTTCTGTATTGGGCTTCTTAGAGTAATTGTTTTAGAAAAAGAAAAAAGGAGTAAAAAAAAAAAAAAAAAGGGCCCTACTCAGAGATCTAATGGGTTATTGAAATGCTAAGAGACAAAGCAACCAGGGCCATTAAGGAAAGGTCCACAGGGCAGAGAGATCAGCTTTTCTTCGGGATTTGCATATGCGCCTCAGGGCCTGAGCTCGGGCCTGAGCTCTGCCCTTCCCCTTTCTATGTTCACCAGAACTCCAAAAATCCTCCGCTTTTATTTTGGAGTTTTTCGTGTTGTTTTTTTTCTATGCCTGTCTCCTCTCTGCTGGGCTGGCTGTTCTCAGATTCTCTGGTGTCTGGTCTCCGTCTATCTATGGTTGGAGTTTGGATCAGCAGAATGAGTTTCCGATAAGGGCTGCCATTGCAGTTCTCCCTTCTCCTTCCCAGAGCTGACAGCCCCTCCTCCCCTGGGACTGAGCCTGGCAGGGAGGGGCGCGGGTCCCCTGGCCGCAGAAACTTACAGATTTCGCTGATCTCAGCAGTTCCACGTTTTCATGAGTGTTGTATGAAGTATGCCCAAAGTCAGATTGCTCTGTGGTGTCCAGTCCACACAGTTCCTGGCTTTCTACCTACTTTCCTGGAGGAGTAACTAAAACATACAGCTCACCAGTCTGCCATCTTGCCCCGCCCTCTCCCTTGTTCTTTTCTGAAAACTAGCTGACCTACAATTTAACCTTTATCTTAGATCTTCTCTCAATTGGCTTTCCCACAAACTCCACTGTTCTTGAATGTTTAAGTGTGAAATTCTTCCTGCTCTATTGCAAATGATGTCAGTTTCTTTGTGAAGACAGTAGGATCTACCATTTTTATAACAGCTTTCCCAGGAAAAATCTGTAAGCCAGGGCTCTGAATGTGGGGATAGGGATAATGGCAGTCTTCTCCCTGAGTAATATCCTTGCTTAAGTAGCTTAGTACCCAGTGGAGGGGAGCTGTAGCCTAAGACCCTATTGTGGAACTCATAGAGACTGGCATGTGAATACTGATGAGATCATCATACTTCTTTAGTGATCTTTCCAGGACTGTTTGCACCAGTTCTGTACAAGGAAGGTAACCCAGAGCTTCAGTGATCAAAAGTAAAAAGTTTCTTTCACACATTTGGAGGCCCAGGTTACATCATTGCTAAAAGCTTTGCATGTTTACATGCAGTTTTACATATTTTAATAACTGCAGTGGTTGACTTGAAAAAGTATTTCCTTGTCTGACTCCCTTTTCTAATTAATATCTCACCTTACAATTGGCTATGTTGTGAGAGAATGTCATAAAAGAATAAAAGGAGTCAACCCACATTGTCTCAATTACTCCTTGTAGTAGTGATACAAGATAGTGAGTGTTATTCCTGGTATTTTTCTAGAATGATGTTTGATGTTCAGAGAGGTGGAGGAAATGTGTCCCACCTTTCACATAATTCAGAGATAAGCAAGCCTTGTCTGGTTTCTAAGTTTCTGTAATTGGCCACTTCGATGTTAAGAAGTAAATTATTCAAGCCAAGACCAACTTTTTTCCAAATATGTGAACAAATAATGACCTCTAATGACTCTACAGACAGCATGGTGTAGAATATGTCTTCTTTCTTCACAGTACCATCAGAAATCTCTTCTGAAGTTCCTCTCTGATCTCCTCATTTTCATAGAAGTATACTGCATTACTGTGTCAGAAACCTACATCAATAGATACTTTGGTTGCCTTATGAGCTTTATTCTTAGGAACCTATAAAATATGGTTAAGGAGGGCTGTTGTCTGCTCAAGACAGAAAGAGTTTATTTTCTCAGTAGCATGTTTACCAGCTGTTTATGCATATCTCCTAACCTTCCTTGGTAACAGAACTGACATCTGGGGCTTAAATTAAACTCTAATATAATTTATAATCTGAAGTGAATTTTGAAAGGGCTTCACCATGATACATGAAAAATCATGTCTCACCTAATAAAAAATTAATTGTGATGGAAATAACTAAAAGGAAAAACTGCCAACATAGAGAAAACATCTAAGGCACCTTGTAGGAAGGACAGAAAGATAGACTTTTTTTACAGCATCTATTTTTTTGACAAAGAATTGGATCTGAATCTATAACACCAATCCATCACCTAGTGTCTACCCAAACTGGGTTCTTAAACCCATTTTGTAAAAATTCAACTCATATTTACTGAACACTGATGATTTACTGCAGATATTTTTTTCCCTTTATTAGAGAAGTTGTGAGCTTACAGAACAATCATTCATAAAATACAGGACTTCCATACACCACCCCACCACCAACACCTTGCATTGTTGTAGAACTTCTGCCATAATTGATGACAGTAAATTTTTATAAATGTACTATTACTTAAAGTTCATGGTTTAATCTAGAGTTCACTGTCTGTGCAGTTCAATTCCATGAATTTTTTTGAAAAAATCTTCATTCTGTTACTGTATATAAAATCTAATACTTCCCCCTTTAAACACAATGTTTAATTGCATTCACGATGTTTTACTATCATCACCACAATTCACTACCAAACATTTCCATCATTCCAAATAAGAACCCTATACACTTCTGTGATGGTTGGGTTCATGTGTCAACTTGGCTAGGTGGCCTAGCTGTCTGGTCAAGCAGGCACTGGCCTGACTATTGCTGTGAGGATATTTGAGGCTGGTTAATAAACCAATGGGCTGGTTTGTCGGATCATCAGTCAATTGACTGCAGCTGACTGATGACTCATCAAGGGGTGTGCTTCCACAGTGAGAGAATGCAATTGGCTGGATTTGGTCCGGGTGATCAGTTGGAGGCTTATAAGCTGGACGGTTAGAGAACCTTCACTTCTTCTTCGGCTGCTCAGTGAAGCATTTCCTGGGGAGCTTGTCGAAGTTGCCCGTTCGTTTCCTGAGGAGTCTGTCAAAGTTGTCAGTTCGTTTCCCGAGGAGCTCGTCGGACGTCTTCCTTGGAGTTGACAGCTTGTTGACGGCTCTGCAGAATTTGGACTCGTGCGCTCCCGCAGTTGCTTGAGTCACTTTTACAATTTGATAATCAGAGACATCTCTCATTGATTCTGTTTCCAAGGAGAACCCTAACTAATACAACTTCCCATTCTCTATCCTCACCCTGTTCCCTGGAAACCTATGTTCTAGATTTTGACTCTATGAGTTTGCTTATTCTAATTGTTTCAAATCAGTGAAATCATACAATATTTGTCCTTTTGTTTCTGGCTTATTTCACTCAGTGTGATGTCTTCAAGTTTCATCTATGTTGTTGCGTGAATCAGACTCCATTCCCTTTTACAGCTGAATACTACTCCATTGTATACACATAACACATTTTATTTATCCATTCAATGGTTGATGGACACTTGGGTTGCTTCCATCTTTTGACAACTGTGAGTAATACTGCTATGAAAATCAGTGTGAAAATATCTGTTCACATCCTGTTTTCAGTTCTGAGTATATACCTAGAAGTGGGATTGCTGGGTCATATGGTATTCCTATATTTAGCTTTCTGAGGAATAGCCAAACTGTCTTCCACAGTGGCTGCACCATTTTACATCACTTCCAGCAATGATTGAGTGTCCCTTTTTCTCTGCAATCTCTCCAACACTTGTTATTCACCATTATTTTAAAATAGCAGCTATTCTAGTGGGTGTGAAATGGTATCTCAGTGTGGTTTTGATTTGCATTTTCTTAATGGCTAATGATGCTGAGCATCTTTTCATGTGCTTTCTGGCCATTTGTATATCTTCTTTGGAGAGATGTCTATTCAAGTCTTTTGCCCATTTTAAAATTGACTTGTTTGTCATTTGTTGTTAAGTTGAAGGATTTCTTTATATATACTGGATATTAATCCTTTATCAGATATGTGGTTTCCAAATATTTTCTCCCAGTGTGTAGGTTATCTTTTCACTTTCAAGACAAAGTCCTTTGAGGAATAAAAGTTTTTAATTTTGAGGCAGTCCCATTTATCTGTTTTTTCTTTTGCTGCTTATGCTTTGTTTGTAAAGTCTAAAAAACCATTGCTTAATACAAGGTCCTGAAGATGCTTCCTTACATTTTCTTCTAGGAGGTTGATAGTTCTAACTCTTATATTTAGGTCTCTGATCCATTTGGAGTTGATTTTTGTATATAGTGTGAGGAAGAGGTCCTTCTTCTTCTTCTTCTTCTTTTTTTTTTCTTGCAAATGGAAATCCAGTTTTCCCAGCACCGTTTGTTGAAGAGACATTACTTTCCTAATTGAGTAGTCCTGCCACTTTGTCAAAAATCATTTGGCCATAAATGTGAGGGTTGATTTCTGAGCTCTAAATTTGATTTCATGTTTTAAATGTTTGTCCTTGTGCCTCTACCATGCTGGTTTGATTACTGTGGCTTTGTAATATTTTTAAGATCAGGAGATATGAGTCCTCCAACTTCATTCTTCTTTATCAAGGTGACTTGAGCTATCTGGGGCCTCTTGCCCTTCCATATACATTTGATGATTGGCTTTTCCATTTCTGCAGAGAAGGCTGTTGGAATTCTGATTGAGATTTCATTGAATCTATAAATTGCTTTGAGTAGAAGAGACAATTATCTATAATTAGTCCTCTAATCCATGAACATGGGATATCCTTCCATTTATTTAGGTCTTCTTTAATTTCTTTTAGCAATGTTTTGTAGTTTTCTATGCACAAGTTGTTTACATCCTTGTTTCAATTGATTCCTGGATATTTGATTCTTTTATTTGCTATTGTGAATGGAATTTTTTTCTTGATTTCTTCTTCAGATTGTTCCTTGCTTGTATATAGAAGCACTATTGATTTTGGGGTGTTGATCTTGTACCCTACCACTTTGCTGAATTCATTTATTAGCTCTAGGAGCCTTGTGCATTTTTCAGGATTTTCTATATATAGGAATCATATCGTCTGTAAATAGGGAAAGTTTTACTTCTTCCTTTCTAATTTAGATGCCTTTTATTTCCTTTTCTTGGCTGAGTGCTCTGGCAAGACCTTCCAGTACAATGTTGAATAACAATGGTGACAGTGGGCATCCTTGTTTTGATCCTGATCATAGAAGGAAAACTTTCAGTCTTTCGCTATTAAATAGGGTGTTAGCTATGGGCTCTTTATATATGTCCATTGTCATGTTGAGGATGTTTCCTTCTTTTCTTAGTGTTCTAAGCAATTTGATCCAGCATGGAAGCTGTATTTCATCAAATTCCTTTTCTATGTTGATTGAGATAATCTTGTAGTATTTTCCCTTCATTCTGATAATGTGGTGTATTATATTAATCAATTTTCTTATGTTGAAGCCATCTTGCATACCAGGGAAAAGTTCCACTTGATCATGGTGTATAATTCTGTTAATATGCTGTTGGATTCAGTCTGCTAGTGTTTCATTAAGGATTTTTGCATCTATATTCATAAGAGATATTGGTTTGTAGTCTTGTCTTGTAATATCTTTATCCAGTTGTGGTATGCGGGTGGTGACCTCATAGAATGAGTTAGGGAGTTTTCCCTCCTCTTCAATATTTTGGAAGAATTTGAGAAGAGCTGGAGTTAAATCTTCTTGGAATGTTTGCTAGAATTCCCATGAGAAGCCATCTGGTCCTGGGCTTTTTATTTGTTGGGAGGTTTTTGATGACTGATTCAATTTCTTCAGTCTCTTCAATCTCTTTCAAATTGGTTTGTTGAGATCTTCTATTTCTTCTTGAGTCAATGTAGATAGTTTGTGTGTTTCAAAAAATTTGTCTATTTCATTTAGGTAATCCAATTTATTGCCATATAGTTGTTCAAAATATCCACTTATAGTCTTTTTTATTTCAATGAGGTTGGTGGTATTGTCTCCCTTTGCATTTCTGATTTTTATTTGTATCCGCTTTTTTCTTTGTCAGTCTAACTAAAAGTTTGTTGATTTTGTTGATCTTTTCAAACAACCAACTTTTGTTTTTGTTGATTCTAACATTCCTTTTTGTTATCTATTTCATTTATCTCCACTCTAATCTTTGTTATTGCTTTCCTTTGCTTGCTTTTGGTTTAATTTGCTCTTGTTTTTCTAATTCTTCCAGTTTTGAAAATTAGGTCTCTGATTTGAAGTTTTTCTTCTTTTCTAATGTAAGCAGTTAGGGCTATAAACTTCACTCTCAGCACTGCCTTCACTGCATTACATAAGTTTTGGTAGGTTGTATTTTCATTTTCATTCATCTTAAGATGTTTCTGATTTTTGCTTCTGATTTCCTCTTTAACCAGTTGGTAGTTTAAGAGTATATTGTTTAATATCCATATATCTGTGAATTTTCCCATTCTCTCTCTGCTATTGATTTCTAGTTTCATTCTTTTATGGTTGTGGAATGTACATCATATGATTTAAATATACTATTGAGACTTTTTTGTGACCCAACATATGGTCTATCCTGGAGCATGCGAAAAGAATGTATATTCTGTTTTCATGGGGTGCAGTGTTCTACATATGTCTGCTAGGTTTAGTCGGTTTAGCATATCATTCAAGTCCTGTACTTCCTTATTGATCTTCTCACGAGATGTTCTATCCATTATTGATAGTTTGTGTTAAAGTCTCCTACAATTAATGTAGAACTGTCAATTTCTTCCCTCAGATATGTCAGTATTTGCATCATATATTTTAGGGCCCTGCTACTAAGTTACATCTCTCTTTGAAATGCTCCCTTCTTCAGTGTGTAATGATCATTTTTGTCCCTCATAACTGTTTTTGACATAAAGCCTACTTTATCCAATATTAGTATAGTCACCCTAGCTCACTTTTGGTTACTAATTGAATGGTATATTTTTTTCCATCCTTTCACTGTCCACTTACTTATATCTTTGACTTTAAGATGAGACTCTTGCAGGCAACATAAAGTTGGGTCATGCTTTTTTTTACCCATTCTGCCAGTCTCTGCCTTTTGACTGGACAGCCTAATCCATTTACATTTAAAGTCAATTCTGATAATACAGATGTTTATTCTGCCATTTTTTCTATTTAGCCTTTATAATTCTTATACCTTTTTTTGTTCCTTACTTTCTATTTCAGTTTGCTAAAGATGCCAGGATGCAATAGGCCAGAAATGGGTTGGCTTTTTTCAATGGGGATTTATTTTAGGTTGCAAATTTACATTTCTATGGCCATGAAAATGTTCAAATTAAGGCATCAAGAGGTAGATACCTTCTCTGAGGAAAGGCTAATGGCATCCAGGGTTCCTCTCTCACATGGGAAGGCATATGGCAATGTCTGCTGGCCTTTCTTCTCCTGGATTCTGTCTCAGAATGGCTTTCTCTGTTTCTGTGGATCCTTCTTGCTTCTCCTGGGGCATTTTCTTTCTTAACTTCTCTCTGCTTTCTCCAAAAAATGTCTATGCCTTTTATTCTCTCATAGAGGACCTCAGCAAGGGGATTAAGACCCATCTTGAATGGGGGGATCACATCTCCTTGGAACCAACCTAATCAAAGGTCCCACCCACAATAGGTCTGACCCCACAAAATTGGGTTAAAAGAACATAGGCTTTTCTGAGATATGTAACAGATTCAAACCAGCACACTTCAATTAAAGCCTACTTTTATATTAATTTGCTTTCTTGTGCAGTATCATATTAAGTGTTTTCTCATTTCTCTTTGGATGCATTTTCCATCTGTTTTCCTTGTAGTTAACATAGGGTTAAAATTTAACATCCTAAATATATAGCTATTATATTTGGTTTGATACAAACTTAACTTCAGTAGCATGCACAGGTAGTTTTCCTATACCCTGCTGTCCCCCCACCATTTTTTGTACTTGTTACCACTTATATCTTTGTACTTGTATGTCCAAAACCTAAGTTTATCATCAATATTTATGTATTTGTATTTTAGCACCTGTGGGAAGGAAGATAGGGAGTTACATAGCAAGCAATATGATATGATAATACTGGTATTTATAATTAACACAAATGGTTACCTTTACTGCAGGTCTTTATTTCTTTATGCTTCTTTGAACCACACTGTCTAGTGTCCTTTCCTTTCAGTCTGAAGAACTCACTTTAGCATTACTTATAGGGCAGGTCTAGTGGTGATGAACTCCCTCAGCTTTTGTTTGTCTGAAAATGTCTTAATCTCTTCCTCATTTCTGAAAGAGTGTCTCACCAGATATAAATTCTTGGCTGGATGTTGTTTTCCTTCAGCACCTTAAGTATTTAAACACATTGCCTTCTTGTTTCCATGGTTTTGGATGAGAAATCAGCACTCTATCTTATTGAGATTCTCTTGCATGTAACACATTGCTTTTCTATTGCAGCTCTCAGAATTCTCTCATCCTTGTCTTTTTTTAAATATATTCATTTAATGTTTTATTTTCTGACCTCTTTGAAACATTCCAAAATTCATAATGGCCAGTGGAGCTTTCCATGCTAAAATGTTGCTCAACATGACAGGTTTCTAAGAAAAAATGTTAATATATAGTGCTTTCATTTTACTCTTGGGGAATCAACATGTTAAAGTTATATTTAGTTGGTAAAACTCAGGTTACAAATACAAGATAAAACAACAGTTTTGAGTCATGTTTAACACCTTGGTTAAATAAAGAGAAAATGGGCAAGGTTGTCACAGAGGTATGAAAAGATTTAGCAGTTCAAATAATCTTCCACCCTTCTGAGAAATTATAGATAGGATATATGTAATAAATATTTCTGTAATATGGTGAGTTCAGTCATTAGTGACTATCATTCAGTTCACGCATTCAAAGTAATTGCCGTTATTTTGGATCACTGAAAACTGGTTTCAAATAAATTACAGCTCAGTGAACTGAGGATAATACAAATACCTTACATTAAAAAATATAGTTTAAATCTAGATCCCAGGGATATGATGATTAATGAATCAGAGTACCTGCCCTAGAGAAACAGCTTACCTAATGGGAAAGAGTAATACCCACAAATGGAATTGCTTTGCAATATAAGTGTTTCTCAATATATGTGCAAGTTGATATGGGAAGACAGAGTGGGAATATCTGACCTTTTATACTTAAAGGAGGATGAGTTTTAAATTGAGTATAATTCTTTAAAAATAGTAATCAGTGTGAAGTATGTTTCAAGACAATTTATTTTTTAATTATAGAATTTAAACTTGAATGAGTCCTTGGAGATAGCCTTTCTCAAGTTCCCTAGGTGGATACTGAGTCTCAGGTAAAGCAACTTTATTTCAAAATAAGTTAGTGATAAGAGTTGAGATGAGAATCTCTTGACATCTAGTCTAGCACTGAAGATGGTTCATTAATTATATCACATCATAGTACCAACATTCATGTATCAGGGCATTTTCTCTGTGTTTTTTTAATGCAATTATATTGAGGTATATTCACATACCACACAATCATCTGAAGTGTACAATATCATCATACAGTTGTGCATTCACCTCCACAATCAATTTTTGAACATTTTTATTATTCCCCCCAAAATAAAAATAAGAATAAAAATAAAAATAGAAGTAAAAAGAACACCAAAACATCTCATGTAACTCCTCCCCCCCATTATTCATTTACTTTTTGTCCCCATTTTTCTACTCATTTGTCCATACACTGGACAAAGGGAGTGTGTACCACAAGGTTTTCACAATCACATGGTCACACTGTATAAGCTATATAGTTATACAATCATCTTTGACAATCAAGGATACTCAATTGCAGTTCAGCAGTTTCAGGTATTTCATTCTAGCTATTCTAATACACTAAAAACCAAAAAGGGATATCTATATAATGCATAAGAGTAACTTCCAGAATGACCTCTAGACTCCATTTGAAATCTCTCAGCCACTGAAACTTTATTTTGTTTCATCTCTCTTGCCCCTTTTGGTCCAGAAGCCTTTCTCAATCCTATGATGCCGGGTTTGTGTTCATCCCCAGGATCATGTCCACATTGCCAGGGAGATTTACATTCCTGGGAGTCATGTCCCACATAGGGTGGAGGGCAGTGCATTAATTTGCAGAGTCACCTTAGAGAGAGGCCACATCTGAGCAACGAAAGAGGTTCTCTTGGGGTGACTCTTAGGCACAATTATAAATAGGTGTGGCTTCTCTTTTGCAGTAATAAGCTTCATAAGGGCAAGCCCCAAGATCAAGGACTCCAGCCTACTAAGCTGGTAGTTCCCAATGCTTGCAAGAATATCAGGAATTCCCTAGTTGGGTAAGTTTAATATTACGATCCCCCCAGTCCCTCAAGGGGGCTTTGCAAATATTTTTTATTCTTTGCTCAAATTACTCTGGGATGTATCAAGGCTTCATGCTAACCTGTACAAACCAACCAGATCTCATTCCCTATGTGAGGTTCCATGTTATTATGGTGTTTGAGTAAACTGACCATACAAGTTAAATTATATAATGTGCTACAGAAAATATAGATTTTTGTACCAAATAAACATCTCTTCCTTTGGTCTTACATAGAAGTTGAAGTTTTAAAACACAGTCAATATCATCCTTTACCCTTTACTCTGATTTACCTTAGTCAAAACAAAGTACATTTTGTTCACATCTCTATTTGAAGTCTTACCTCTTTTTCAGCTGTTTTAACAATTGCTGTGTGAGGTAATGCTGACATTCATAGTGGCCAGACTCTGGCTCTGAGTCTCAGTTGTTACAGATACCTGAAGTTACAGGGACCAACTTGGTTGTACACAAACAGCTCAGCATCTCAGAATTTAGAAGTAACTCATGAATGGATGCGGCTGCTGTAAGAGCTTACAATCTAGGAACCTTTACAGTATGCCTTCTCCTGGTAACCTATGCTCTCCGATTCAATTCTCAGAGTTTTCACATTATAGTTAATCCATATTAGTAAGGCATTATAATGTTTGTCTTTTCAATTCTGGCTTATTTCACTCAACATAATGACCTCAAGTTCCATTCACCTGGTTGCTTACCTCATAACTTTATTACTTCTTGCTTCTGCCCTAATATTCCACTGTATGTATACACCACAGTTCACTATTATGTTTATCAGTTGATGTACCCTTAGGCCACCCCCATCCACTGAAAATCATGAATGTTAGGATGCACCATTCTACTTCTCCTCCAGTAGGGAATGGGTACATACCTCTCTCCATATTTACTCCAGCACTTGTATCCCTCTGTTTATTTTTTAAACAATTTTATTCACACACCATGCAATCTATCCTAAGTAAACAGTCAATGATTCCTGGTGTAACAACATAGTTATGCATTCACCACCACAGTATATATGAGGATATTTCCATTTCTTCCACAAAGAACAACAAAGAGGAGAAAAAATTGAAGAATAAAAAAATAAAAGATAGAAGGAAAATGAAAATGAAAATGAAATAAAATAAAATGGAAAGGTCAGAAAATGACAGCAACACTAAGGATTCCATACCACTCCCTTATATCCCCCTTTTATAGACATTTAGCTTTGGTATATTGCTTTTGTTACAATTCATGGAAGCATCTTACAATGTTACTGTTAACTACAGACTCTAGTTTGCATTGGTTGTATATTTTCCCCTATACCATCTGTTATAGTTTGCTAATGCTGCCAGAATGCAAAACACCAGAAATAGATTGGCTTTCATAAAAGGGGGTTTATTTGGTTACACAGTTACAGTCTTAAGGCCATAAAGTGTCCAACATTCAGGTACCTTCACTGGAGGATGACCAGTGGCATCCAGAAAACCTCTGTTAGCTGGAAAGGCACGTGGCTGGCATCTGCTCCAAACTTCTGGTTTCAAAATGGCTTTCTCCCAGGATGTTACTCTCTAGGCTTCAGCTTCTCTCCAAAATGTCATTCTCAGTTGCTCTTGGGGCATTTGTCTTCTCTTAGCTTCTCTGGAGCAAAAGTCTGCTTTCAAAGGCCGTCTCCAAAATGTCTCTGTAAACTGCAGTTCCTCTCTCAGCTCCTGTGCATTCTTCAAAGTGTCCCTCTTGGCTGTAGCAAGCTTGCTCCTTCTGTCTGAGCTTATATAGTGCCCCAGTAAACTAATCAAGGCCTGTTCTGAATGGGCGGGGCCACACATCCATGGAGATTATCCAATCAGAGTTATCACCCACAGTTGGGTGGGGCACATTTCCATGGAAACAACCTAATCCAAACATTTCAACTTAATCCCCACTAATATGTCTGCCCCCACAAGATTGCATCAAAGAACATGGCTTTTTCTGGGGGACATAAACATACAAACCGGCACACCATCCAATTTTCAACACCTTGCAATATTGACATGTATTTGTTCTCCCTCATGTAAAATTATTCTTATTTTTGTACATTTAAACACCATCACTGACCACTCTAGGTTTCGCTAAGTTATACAATCCCATACTTTATCTTCTGTCTTTCCTTCCGGTCCTTGCCCTCCTCTTTCAACCCTGCTCACACTCTTCTTTGTTTAGAGTACTTACAGTGTTGTGCTACCATCACACATTATTGTGCTATCCATTTCTGGTTCTATATGGCCAATCCTGTTGAACCTCTGTACTCCTTCAGTATCAAATGCCCAGTCTCTACCCTCTTTCTATCTCCTCATAACCTGTGCTCTCAACTTTAACTCTCAACATTCACTCATCAATGTTAGTTCATATTAGGGAGACCATACAGTATTTGTCCTTTTGTTTCTGGCTGATTTCACTCAATGTAATGTCTACTGTCTAGCATTGTGTCTTTTGTATCTTATATGTCATATTTTATTTTATTTTTCTTTTCCTCTCTCTCTCTCTTTTTTTACCCTTACTGATAGTCTTCTTTTCTATACTCTTCTCCAAACTTCTCTCTCCTTGCTTTCCCTATCTGCCTGTAGCACTCCCATTAGTATTTCTTGTAGAGCAAGGATCTGTTCACAAACTCTCTCAGTGCCTGTTAGTCTGAAAATATTTTAAAGTGTCCCTCATTTATGAAGGACAGTTTTGCTGGATATAGAATTCTTGGTTGGTAATTTTTCTCTCTCAGTATCTTAAATGTGTCATACCACTGCCTTCTTACCTTCATGGTTTCTACTGAGAAATCCACAGATAGTCTTATCGAGCCTCCCTTTTATGTAGTATTTCATTTTTCTCTTGCTGCTTTCAGAATTCTTTGTCTTTGACATTTGATAATCTGATTATAAAGTGTCTTGGTGTGCCAGTTTGGATTATTATGGCCCCCAAATGCCATTATCTTTGATGTAATCTTGTGGAGGCAGATATATTAGTATTGATTAGATTGGAATCCTTTGATTGAGTGATTCCATGGAGATATGACTCAATCAACTGTGAGTGAACATTTGATTGGATAATTTCCATAGAGGTATTACCCCACCCATTCAGGGCAGGTCTGAATTAAATCACTGGAGCCATGTAAAATGAGCTGACAAACAGAAGGAGCTCAGAGCAGCTAAGAGTGACATTTTGAAGAGGAGCTGCAGTGAAGAGAGGACAAACTGCCCCAAGAGCAACATTTTGGAGAATACCATTTTGAAATGCAACCTGGGAGCAAGCAGATGCCAGCCACTTACCTTCCAAGCTAACAGAGGTTTTCTGGATGCCAATGGCCATCCTTCAGTGAAGGTACCCTATTGTTGATGCCTTACCTTGGACATTTTATGGCCTTAAGACTGTAACTTTGCAACCAAATAAACCCCCATTATAAAAGCCAGTTCATTTCTGGTGTTTTCCAAAACAGCAGCATTAGCTAACCAGAACACTTGGCATAGGTCTATTTGGATCTATTCTGTTTGGGGTACCCTGCACTTCTTGGATCTGTAATTTTATGTCTTTCATCAGTGATGGGAAATTTTTAGTGATTATTTCCTCCATTATTCTTTCTGTCTCCTTTCCCTTCTCTTCTCCTTCTGGGACACCCATGATACATATATTCATACACTTCACATTGCCCTTCAATTTCCTGCTCCTATTTTTCCTTTCTTTTCTCTATCTGTTCTTTTGTGTGTAGGATTTTTGATGGTCTGTTCTCTAGTTCATGAATCCTTTCTTCCTCTTCTTTAAATCTGCTGTTGTATGTCTCCAGTGTGTTTTTCACCTCTTCTATTTTGCCTTTAATTCCCATAAGTTCTGTCATTTGTGTTTTTAAGCTTACAAATTCTTCTTTATGGTCATCTAGTGTGTTCTTATGTTCTTCATCACTTTAGCCAAACTTTCCTTCAGCTTGGTGATTTGATTTAGAAGATTTGTTTGAGCATCTTTAATTAGTTGTTTCAACTTCTGTATCTCATTTGAAGCATAAATTTGTTCTTTTGACTGGGCCATATCTTTGTTTTTCCTTGTGTGAATCGTAATTTTTTTTTGTCTAGACATTTTGTTTGCTTGATTACACCAATCAGGTTTTCCCAGACCAGATGGGCTGAGGTCCGAGGAGGAGGATGTAATCAGTATCAAGTTTCCCTGAGGATGAGCCCCAGCAGATTGTCCAACTTTCCTGTGAAGCCTTTTCTGCCCAGCAGGTGGTGCTTGTCAGCCCACAGCTCCCCACCGGTGTAAAGAGGTGCAGTGCTTTTAATTCTCCACAGACCTTGTCCCTGCCAGGGGCCAAGGGTGAATTAGAAGCCAAGCTTAAACTGGTTTCTGTTTTTTTTTTTTTTCTTTTTCCCCAGGCCCTGGGGTCTGAATTCTCTGAGGGAGGGCAGCCACTTGAACTGGGCCCTGCCCCCTCTTCTTAGGGGAAGAGAAGCCCTTTAGGGAATTTTCTCCTTCATTTGATTTCTTCCTTTGTCTCTCTATCTTAACTCCACCCTTGCCTATCCAGCACTGACAATTGTAAATCCCTGAGGCTTTCTCTAATAAGCTACTTAAAATGAGGAAAAAAAACAGAATAAAAGAAAGAAATCCCCCTCTTCAGAGCCAGTCCCCAGCCCCCCAGTTTTGCTGTTCTACTGGAGTTGGTACCCAGTTCTATGTTCCCCTTTTCTTGGGACACAGCCCTTTTCCAGTATTCTGAGCTCAGCTGACTCCAAAAGCCTCTGTTTTTGTTTATTTTCATTTTTTCCATCAGCTCTACCTCCTCTCTGCCAGGAGAGACCTTAGGGTTCCTTTCCTGCTTGCTCTGGGTTTATCTGTGCTTGTAGCTTGTATTCAGTAGTCCAGATTTGTTAATTATAACTGCAATTGGAGCTTGGTTGAGCTACCTTCTCTTGCTCCCTGCAGATATCACTTCTTTTTCCCACAGGAAGCTTTGCAACTCAGCCTGCCATGCTGGCGGGTGAGGGCCACCACCTCCACAGTTTGGGGAGCTTTACTTATAGTTTTATTTTGCAATCTCAGCCGTTCCACCCATTCCAGACTGGTGTACAATGTGTGTCCGGTCATGAATGTCCCCCAGTATTAGTTCCGGAGTATTTTCTAGTTATTTCTGGCTATTGACTAGTTGCTCTAGGGGAGTAACTAAATTCCACACCTCCCTATTCCACCATCTTGCCCTGCCTCTCCCTTTCTGTGTTTTAAGACTCTGAAAGTACTTTTCATTTCTTAGCTACATGTTCAATCAAACAGCCCTCAGTATCCCTTGATGCAATTGAGGCCACCATTACTATCTCTTCCCATTGATTCCCAACTCAAATAAAGAAGACATCTTAGGTGATGACTTGAACAGTGCCTTGCCAGAGGCTGAAATTTTCATTTTGGTTTGAAGGTGGTGGTAAATTTAGGACTCTAATATTTCTGTAAAAATGACTAAATATTGAATAAATGTCAACACTGACATTTTAAATATTTTATTTTCATAAAATAGTAGGGAAAATGTCAAATATGGTTATTGACAGTAGATCACTGAAGCTGAACTAAAGTGCTCTAAAAATGAAACTGTATTTTCAATTTTATAATATCCACATTTTTTAACCAAAGAAAGTATAAGGCTATACCATGAATATTTATTTTTATTTATTTTACCTTTGAATGTTTTAAGAATTGGAGTATGATTTTTAAGGTCAAGAGAGTGACAGCACCCTAAGTAACATAAGGAAAGAGCCTGCTGTGCTACTGTTGTTAAAATAGTTTTGGTATGCAGAGCAATGCCTCTTCCCCTCTAAAGATGTCCACACTGTAATCCCCTGTAATGTCACTTACATGTGAAGGGATTTTGTAGATGTGACTAAAGTTAAGATCCTTGAGATGGGAAGATTTTCCTGGGTTATTCACGTGAGCCCATTCTAATCATATGGATCCTTAAAAATGAAGACCCTTTCTCAGCGACAGTCAAAAGTGAGAAGTGATGATGGAAGAAGGGTTGGAGAGATGCAGTGTTGTTCTCTGTGAAGAAGGAAGAAGAGGACACCATCCAAGAAACAAGGCCAGGCACTGGATTTTCCCCTAGAGCCTCCAGAAGGAACATAGCCCTGTAGACACCTTCATTTTAGCCCAGTGAGACCCATGGTGGAATTCTGACCCATAGAACTGTAAAATAATAAATTTGCTTTGTTAAGCCAAGTTGCTAGTAATTTGTTACAGCAGTGTGCTGTATATATTGGATATATTATGTGCCCCAGAAAAGCCATATTCTTTAATGCAATCTTGTGGGGGCAGACTGATTAGTTTGTTGATTAGGGTGGAAACGTTTGATTAAATTATTTCCATGGAGATGTGGACCCTGCCCATTCAGGGTGTGTCTTAATTAAGTCACTGGAGTCCTGTAAGAGAGCTCACAGACAGAAGGAGTGCAGAGCAGCTGAGAGAGACTTTTGGAGAGATGCTTGGGAGCTGACAGAGATGCTTAGAGATGTTAGGAGATGTGGACAGAAGGACATTTGGAGATGCTAAGCTAAGAGATGCTAGCCCAGAGTTTGCTCCAGAGAAGCTAAAAGAGACAAGCCCAGAGACATTTTGGAGAAAGCCATTTTGAAACCAGAACCCAGGAGCAAAGGATCAGCAGACGCCAGCCATGTGACTTCCCAGCTAACAGAGGTGTTCCGGATGCCATCCGCCTATCTTTAGTGAAGGTATCCTCTTGATGATGCCTTAGTTTGGACACTTTTATGGTTGTACAACTGTAAATTTGTAACCTAATAAATCCCCTTTATAAAAGCCAGTCAATTTCTGGTATTTTGCATAAAGGCAGCTTTAGCAAACTGGAACAAACAGCAACAGAAAGCTAATAGAATTCTGTTTTTTTTTTCCTTTTAAATATTGTTAAATGTTTAAAAAATTCTGTATTACAGTAACAAATGTACAACTTTTATTTACCACTTTAAACACTTTCAAGTCTACAATTCAGTTGTAGTTATTAGGTTCACAGTATTTTGCTAACATCATATTCATTACCTTACTTTTCATAACACTAACAGAAACTATACCCATTAAGTAATAACTTCTTCCTTCCCTCTTTCCCCATCCCCTGATATCCTATAATCTACTTTCTGCCTCCAGACATTCACTTGTTCAAGGTATTTTACATAAGTGAGATCGTACAATTCTTGCCTTTTTGTGACTGGCTTATTTCACTCAACATAATGTCTTCAAGGTTCATCCATGTTGTGTCATGAATCATAACTTCATTCATTTTTATGAATGAATAATATTCCATTGTGTCAATTTACCACATTTAAAAAATCCATTCATCTATTGATGGACACTCGGGTTGGTTCTACCTTTTGGCTATTGTGGATATGCTGGTATAGACATTGGTGTACAAATATCTATTTGAGTCTCTTCTTTCAATTATTTTGGGTATATGCAAAGAAGTGGGATCCCCAGGCCATAAGGTACTTCTATTTTCAACTTTCTGAGGAACTGCCAAACTGATATCCACAGTGGCTGTACCATTTATAATGCCACCAGCAATGTGTAAGGGTTCATATTTCTTTGCATCTTTGTCAACACATTAAGAATAACCATCCTAGTGAGTATGAAGTGGTATCTCATTGTGGCTTTTGTTTACAATTTCCTGATGACCAATGCTTTTGAACATCGACTCATATGCTTATTGGCTATTTGTATATCTTCTTTGGAGACATGTCTATTCATGTCCTTTTCCATTTTTAAATTGGGTTGTCTTTTTGTTATTGAGTTGTAGCAGTTCTTTATATATTCTTGATATTAAGCCTATCAGATATATGGTTAGAAATTATTTTCTCCCATTCTGTAGGTTGTCTTTTCACTTTCTTGACAGTGTCCTTTGATGTACAAAAGTTTTAAGTTTTGATGAAGTCCATTTTATCTATTTTTCTATTTCTTGCACATGCTTTTGGGTTCATATTTAAGAAGTCTCTAACAAACCCAAGGTTATGAAGATATCCCCTTATATTTTTGCCTCTGTATTCATAAGGGAAATTGGTCTGTAGTTTTCTTTTTACCTGTGATCTCTTTATCTGACTTTGGTGTTAGGGTAATGTTACCCTCACAGAATGATTGAGAGAAAGTTCAGTTCATCTTGCCCTGCACTTTTCTTTGTTGGTAGGATTTTGTTAACCAATTCTATATCTAGATCTTTTGTTTCTACTTGCGTCAATTGAGACAAACCTCTTGGATGTGTGTTAAGACTCTTCTTCAACGCGTCATCCAGTCTATGCAGAACGTATTGTGCAGCCTGTGGTTGACATTTAAGGCCTCCTCAGGTCTGAGCCTGCATCTTTCCCTTGGCTTGTGGAGTAGCTTTCAAGAATTCCCTAGTTGTGTAACTTTTCCCCTCCAAGAGATGAGTTCCTTTCCCCATCTTCTCCTCTTGGAGCCTAGGGCTGTGCTTTTAGTTTTTATTACATTTTTCCCCCCCTGGCAGTTCAGTCAGCTTGGTGCCACTCCCCATGCTCTGTTCTGCCCTCTCACTCCAGCTTTCAGCTCTCAGTGCATGTTTAGGTTCCTCATCTGAGCTTCCCTTTTCTGTGCAGTCTTTCTGCCTCCAGTAACTTCTGTGTTAGGGGACCTAGACCCACTCCCTGAGTCTGTCTTCCATGGAGCCAGATGGAGTCAATGTAAAAAGTCACCCAATAGTTTGGCTTAGGTGCACCAGGGGTCAGGTCCCAGGGACATGCACTAAATACACAATGGCTGCCAAGCCCCATCATGGTCAGGTTGGGACTCTGAGACCAGCACTTGAATGTGCATGGGTCATGAGCTCACCACTGTGAGTAGTATGAACTGATACATGGATATGAGCATTACCGAGGAAACCGGACCAGGGAATTTTGTCCATCACTCTGCTACCATTTTTAGTTTTTTTCCCCTCTGTTCACTGTGTGTTGAATCTTGTCATCTTCCTGAATTTTAAGATTGTTGATTCTGCCCTTTTGATTGCTGTTTCCAAGGGGAACATTTACCAGCATGTCTTACTCTGTCATCTTGATGACATCTCTTCTCTTAAAATCATTCTTAAGTCCTTTAATCCTTTATTCCCCATGTTCTCTCATGCCATGTTTTTGCTACAGGTGTTTATTGTATGCTTGACATTGTGCTAGGCACTGAAACCCCAGGAATTCAGTGAAGAACAAAAGGGACATCTTTCCTGTTCTCCCAAGGCTTCTGTTCTAGTGTACAGTCATGAAACAAGTAAACACACATTAAGTAAGTAAACAATAAAAGTATTGCACTATAAAATATGGAAAATCTTATTTGCATGGCCTGCCTCAAAGTTAAAATATAGGAAGGTGCACAGTGCATGAGGAAACTGCTAAGCAAAGCTGGGGCAGACAGAGAACATTCTAGGAGTCAGGATAAGTGCATGAGCAAAATTCTCAAGATAGGAAGAGCTTGCCATGGTGTAAGTATGGAAAGATGAGAGTGGCTAGAATGCTGTGAGCCGGAGAGTGGATGATCAAATACTAGCACTTATTCCCCAAAGTGGCTCCTCAGTCCACATTTTCAATTCACTCTCCTATCATTTTCTTGAACTCTGATAATAAGATCTCTACTTTCTCTGTGGCCATTACACATCTCTGCCCAGCAAAAATAGCATGTGCAACAGGAGTTTCTTTATCTCTGTGTACTACTCTGAAGCATTCCATCAGCAGCACATCCTGAGAATGGACACATAGGAAAGCTATATCGTGAATGATTTTTAAATTGCTTTCCAATTTTCTTCAAACATTTTTTTAAAGCCTTTAAATGAAACCCCCTACAGGAAAACACTAGAACTCTTCTGGTCCATCCGCGCTCTCTATTGTCAGGCAATTTTCTGTCCTTCTTCTTCAGTGTGTCTCTTCTGAGTGAGCTGAGCCAATCTCTTGATGGCTCAATGCAAAGCCCGTACCTGGCTTCAAGCCTGGCTTAAACGTAGCTAGTTCTTTTTGAGCATTAAAGAATGTTCTGGTTCACATCAGCCTGCCTCTTTCTGAACATCTCTAGTTCTCCTGGCATTTAGTGGTGTCATGCTGAGCAATGTTATATAGCTCTTCAGTCATGCATCAAGATTCTTTATTTAATTTTTTAATCTCTAGAGAAGAAAAATTATTTTCTCTGTATCCTCCCAATATTGCTAGGATAGTGTTTAACACCAAGTAGGATCTGAATCATGACTATTTAATTGGTTGGTTGATTTATTAATTAACAGTTATATATTCTATCTAAAATTTTAACAGTCATAATCATGAATTAAAATATTTATTAATTTTCTCTGTGTACCATGCAAAACACTAGGGGTATATTTATTCTAACATTTATTTCTGTCTCAGTCTAAAGTAGTGTAGTCAACTCACTGCTTTTACATAAAGGGAATAATTAACACTGGGGAGGTGCAAGTCTGTCCCTCAGTCAGCAGGAGAACTGTTGGGTAAGGACTGTAAGGACAGAACACTTGAGCCAAGCTCAGGAATTAAAGTCATGAAGCACTTGGATGCAGAAGCAAGAAACAGCGCTGACTGCCACTCATCCGACCAGCTGGCTTCATCCTGGATGACATCACCTCACCAAACTTGAGTTGCTTATGAGCAAAGTTAGGAGACTAACATTTACACAATCTCAAATTTCAAAGGTTGAATGCCTCAATGACTGAATCTGAGCTATTGGCTTTGCATTTTTCTTAGAAAACAATCTTGAATTAACAAACACAATCCCATGTATGCACAAACTTGTTCCTGCAAAGACCCACGATAAACTGTTGTTGTGAGTCACATCCAGGAAAAGAACTCAGATTAGTAAGGGAAGGAGACTTATTTTCACTTCATATCTTTTGTACTATTTGAATTTTAAGTATGTGCATGTGTTGTTTTTATTATTGAAATGATATTTAAAGGGATCTTGGTAAGGAGATTATGGGACATTTTTATTCTACTTTCTATGGTACTTTTCTGCCTTTAATAGTAATATAAAATTGGCAAATAATATATGTAAGCCATAACCTATGCTTACGCTATAACAATTTCTATAATGGATAATTATGCCATTAACAACAAGCAGGCCTGTCTGACAGCTATTGATATTTTCTGTCAAAGCTCCACCAAGATAATCATTCATGGGGGCAATCTCTAACCCCCACCCAAATCTCCCCCTACCTCAATGTGATTAGAGTTTGACACTTTAGAAGTATTACTAGAAGCAAAATCCATCCAAATTGTTACTTCATGCTTCCTAACCAAACAAATTTAAAATGCAATCCATGCATAAAATAATCAATTCGTAAATCGCGAGAGTCAACAGCTTATCAAACTATTTGTGCAAAAAATGTCTCTGTGACATGGAGGGAGGCAGTTGCAGACGGTGACATGGAGGCCTAAATCAGTCCTCTCGGATCACCCAGTGACTCCTGGGCCACTGCTCAGATGTGCTGACAGCACATACAGGGCTGTTCACATTTGACTCTTCAGTCCTTTGGGTTCCACTTACTTCTTCAGAAGCAAAAGTGCCAAATCCAAGCACTGGCATGAAGTGTCCATCATTCAGTTTCCGGCAATGACTGTGGGTGAGGTCCATCACCCTCCTCCAGTGCTGTCTTTCCTTGCTTTTACTAACTGAGAGACTCAGTGGAAGACAAGGCTCCAGCCATTTTTAGTTCTACCCACCACAAGCTGAAGGGGAGGCAAAGGTTACAGATACCAACATTCCAAAGTGAAACTGGAATCAATACATTGTCTAGTCTTCTTTTATAAAGTAAGCATTTAGGACTATAAATTTCACTCTCAGCACTGCCTCTGCTGTATGACATAAGTCTTAATATGTTGTATTCTTGTTTTCATTTGTCTTGAGATATTTACTGATTTCCCTTGTGATTTCTACTTTGACCCACTGATTGCTTAAGAGTATTATATTTGTTGGATTTTCCAGTTCTCTGCCTGTTATTGATTTCCAGGTTTATTCCGTCATAGTCAGAGAAAATGCTTTGTGTAATTCAAATCTTTTTAAATTTATTGAGACTTGTTTTTCAACCCAACTTGTGGTCTTCCTGGAGAGTGATCCATACATACTTGAGAAGAATATATATCCTGCTGTTTTGGGGTGCAATGCTCTGTATATGTCTGCTAGGTCTAGTTCTTTTATCATATAATTCATATTCTCTGTTACCTTATTGATCTTCTGCCTAGATGTTCTATCTGTTGGTGAAAGTGGTGTATTGAAATCTCCAACTGTTATTGCAGAGGTGCCTATTTCTCCCTTCAGTTTTTCCAGTGTTTGCCTCTTGTATTTTGGGGCACATGGTTAAGTGCATAAATATATGTAATTGTTATTTATTCTTGGTGGATTGACTCTTTTATTAATATTTAGTGTCCTTCTTTGTCTCTTTTAATAGCCTTTGACTGAAAGTCCATTTTGTCTGATGTCAATATAGCTACCCCAACTCTCTTTGAGTTACTATTTGCATGGATTATCTTTTTCTAAACTTTCATTTTCAACCTATTGTGTCTTTGGGTCTAAAATGAGTCTCCTGTAAACAGCATATGGTTGGATCCTGCTTTTTAATCCATTCTGCCAATCTGTGTCTTTTGATTGGGGAGTTTAATACATTAGCATTCACTTTTATTACTGTAAAGGCAGTACTTACTTCAGCCATTTTGTTCTTTGGTTTTTACATGTCATATCTTTTTTGTCTTTCTTTTCCTTTATTGAAACTTTCTTTTCTGTATGGTCGATCTTTCCTGATAAAAGTACTGATCTCTTTCTCATATCTGTTTATGTATATTTAAAAAATATTTTCTTTTTGGTTACCATGAGGTTTGTGTTATACAACCTATGTCTAAAACCTGCTGATTTGAAAAGATACCAACCTAGGTTCAATAGCATACATATTCTCTGCTCCCGTACCCCTCTGTTTCCCCGTTAATGTTGTTTTTATCCCATATTACCACTTTATATTTTGGGTGTCCATTGTCAGGAAAGATGACTATTTCTTATTCAATTGTATTCTGACTCTTATAGGAATTAAATAGTCGAGTTGTATATTGAGGATACAGTACTATTGGGTTTTGCATTTACTCATTTATTTACCTTCACTGAATATCTTCATTTCTTCACACTCCTTCAAATCACTCTCTCCTGTTTTCCTTTTAACTAAAGAATTCCCTTTAGAAATTCTTGTAGGGAGGGTCTTTTGGTTATGAACTCTCTTAGTTTCTGTTTACCCATGAATATTTTAAACACCATATTTGAAGATAGTTTTGCTGGATAAAGAATTTTTGACTGGCAGTTTTTCTCTTTCAGTACCTTAAATACCACTGCCTTCTTACCTCCATGGTGTCTAATGGAAAGTCTAACTGAGCATCCCTTGTATGTGATGAATTGCTTTTCTCTTGCTGCTTTCAGAAGTCTCTCTTTATCTTTGGCATTTGACATTCTGAGTGGTATGTTTCTTGTGGTAGGCCTATTAGGATTTATTCTGTTTGGAGTACACTGTGCTTCTTGAACATGTATATTTATGTCTTTCATAAGAGTTAGGAAAGTTTTGGCCATTATTTCCTTACATATTCAGTATGCCCCTGTTTCAGTTTGCTAAAGCTGCTGTAATGCAATGTTCCAGAAGCGAGTTGGCTTTTGCAAAGGGGGTTTATTAGCTTACAATTTTAAAGTTCTAAGGCCATGAAAATGTTCCAATTAAGGCATCACAGGACCAATACCTTCTTTGAAGAAAGGCTTTTGGCATCCAGGGTTCCTCTGTCACATGGGAAGGTACATGGCTGGTGTCTGCTGGTCTTTAGCTCCCAGGTTCCATTGCTTTCAGATTCTGACTCCAGTGGTTTCTCTCTGATCATCTGTGGATTCTCTCAGCATCTCTGGGGAATTTCTCTCTCTCTAAGTTCTCTCCAAATGTCTCTGCCTTTTATCCTCTCACAAAGGACTCCAGTAAAGGATTAAGATCCACCTTTAATAGGCTGGGTCACATCTCAATTGAAGCAACCTATTCAAAAGGTCCCACCCACAATAGATCTGCACCCATAAGAATGGATTAAAAGAACAGCTCCAAACTACCACAGCCCCCTTTCCCTTCTCTTTTCCTTTTAGGACAGAATTGATGAATATGTTACTCAAGTCCCTTAGACACTGCTCAATTTTTTTTCTATTCATTTCTCTATTTGTTTTTTTGTCTGTAAGATTTTGATTATCCTGTCTTCCAGCTCACCAATACTTCTGCTTGTTCACATCTGTTGTTGCATGCCTCTAGTGTGTTTTAATCTGTTCTACCATACCTTCTATCCTCATAATTTCTGTTATTTTTCTATTTGTTATTTCAAATTCTTCTTTATGTTCACATAATGTCTTCTTAATATTTATCTCTTTAGCCATGTTTTCCTTCAACTCTTTGAATTGATTTAGGTGATTTGTTTAAACTTCTTGATAACTTGTTCCAAATTCTGCATCTTCTTTGAAGTTGTAATTTGTTCCCCTTTCTGGGCCATATCTTCATATGTCTTTAGTAGGGCTTGTAATTTTTTTGCTGATGTCTAGGCATCTGATTATCTTGAGTTTATTCTGAATGTCAGCCTCTCTCTCTTCCTAGGGTATTATTGTTGATGGGCTTTCTGTTAAGGTTCTTCTTTGATGCTTAATCCACTTTATTCTAGACTTTTAGAACAGCCTGTGTTTAATTTGATCAGATTTTTTCAGCTCTTCTTCATCTGATTTTTTCCCTGGATAAGTGGTACAATTTTTGAGATTGCGATTGTTTCACGTCCAGGAGGAAGCTTCCTTTCTTCTGTTTCTTCTCTGGGAATCTTGATCTGTTCTGTTTGTTCTCATGCAGAATTTTCTCCCCAGCTCCTATGATTTGTTTAAACTCTCTCCCTCATTCAGTGCCCTGTTTTCCTTGCACTTTTCAGTTCTGGGAAAATCCTGTCTTACTGCAGTTCGATTACCACCCTCCCCCCCCCATTTTCCCCTCTTCCTGAGGCTTTTCTGCTTCCAATTTCTTCCCTGTTTGGGTATACTACTGTTATTAGACAGGGTTCTCTAGGGAAATAGAATCAACAGGAGATATCTGTAAATATGAGATTTTATAAAAGTGTTTCACACAACTGTGGGAATACACGAGTCCATATTTCCATAGGGCAGGCCACGAGCTGGCGACTCTAATGAAAGCACTCAATGAACTCCCTAGGAGAGGCTGGCTGGCCAAAGAAAAAATGAAAGTGCTCTCTTCTCCCTTAAAAGTCTTCAACTGATTGGATTAAATCAAACTGATTGGATTCTCTTGTTGCAGAAGACATTCCCTTAGTTGATCATAAATGTAATCAGTCACAGATGCAATCAATTGACTGATGATTTAGTAATTCAGCCTTCTGGTTTATTAACCAGCCATGAAATGTCCTTGTGGTAATGGTTAAGCTAGTGATGCTTGACCAGACAACTGGGCACCATCAACTGGCCAAGTTGACATATGAACCCAATCATCACATCTGCTCTGGGGAGCTGGATGGGTTCAATTTAGAAAGCTGGGTCACTCCAGAATACTTGGTTTTGCATTTAGGTGGTCCAGTCAACACAAACTGGATTGAGTGAGTGCACCAATTTCCAGCTATGGTTTCCATCCCTGCCCCTGGGGGCCTTTATGCACGTGGCACTCCCCAGTAGCTTGTGCTCTACCCGGGGTCTCTGAAGACTTGGAATATGGTGACTGGATTTGCATGGGGCTCCGGTATGCTCCAGTGTCTCTAAAGTCTGTGACCATACTGGGACGAAGAGATCCTGTGCTCTCTGAGGGATTCTCAAGCTGTGCAGGACCAAGAGAAGGGAGGGAGGAGACCACATCCCAGGATGGCAATTTCCTACCTGGTATATTTTGTTTTCTATTCATCAGCATTTGTGGAGTCCTTCTCCAGTCTCTACTATTCTCCAGAGTGTTTGAAGGAAGGAGGATTTGTACTTTTACTCAATAAATCTTAGGGGAGGTTTTTTCAGGGGATGTCTTCCATCACCAAGTTGATAATGTCACCCATGCCATGTTTTTAATAAAGTGTTTTGAGATGAAGTTTGGTTCTTCATGATTAGGTAATTAAATTTATATCCTTAATACTAATGGAAAATCAATGTATATTTTTGCAAATGTGTTATGAAAAGTTAAATTTTGTAAGTATCATGCTTTTTTGCACACACTGTTTTTAAAAGGTGTTTGCAATTTGGGAAAACTTGGTTTACTAAATGAATTAGCCATTATAATATTGGTTTTACAGAAGTATCCTTTGCCTCCTGTTTAAAATGATTAAAAGGGTCATGATATCAAATGAATAATTTGTTTTTAATAGCTTAGGGAATTTGATAACTATAGTGCTAAATGTGTTACTACCTCATCACAGCCCAGCAAGACCATTACTGTTACTTGGAAACATAACAGTGTTCCAGTGTGGAAAGTTTCCCTTTATGTGAAAGCTATCGTTATCAGAAGAGCATTTCCTAATACATCCCTATCAGTTTATGTGCTGTACTCCCGCTGCCGAATGCACATATCTGAGTCCATCCTTTTAGACTGGTTTCTCTCCCACCTCCCTGCCTGGCCAAGGTCACAGTGACCTCTCCTTCCTAGACTTCCTGGAGCTTCAGATCCTTCGCGCTGCTCAAAAGGAGCCCTAGTAGTGTTGGTTTTCCTTTTGGCATGTGCCTCACCTCTCTATATGCAGTGGGTTTTTGTGTTCCTTTAAGTGCTAAGGACACACGGACTGACACATTCCTGTTAACTGCTGCTTTCCTAAGAGGATAAAAATCTCACCTTCAGTCTCACCCAGAGATGTCTCTAAAACTGCAGTGATCTCACTTCCACTTCCCCCAATCTCTGGGCAAATCATAGTTTTGGCCCTCATGAAAAGAAGTGACCAAAATAGAAGTAATGGAGACAGAGACTGGAGTAGGTAAGAAACTTAGCGAAAAATTTAATCTTATTTTTTTCACAAAGGAAGAAGAGTTTAATGCCTTTCCTATAGACTTGAGTCTAATTGAGTGTGAGTTACTAAGCAGCATGGATTTGACCAGAGGTGATGTCTCTAATCACCAGCATGTGAGAAGTTTCCAGCATCACTCTGCACACACAGGGGCTCCTGGTAGAAGGCATGGCAGAGGGCTCCCTGCTAATATTCTTCAGTAAATGGGTACTCAGGGTGGTCAATCACACTAAAAGGAGAAAGAATAGTGGGTAATGTGGATACAATGATTGTATTTGTAGGGTGATATAAACATGGTTTCTTTGAAGCTGACATTAGGGCAAAATTTAAAATTTAATTTCCTGGCTATTTATAAAATCTACCTTTCTAAATTCCATAAAATTGATGTTATAATAAGGTTTCTGTTAAAAGTCGTTAAATAATCAAATTATATTCCGATGACTGCAACTGAATATGCAGAGATGAAATGCTACAAAGATTCAAATATATTCTCCTCCCTTAGCCACATCTGTAAGTATACAGAGAGATTACTTGGTTTTTAAAATTTTGAGCTTTCAGTGAAAGCAGAAACTCATTCTCTCTTGTTATAGACAGGAAATCTAACTACATGCTCAGCACTAATAAGTATTTTAAGATGATACTGGTTGCTGATGGCAATTTCACTTCCATTTATGAATTAATTATTTACAAACTGACTACTGCACATGACATATTGTGTCAATTCAAGAATGGACACAATGACATATAAAAGATACGGCCCCATATCAAAGGAGATTATTATTCTGTAGGGTGATCTCTATATGATAATAACAATAAATGATATAAAGTGGTAGAAAAATGACTATTACTAAAATATTTAGCTGGTGGGAAGAATTACTCATTGCTTGTTAGTCTCCTTTTGTTTTCACATTAGTTCCCTATTTTATTCATTTTTCTCTCTAGTAACAAAAATATTCACAATGATAACTATGTTTACCAATTTTTGAGTAGTAGATGACTTAGTGTCATGGACCGTTACATAAATTATTACATGATTTTTATTACAAATTAAATTCCCAATACCTTTCCCTAATTTATAATGAATGTCCTTTCTCACAAAACTAGTACATTAGAGGATGAATGAATAGTAAGAATCTATTTGCATAAATTCTCTCCAACAATGGAGGTTTTGCCTCCACGCTCTTATTTTGGTTTTACCCTCCCTTCTCTTACCCTTATTCATTATCTGCATTAAGATTTTTATAATTCAGAGAATTAAAACTATTGTTTCTTATACACTTCATCAAAGCCAGTGCTTCAGGAGGAAAATGCAGTGTTTGGGACATGTAGTAACATGAGATGAAAAGGAAAGGAAGGTTTTGAAAACTATTAAAGATGTAAAATTACAGGACCTGGTGAATTGTTATATATTGGGGATGATAGAAATATATGGTTGGCCCACAGGATCGATGTAGAAGTCTTTCATCATAAAGAACTGGGGAGATTCGGAAGAAGAAGATCATTAATATGGCTTTTTGGAGACATTTAATTGAGCTACATTTAAAATTTCATAGTATATTTCCTCCTATTGTTGTAGAAATGAGAGTCAGACAGGGAAGATGGAGATTCAGCAATGACATTGGGTTGCTCTGGAAAGTGATACGGAGTGAAGAGTACATTGGGGTATGCATGGGGTTCCAAGCTGACCTGGTTTGCCTTCTGCTGAGTCAGTAAATAGAGCTCTGGACTGAATCTGTCCCATTCCTGTCTCAAACGCCTCTGCCTTCTTGGTAATGAGGCAAATTTTTAGCGCTCTCCTACCTTCCTCAACAGAAAAAAAATTGAAACAATAATTAAATCCACTTACAAGCGAGTGACATAATAGCAAAGATTTCGGTTTACTCCATCTAAGACCTTCATGTCCTCTGGTGTCAATTGGAATTCAAAAACCTATGAGTGGAGTAGGAAAACATTAATTATATTTATGTCATATAATTGCCAACCTGCATGAGCCAAAAATAATTATTAGTAAAAGTAATTACAATGTGTGTGGTACAAAATTAGTATACAAACATCAATAAACATCTAAATACTATCTGAAACCCATTAGAAATTAAGATAGAAGAAAAGATCCATTAGTAATGGTATAAAACAATATCTTACCTTGGTGTTGATTTAACAGGAAATGTACAAGGTATTTCATAAGAAGAGTCTAACATGCTATTGGGGAATATATAAAAAGAGCTGAATACATTTGAAGAGATAAATTTATCTCATGTGGAAAGGTTATCTCATATAGAAAGACTGTTCTACAAGTGTCATTTGTGATAAATTAATCATTGTTTGTCATGTCATCATGCAATAAGTCCCTAACCCTTATTCAACTGGGAGGCAGTTCTAATATAGATATGACACTCCTGTCTCTGGGACAGGAACACACGGGAGTATCCCTGGGAAATCAAGAGTGATCATCTCTCTAGGTTGAAAACATTTGCCAGTCTCCATGACTGAGCATCATCCTGTTTACATTTTTTGTTTCCTTTTATTTTTTTTAACTGACAAATAAAAAGAGACATAGGCTCAAGTGTCCCCAAATGTGAAGATTTAATAGAAAATCCTTTCCCACAAAGCTTAAACTAAAAAATGCTGTATAGAACCCATATTTTAACCCAGGAGTAAAACAAAACTGGACTCTTTCAAAGACTAGTAGTGAGCTGAAATGGGGGTGAAATCCCTGCTGCGATTGGGATTCACCAGTCAGCCCTTGTGCACTTTGCACCCTGAATGCAAACTGCTCAGTGGGCCAAAGATGCTTAAACTCGAAGTTAATAGTGTTATCCTGGACTGGTAGTGCCCTCCCCTCTGGAGAATCTACCTGAATCTAAGGCCTCCAAAAGCTTTCACAAAATTAAGTTGAACATGAGGTTCTCACAGGTGAAAAACAGCTCAACAGGTACGGAAACAAGTAATCATAAATGAGAACCCAGAGAAATAAGGGACAGCAGTAATATAGAACCAGAAGATAATGAATATTGGCATTGACATACTGTAAAATAACTATATTAGCTATTGGAGAATTTCAGAGACATCAGAAACTCTATGTAATGACTTAGACATGAATTAAAAGAATTTTTTTAATTCTTTAAAACTCTTTTGAAAGATATTGAAATAGTTCTATGAATTCCTAGAAATAAAATTTGATATTAGAAGCATAAAAGGCAGCTTTAATTGTATATTGGACACATCTGAAATGAGGGTTAGTCAACTGGAAGATAGAGCTGAAGAAGCTGTACACTGAAACCAAGAGATGGAGAAAATAAAGTGGTTTAGGGACACAGGATTGATTGCAAAATTCTACAATATTTCTGATCAGAGTTCCTGACAGAGGAGAGAGAACGATTGGAGCATGTATTTATAGTAATGCTCAGAGATAAGGATCGACAGAGAGTATGTATGGTAGTCAGATAGGTATAGAGAGAACATGCAAATGTGTTAATATTTTAATAATTGATGACTCCAGGTAATAGTTGTTTATTTTGCTATGAACTTTTCTGCACATTTGTAGATTTTCAAAATAAAAATTTAAGAAAATGTTTCAGAAATTCAGAAAATTTTTTATTTATCTATGAATAAATATAGCAAAGAAGATACACTAATGCAGTGTGCTGGTTTGAATGTATTATGTTCCCCAGAAAAAGCATATTCTTTGATGCAATCTTGTGGGGCAGACATTTTAGTGCTGATTAGATTGGAATTCTTTGAGTGTTTGAATGGAAATGGGCCCCACCCAACTGTAGGTGATAACTCTGATGAAATAATTTCCGTGGAGGCGTGGCCCCACCCATTCAGGGTGGGCCTTGATCAGTGGAGCCATATAAATGAGCTGGCAAACAGAATGAACTCAGTGTAGCTGAGACTGACATTTTGAAGAGGAGCTACAGCCAGGAGGGATACTTTGAAGAAAGCACAGGAGCTGCAGATGAGAGACAGTTTGAAGACAATGGTTGAAAGTAGACTCTTGCTCCAGAGAAGCTAACAGAGGACAAATACCCCAAGTGCAACCAAGAGTGACACTTTTGAGGAACTGTAGCCTAGAGAGGAACGTCCTGGGAGAAAGCCATTTTGAAACCAAAACTTTGGAGCAGATGCCAGCCACGTGCCTTCCCAGGTAACAGAGGTTTTTTGGACACCATTGGCCATTTTCCAGTGAAGGTACCCTTTGTTGATGGACGCTTTATGGCCTTAAGACTGTAACTGTGTAACCAAATAAACCCCCTTTATAAAAGCCAATCCATCTCTGGTGTTTTGCATTCTGGCAGAATTAGCAGACTAGAATATGCAGTTATGGAGAAAATTATGGTATTTATTTAAAGATTTAAAGAACGCCTAAATAATTGGAAATTTGTATCATGACTATGGATTGGAATTATCAATATTGTAAAGAAATCATTTCTTTACAATTTGATCTTAAGTTTCAGTGTATCACATGCAAGACCTTACTTTTTTATAGAACTTGATAAAGTCAAGTATAGTCAAGACATTCTTGGAGTAAGGCAAGGAGAGACGAAAAAAATTATTGTTCTGGATGGCAAGACTCATTTCCATCATAGCTAAGACAGTATTGAAGTGTAAATAGACCAGTTGAAAGAAAAGACAGCCCAGAACAGCAAATGAACACTTAATATATAATAGAGATGACAATGAATATTTGTGGGCAAATATGGAGTTTTCAATGACTGAGGTATGGACATTTGGATATCCATTTTATATGTATGTTATCTGTATTTGGGATCTAATTTCACATAGTACTGAAAAATCAATTCCTGGTGAATTAGAGACACAAATTTTAAAGGAAAGAATATAAAACTTTTACAAATAATATAGATGAGTATTGCCATGGCTCAAGGTAGGAAAGCACACGTTAAATGCGTGATGAATTTGCCTACAATGGAGTAAGAACTTTGATTTATGATACTATGCCATCAAGAAAATTAAAACTAAGCACAAATTGGGAGAAGATGTTTCAACATATATATATGCAGATGACAGAGAATTAATGTCCTGAAAATATAAATGGGATAGGTTGGTTACAAATGTGCCCCCAATCCTTCACCTCTCCGTGTTCTGCACCTTTTCCAATGTGACTTTGCATCCTCTCCCATCAGGAGGTGGTGTGCCTTTCTCCTCCTCCTGTGATGTGTTTTAGCCAATATAATTTGGAGAGGGAATGGTGTGCCAATTTTCATCCGAGTCCCAAAATGTATGTGCGTATATTTATTCTGTCTCTTAGAAACTTACCACCGTCATGAGGCAAAGCCAGGGTTATTTGACTAGAGGATGAAAAACTCTATGTAGGAGAGGTGCATCATACCTGAAATTCGGCCATTCAACGTCGTCAAGAACAGTCTGGCTTTTCCTGCACTTACTGCAAATAATGAGAGAGCCCAGCTAAGAAAAGAACTATCAGCTAAGCCCAGCCTAAATTGTGAATCCATAGTGATGAGCTAAATAAGCATTTTTTTTTTATCAAGCATCAAAGTTTTGGATTGGTTTGTTTTGAAGCAATAGGTATTGGTACAATAATAATGTCCTACAAGTAAATAAAATATACAGAATCTAATGAAAATGGGCAAATTAAGCTCCGTTAGTACTCAGGAAAATGAAAAAACCACAATGAGGTGCTCTCACATATCCCACAAATTGGCAAAGAATCAAACAGTTAACAATATCAAGCGTTGACTAGAATGTGGAGCAAGGAGATGCCTCATATGTGGTCCATAAGAGTATATGGA
Source organism: Choloepus didactylus (assembly GCF_015220235.1). Taxonomy (NCBI): domain Eukaryota; kingdom Metazoa; phylum Chordata; class Mammalia; order Pilosa; family Megalonychidae; genus Choloepus; species Choloepus didactylus. The sequence goes on from NC_051314.1 coordinate 133,820,435, forward strand.
GGTAATATCACTTTGGAAAGAGTTTGATATAACCAAAGGAATGTGAACCTGCTCATATCTTATTTCCCTGTAATTCCATTGCTAGATCTGGGAAATTATCCTAAGGATACAGTTGTTTTATATGTACCATGAGCCATGTACAAGCATGTTTAAAGAAGCATGATTCATAATGTTAAAAAAAAAAAGTCCAATGAGCAAACAATGGAAATGGCCCTAACAGGATTTGGATCAATAAAGTATGGTATATTCACAAAATGCAGCACTGTTCAGAAAGTAAAATTGAACAAACTACAACCACATGCATCAACAAGGATTATACTCATGCATATAATGCTAACTAAATCAAGAAGGTTACAGAAAAATATAGTTTGATTCCATGTATATAAAGTTCAAAAAATTCAAAATGAAAATTAAATTAAATGATATAGTCTTAAGTATTAAAACTATAACAATAATCGAAGTAACAATTGATTATTACAAAAGTTAGGAAATGGATACCTCCATGAGAAGAAGATATATCAGTAAGGATCAGATTGGAATAATATGCTGTTTCATAACCTGAATAGTTGTATGGTTTTGAGATCATTGCTATTATTTTAGATTTAAACATATGTCATACACTTTTTTGTGTTTATGGTATATATTTCATCTTTATAGAAAGCTTGTGGCAAGCAAGTTGACTCAACTCACTACTTAAATTGTCTGCATATACTTGAAATTGAAGATTATATCTTTTCAAATCAAAATGCAAATTTGTTTCTCTGAAATCAAAATTCAAAAACACAGTGTACACCGTTTTGTATACTCTGAATTAGTTTATAAATAGGTTATATTCTCAGGGAATGTCTCTGGCAAGTGGTACAGGAAAAGGCCAACAGATACTGACATGGAGAGAAAGATAAGGCAATTGGGTACTGAGGAACAGATAGGAAAGGAATTACTTTTCACTTTATATTTTTTCTACTGTTTACGTTTTTTTTTTAAGTTTTAGAATTATTTAAAAAACCATTTCATTAAAAGTTTAAAATATCAGATATGAGAACATGCCACTTTATTACAGAAATGTGACCTCTTTCCATAGGAATTCAGGGAGGAGATTGTGATTGGGCGTCTGATCTTCACATTTCAGAGAGCAAGCAGATAAGATGGGAATTATCCATTCTGTCTAGTTAGTTTGTCACTTCTGGCATGGATTCATCTACTAGGTTCTGGAAAATATATTCTAGAGGTTTGGAGACTGAAGTTCACCTAATCCAACTCTCTTATTGTAGAAATGAAGAGAATGAGATTTCACTTGACCAGGGTTACAGATTAAATTACTCTGACTCCTGCCCAATCCTCTCTCTGTCTAGCTACCATTCTTCTGATGTCGTAGAAAAAGAATACTATGGGGAATGCACAAGGGACACTTGTGTGTAGGAAACGTTAGGGAAACCATCATGGCCCAAAGATGTGTTGAGATGCTTACAAAGCAGAACACACGTGGGATAATGTTGAGGCCTCCTGGGCCCACAGCCCTGCTCCTCACCTGCATGTTCTCTTTGATTTCTCACTCAATGAAACTCTTGGCCAGGATCACGGCCCCACGCTGTATCTGGTAGCGAAGGGCAATCAGGGCTGGGGTGGGCTTGTGCTTTTTGGCGATGTCATAAATCACTGGCTCATCCAAGAGAACAGGTGCCTTCTGGTCCACCCTGGAAGGAAAGCAGAAAGGCTGAATATTGTGGCTCGGTATTCAATTTACTAGGAGGCTCCTACCAGACTAAGGATCTATCCTTAGGCCAGAGGTTCTCAAAAGGTGGTCACTATCCCAGCAGCACTCTACCACCTGGGAACTTATTAGAAATGCAAATTCTAGGACTTCACTCCAGATCCCTTAAATCAGAGCACCAGGTGAGGGGTATAGCAATTAGTATTTTATCATCCCCTCTAGGTCATTTGATGTATGCTTGACTTTATGAAGAATGGTTCAAACTCTTCAGTTTTTCTCTTCTATTTCCCAGTGGCTGTCTTCTGTAGGTATAGCTCCAGAAGAAGAACAAGAAAATGAGTGAATAAAAAGAAAGGGTATATTTGGATATTTTAATTTTAACTTTCTAACATTGTTAAAATATCTTGTAGACTTGAAATGAGAACTATTCATTCTTATCTTGAAGTATAATATTTACCATTTCAATACTACATTACAAAATGTTTTCAGTGGTAATTTCATTCTGTCTTCACATACTGGAGATGTATCTCCAGTATGTGAAGATAGAGTTAGGAGGTAAAGTAACTGATGATTATAGAAGATGTTACTTTGAATTGTGCTAACCAGTAATAACTATCAAAATTATGATTGGAGTTTATGTCTTTGATCTCACTTTTTTAGATTATATTTATATTTATATTTTTAGGTAGATAATTGTTGTTAAATAAATTATAACCAGACAGAGACAATGCAAATGCATTTGGTGGGTTATGGGATTTAAAGAAGGAACATTTCTACCGTCCTTCTCCCCTATTCACTCAGATAATTGAGAGTTACCTCCAGGAAACAGAGTTTGGTGTGATTAAATGCGGTTCACCTCTAATGGGGATTTAGGTAAACTCCCCATTGCCTTCATTACCACTTTTTATCTCGATGGGATCCCAGAGCACTGTAGGCCACAAGCACAATATCTTTTGACTTGCAGAAGTCCAACAGCTTTCTCTGGTTGAGATAAGGGTGGCATTCTACCTGTGGAATGCCGAGACAGAAATGTGTTAGTTTATAGGAAAAATCATCTTAAAATGTAAGTGTAGGATTGAAAGTCAAAGGAGCTGAATAAAAACCGTTCAGAATTAAACATGAACTGAAAACATCAATATGAACTAATGACTTGAAGTAAGATAAATTTTCTATTTCTGTCCACTGGGAAGACCAAAACCATGATGTTCCAGAAATACCTCAATTGCCCGGGTCTTCCTTACTAAATACCATTGCCTTCTAAAAGGAGAAGTTGCTAACACTGGATGTGAGGTAGGGAAAGAACCACTTGAGCTGTGGACATAAAAGGCAGAAAGGAAGAAAATGATCAAAGACTTATGAGGGCATGTCAGAAGGACTAATTGACCATTTTTGTAGGGGATTCCATTGGGTAGATTTGATCATCAAATGAAATAATGACTAATACATTTCTAACACATCAAATATATTAAAATCAATGAGTCAATAGTGATGAGAGAGAGGAAAAGAGGGTGAGAAAGACTGATGGTGAGAGAGACAGAGGGGAGAATCCTCAGAACATTGATAATTAAAGGGATAGAATTAAGCATGTACCTCATCTACTAACAAGAATAATTGTAGATTATTCTGAGTTGATGAGAGAATTTTTTAATGTAGAAACATGTCCACTAGGAAAAGAAAAAAGAGTGATGAAAATAGGAAATTACTATTTGCAAACCTCAATGAAACAACTGTTTCAGCAATTATCTTAGGTGGATATAAACCACTAAATGAAATGCTGTAGGGGGACATAAGTTTTCCCTGATGTCAAATCACCTCCCATCATATTACTTGGCAATTGCAAAGGAAAAGACATATGTTATAGAGTAGATCTGGCTACCAGAGATGAAATCTAGCCTCAGGAGTAGCAGGATAATATATCCTGTGCTTCCTAATGGAGTCAATTGGAAGGACTCAGCCTCCTGATGAAGATTGAATGATGATTGGACATTAAAAGAGCATAAAAAACATAACAAAGGAATATGTGAGCTGCAATGCATCCTGGTTGAAAAGCAAAGCTATAGAAGTCATTATTAGAGCAAGTGGAGAAATATGACTGTGAACTGGATATTACATGAGAGGGAATTATTGTTAATTTTCTTTGATAAATTACAGAACTGTGAGTGTATGAGAGAATATCTTCATTCTTATGAAGCATGAGGATTTAGGGGTGAAGTGTCACGTCTACAACTTACATCGAAAGGGCTCAGTAAAACATTACCCGTATATTACATATATTATGTGTATGTGGCATATACACATATATACCATATATATATGTATATATCCACACACATACACACACATCCTTGGCAAACGTGGCAAAATCTCAACCATTTTTGAATATCAGTAGGAAAATATACACTTTGTCTTATCATAATATAAATTTTAACTTGGAAAATTTTGTTAAATAATTAGGAGTAAAAATAATCATAGAGCCCAATCAATTTTTCAATGTTTCTAGTTAAACCCTATGTGGTATATCAATATATATCAAAAAGATAGTCTTGAATTTTATAAATATATTATCAAATCTAGGACACCTACCACTTCTAGGTTTCCAAGTTGTTAAAAAGTAAGTAAGAACAAAGAACCAGTCTCAGAATAGATATTTTTAAACAGTGAATTTAGTGGTAGAAAGCAGGGAGAACCAGACGAAGAATTATTCACAAGATCTGCCCTCTCTACCTGTGAAAAATTCCTTAGAGTCAGTTTCCTCTGCCTTTATCATCACCATAAACTGCTTACTTCATTCCTGAAACCTGGATTACTTTATAGTCTCACATAAATTTTGCCATATGTGTGCTTCCTCTAAACCCAACACAAACCCACAACACCTATAGGATCTATTTTCACTCTTTTCTTGTTTATACTCACTCCTCCATGATTGCTGGATTCCTTACCATATACAATTCCTTCCAAATCACTTTCACTCACCCAATCTCCGGCCATGTTTGAAAGGTCAGGTAACTGCCCACCTTCCTCCTAAAGGTGTTGTTAACTCTCCCATCCCTCCTTGATCTCCTTCTCTTCCTCTAAATTCTTTCATATGATTTAGTGCTGAAGTAGGTCTCCCCAGCATTTTCCCTAAGACTTTACCAAGCAGAGACACAGTTAAGGGTCCCATCCCTGCCCTCATACAGGTGCCATGCTCTCTTGAATATTCTAGTCCACAAAGGTAAGGTGAGTAGTTGGGGAGGTGCATAGTCACCTGGCAGAAGTGCAGGAAGAAGGGGTGAAGAACAGAAGAGGGAAAGGCCCCAGAGGGCTGAGGGGGCTGCTCACCTGGTTGCAGACGGGCTTGTACTTGAGCCCTGGCTTGTTCAGGATCCTCTCCAGCTGCTTGTGGTTGAAGTTGGACACGCCGATGGACTTGGTCAATCCCGCGTCCTTACACTTCTCCAGGGCCTGGGAGGAAGGGGTTGTGCAGCAGGATTTTGGTAAATTGGCTACAGGTCAGGAAATGATGAAAGACAGCACTGTTAAGAAGAACAAGTGTCAAGAAATGACCATGTAGCTAAGAGATGTTAATTGTCACAAAGAAGAAAAAAGTAATAAGGTCAAAAGTGAAGAAAATCAATTAAATAGAAAGAAATGACTATTTCCTTTCAGGGAAAACAGGAGAGACAGTTTTACAGTGAGGGGAAGACCTGCTTATTCTCGCTGCTCCCTATACTTCCCCTCCCTTTCTCTTTTTAATGTTCCCTTAAGGCTCCCCCCCCACCCCCGCCCAGTCCCATTTCACCAAACAGCCATTGTCAAGATCGTGAGTTGCTAAATCCAGTGATGCCTGTCTCATTTGACCTAGTAGCAGGGCTGGGCACAGTCAATACCTTTTCCTTAAAAAACTTTTGTCATTTAATTCCAAGCACTGATCTATTTTGGTCGTCCCTCTGTTGGCTTTTCTTCTTGCTGGAGCTTCATCGTCTTTCTCAACTCAAATGTTGGAAACTTCTAGGTTCTGTTATCTGAACTTATCTCATCTCTATCTTTTCTCACTCCCACGTGATTGCATCCAGATTTATCATTTAAATTCCATCTGCTTGCGCAAGGCTCCCAAGTTAATATCTCCGTCCTAGACCCATCTCAAGACCTTGATATTTATGGACTCATATGTTCACCACCTACTAACCTCTGTCTTGGGATGTCTGAATAGGCATCTCATACTGAACAAGTCCACAAGAGAGCTCCTGATCTTACCCGCTAACCTCTTCCTCCTGCAGTCCTCTCCTCAGTGATGCCAGCTCCACCCTCCCATTTTCTCAGTTCAGTGACCTCAGAGTTCATCAGTCCTTCTCATTTTCTCACACCCCTCATCCATTCCAGGAGAATTGGTCCAGAATCCAGTTGGGTTTCACCATTTTCACTGCCTGTATGCCATAACACCATCATTACTCCTCTTGACAATTTCAAGTGCCTCCTAGCTTATCTTCCTGCTTCTAGTCTACAGTCCACTGCCGTGGGCACAGTGCTCCTCAATAGAACTTTCTCTGATGCTGGAAATAGACCATGTCCTTCCTGTCCAATATGGTAACCACTAAACAAAGGTGCTGTTTCCCAATTGGAATGTGTGACTGAAGCACTGATTTTTTGCATATTAATGATTTATAATTAATGTAAATGTAAAGAGCTACATATGGCTATTGTCTACTGTATTAGTGCAGACATACAGTTTTCAGATTAAAAAGCAAGTCACATAAAAGCCCTCTAAAGGCTTCCATGCTTATACTGAGTAAAAGTCAAAGACCTTCCTAAAAGGCCCTCCATGATCTTGTCTGCCATTTCCCCTCTGGCTTCATCCCACTCTTTCCTCTCCCAGTCTTGTGAGTGATTTTCCTGTTCTTTGGACACTACACATTGTACCACTTAAATGCCTTTGAACTTGCTGTCCCTTCTCCCCAGATAGTTTTCCCCTAGTTATCCCCTTTGCTCACCCTTCATAAGACATCTTTGCTCAAATGTCTCCATTTAAATGAGGATTTCACTTAGATGCCAGTAAATTGCAATTCACCAAGTTACCTCCCCATCACTTGCCCCATGCCCCTTACCTTGCTTTATTGTTCTCCATGTAGCTTGTTATCATCAGACAAACTTATGTTTACCCTTTCAGTTCTTTATTGTTTGTCTCCTCTGACCTGTATGCAGGATCAATGAGGGCAGTGATATTTTTGTCCCCATGCCCCATGTATAATAGCTGCTCATTAAATATTTTTGAATAAAAGGTTAATAGATGAATGTCCTAATTCTATGTCTATAATATAGTGGGCTGAATGTAGCAAAATTGACTGAATGTCTCCATCTGAATTATAGAAAGAAGTAGTTTGAGAAATGGTAAAACCTATAATAGTTTGGCATACAGAATACCATATTATAGGATGGGCACCAGTCTAGTAGCCAGAGCAATAGTTAAGTCAGTGAGGAAGATCTCCTTCATCTCCTGCCAGAACAGGCACAGAGAGTCATTTGTCTGATTTGGAGGTTTGGACAATAGAAGAAGCTTAATGCATTGAAAGTCATTGCGTTACAAGGATGTGTTGTTCATATTGATTCAACTTTTCAATGAAATTCTATGCTAGAGATGAAACTGTTTATGGTAATAGATTCCATAGAATCAGATTTACTAAAGATTTTTCAGAAAAATTCAATTCCAGTTTGTCAAAGCCTGTGAGAGATACCATGAAAATTCCATGTCTTACTCTCATTTCCAGTGAAGATGTAGGCTGGAGGTGGGTATATATTTGATGAACCAAATTCCTATAGCTATTCTGAAATTTTACGTGTGCCACACATTCACTAGTCTTGGGAACACATGACTGATGGAAGTGATGATGTTGATGTAACTCTAAATCCAATTTCCTGTACCCTTCTAGATCAGGTAGAAAATTCCCTGTTCCATCCTCCAGAAGGTTTTTCTGCCTGTGCTCCAGTAGCCATGGGGTGGTGTCAGCTTCTGTTGTGAAGGAAGGACACACTGTGTGACCAGGAAACTGCTATCAAAGAATAAGTACAATGTTAGAGCTTCAAGAGAACTTTGGGATCCTTTGTCTGATTCCTAACTATAAATTTGGAGCATGCAGTTTGAGGCCCATCTAATGACAATCCCAAGTTGTACAGGTGAAGGAGTGAACCATATCCCCCTTCTCTTGGTTTTCTTTGCTGAGCTCTGTCCTCTGAGGAGCTGCACTCACCTCCCACGTGGCATGGAGATCCACTGTGTCGAATATGCATTTTCCATGTTCATCTTTTGGCCAAAGATCCTTCCCAGGCTGGAATATAAGCAGTCATTACAGGGAGGTCACAGTTTAATGCCTTTGTCCTTAGACATGGGGTCCTTACACTAGGGTCCTTACACTAGGGCTGGGACCGTAAGGCTCCATGAGGTTGATGAAACTTTGCAAGTACTGATTTTTACAAAGTGCTTTGTGTACCCAGTGGTAAGGAAGGTCTTAAGAGATAGACTTCCTATAATCTCTTACATCCATTTTATGTTCAATAAATATATTTTGTCCAAGATCCTAATGGGGACCCATAGTAGCTTATGTTACTTTAGTTCTGCTGCTTATATTTTGGAATTGTCTCCTTCACCTGAAAAGGCAGACAGTTACATGGTCTTAATTTCCACCCAGAGAGCATTTGTGCCGGTTTGAGTGTATTGTGTCCCCCAAATGCCATTATCTTTGTAGTCTTGTGTGGGGCAGAAGTTTTGGTGATGGTTGGATTTGCTTGGAATGTGCCCCACCCAGCTGTGGGCAATGATTCTGATGAGATGTTCTCATGGAGGTGTGGCCCGGCCCATTCAGGGTGGGCCCTTATCGGTGGAGCTATATAAATGAGCTGACTCGGGGGGAAGAAAGAGAGTGCAGCTGGGAGTGATGTTTTGAAGAGAAGCAAGCTTGCTACAAAGGAACGTCCTGGGAGAAAGCCGTTTTGAGGCCGGAGCTTTGGAGCAGACGCCTGCTGCCTTCCTAGCTAACAGAGGTTTTCCGGACACCACTGGCCATCCTCCGGTGAAGGTACCCGATTGCTGAGGTGTTACCTTGGATGCTTTGTGGCCTTAAGACTGTAATTGTTTAGTGAAATAAACCCCCGTTTTATAAAAGCCTATCCATCTCTGGTGTTTTGCATTCTCCAGCATTAGCAAACTAAGACAGCATTGTAACCTTGTCCCAGGATGACAATCACAGTTCCTTATACCCTAAGCACATGAAGTCTCAGAGGTAAACATACAGTCCAAACTGTGTCTATCTAGATTATTTTCAGCATTAATATGGATGCTGGAAGACCAGAAATATTCTCAAATATTAGTCACCATAAGCTTGGACCTGTCCCAAAGGCATATTAGTCACCATGGGAAAATGCTGGGAAGAAACAAGTTTTAGTCCTCAAATCTAGCAATGCCTTGGACGTTCCGTGTATGCAATCAAATAATTCTTATCTTTGTGTAAACTAGCTTGATTACATTTCTGCTACTTTTAAACAAGAGTCTTATACAATATAGTCATTAGTGGCTAGGAGCAGGGTACAAAGCTCACCTTTGACCTGGTGCCAACAGTAAGAGCAAAGGGCTGCAGGTCCCTGTGGAGCCACAACAGGCCCCTTTCAGGTTGAATTTAGTGAGAAATGACAAAAATGCTTTGTGGACCAAAGTGAGACAGATTCATTTCTCATGACAGCTGCCTGAAACTGCACTGGTGAGCTTCCCCAAGGGGCTCAGGTGCCGTAATCAGGCCTGTGCCTTGGGCCTGGCTCTAGTTATTTCTTCACGTTTTTGAAGCAGAGGCTTTGAGTTTGTTGAGCTCTAATCATTTGGAGCCATGGTGTATGGAATTAGGGATATAAAATATGATTCAATAAAAGGTAATCATGGATTATTATTTAGTATTCTTTCCCGTTTTCATAGTCCCTACAACCTCCTAAAGAGGCAAAATTTGACCATCTATGCAAGATAAAGTCATGCTGCCTGAGGAAGTGAAATGACTTTGATCATGCAACTAACAAACCTTCAGAGCTGTTGGGAAATGAATAATGTAGAGGTCGACATAGTCCAGCTGAAGTTTCTTCAGGGAGCTTTCCAAGGCTGGTCGGACCAACTCTGGTCGAAGGAAAGTGATCCAAAGCTGCAGAGGTCAAAGAGAAGATCTGTTGAGTTAACACTGTAGCTGACTTTGTGAAGGAGACAAGGGGCTAGGTATCCGATATAGTATGAGTAGTTTAGCATATTCAGAGGTGAATCTTGTTTGCCATCATTATTAATTTTAAGCTAAGCCTGGGTCATTGATAAACCTAGACTATAATCAGTAAGAATAGCACTAATTTTATTCAGAACATTACTCCTTCATTAATATCCTTTAAATATGTGGGTCTCTATGATTGAAAATTGATATAGAAAAAATTGAGGTGAAATGGAGGAAAAAGGTCAGAGATACCTAAAAGAAATGGAAACCCTAATAAGTCAAAACAAATGAAAGGAATGGAATTCCTTGCATGTATGTTATGTGGAGAACACTGGAAAACAGCCATGCTGGAAGAGTTCCTTTAAGTTACTAGGCCAAAGTTTTTCCCATGTGCAATTTTCAAGGATTTTAAATCTAACTTTTGGATTGGTACACTTTAATATTGGTTCAATATATATACAGTTTTATATATAAAACTTGATGAACTCATGGAAGAAATTTCCTTTCCTCTTGGGTTCCCTTTTAATTTGACATATTCATATAAACTCTATTATTTGAGTATATTTTCATTACATCTACTGAACAATGGAAGGAAATGACTGTAGGTGTAAAAGTCATTATCAGGTACTAGTAATATCCATCCTCAGAATTATGTTTTATAGAGTTACGAAACATTTTCCCACCATTTATATAGTTCCATTCTCATACACTCTGGGGTGAATATTTAGTATTCTTTTTGTGTACATACTTGTGGGAAAAATTGGTTTTAACATGGAAATATGTGCTGGCCAAAAAGAAGAAACTTCATCTATATCTTGTTTAATACTCAAATAGCTCCTTTACTTTGCCCTCTCTTATTGACAGAGTTGAGAACTGAGAATATTAATTTCATCATATTAAGAAATTTTCCAGTCTTTCAGATGTTAAGGAAAACCATAACGTGATCACAGATCTGTCAATGCTATAATCCATGTCCGTTCCCACTGCCTGGGCTGAAGCTCAGAAAATTAAAGTGATTCTACTTTAAAGTAAAGTCTCAAAATATGAACATAGCAATGATTAGAAGTCCATGTATGAATAAAAGTTGTTGTATAAGCACAATTCAAGAAACAATTACTCAACCAATCATATACCCTAATTTCCCAAAACAATCATGTTCCATGTGTCCTGCCACCCAGTTCATGTACACACACCTTTGAAGTGTAGAATATGTCTTCCCTCTTCACTGTGCCATCTGCAATCTTGCTCCGGATGGCCTGTCCAACCTCCTCTTCATTTTCAAACACATGCGCAGCATCAATATGGCGATACCCAGCATCAATTGCTGTCTTGGTGGCCTGTTCCGCCTCACTCTTGGGAACCTAGAGGAGCAAAAGAGGAGATCCATTTGATTGACAGGAAGCCGTGCCCCAACAGTGGCCTTCACCAGAATCAATCATTCCCCTGTGTCTTGTCTTAGTTTTACATATAGGTTGACCACTTATCCCCGTTTGCCTGGGACTTTTCCAGGTTTAATATTGAAAGTTGAGCATGCCAAGAATACCTTCAGTCCTGGAAAACTGGAATGGATATTCATTAGCATTGAAGTTCTCCAAGACCACCCTGAGGTTCAGTGATTCACTAGATGTACTCACAGGATTGACCATATAGGTGTTTTCACAGTTATGATTTATTACAATGAATAGATGCAAAGCAAAATGAGCAAAGGAAAATGGTTCATGTGGCAAAGCTCAGAGGAACCAGTCACAAAAGTTTAAGAGTCCTCTTCCAGGTGAGACAGTGAATACCTTTAATTCTACCAGCACCAACTTTTGACAACACACTGGAAATATTGTCTACTAGCGAAGCTCATCACAGATTCAATGCCCAGACTTTTTACAGGAGGCTATTCATATATGGTTGCTCTGCCTAGCATGTACCAAAAATCCATTCCCCTAGAAGGAAAGCAGATATTCAGCATAAACCTCATTGTTTTCACACTTTAGACACACTGAACCACACTTTTTAATCAGAATGATGGTAGACACCTCCCCAAATCCAAGTTCCCAGACTCTAGCCAAGGGTCAAGCTTTTAAGCAGGCAGTTGTAAGGAGCAGTCTGCTATGGTAATTCCTTTCTGCACAGTCACTCTAGCTGCATGATATAATTATACAATAGGAGTGAAAATGAACACTGTGAGGGTATAGATTTACGGAAGAAATTAACTACAGCTTGTAAGGGATTAGTGAAGTAGACATAAGCCTGAAATCCAAAGCCAACCAATGACAGAAGATGTAATTCTGGAGAAATTTGAGTTCATAGCTTGTCTACGAAAATTGGAGAAAAACTTTAAAGTGCATTTGATAATGGACAAAAGACAAATGAAGCAAACTTTTTCTTTCATTTGTTGTTAAGTATATCAAACACTTTCCTTGTTCAACATAATTACAAAGAATTAGATACTGAGCCCCACCTGCCTCTGCTGTTCCCCCATGTACTTTTCCTTAGGCCTCCAGCACAGGGAGGTTTGCAAGGCTGAGGCCTCAGCGTTGTCCATGTTCTTTCCATCTTCCTCCCCAATTACACGACTAAGAAAAGAAGTCCTGCCCCTGTTCTTCAAAGGTCTGTTAAAAATTCCTGCCTATATTACAGGTGGGAATAATGTGACTCAAAGGTTAAGTAAATTGTCTCTTGTTATGCAGTTAAGTCATGAGAAATAATTTGGAATGACAATTGTACAGCTTTTAGTCTACCGTAGTGTCCCCTTTGCCCACTCAGGTGAGAGGAACATCTGTACCTATTTCCTTGAAACCTGAAGTATTTAAACAAGAAGAAAGAATTGAAGACTTGCTGTGGTAAGATAGCATTTCCCCTAAAGATGTCATATTTCCCTGTCAGGCTGAGTTTTTCAGGGAGAGGAGGAGGAAACATGCCAGTTGCTCTGTTTTCAGCCTGTTGCTCACTGTGCTGCCCTACCCCACAGCTGCAGGTCCCACCCAGCGTTTAGCACACACCCTCAAGTCCAGGGCCCCTTCCAACACAAGCTTGTCTGGGCCATGCTTACTGCGTAGGGAGAAAGATTTCTTGAAGTATAAAAAGTACATAGAAATTCCCCATTGCAGTCAACCTCAAAGCAGGCAGGTGAGAAGCAAGTGCCCTGACTTCTGAGGTTCATTTCTTCTAAAAATGGAAACAGGAGGTAAAGCCAAGCCCAGGATAACCTGTAGGTGACCACACCAGGAGACCCCAAAACCCTGACCTAAGACTGTCCATGAAATGGCTCTAGCCTGGTGAACCTGAGACCAAGGGGGTCCCCCAGGGTCACCTAGAAACAGGGTTCTATGACAGCCAAGGTGGGCAGCCACCCTCCTTAGGCCTAGTTTCATTTGCACCCTCAAACCAAATCCTCTACTGTTACCTCTTCTGGTGCATAGGTGCCAAGTCCCAGTACAGGAATGAAGCGACCATTGTTTAGTTGCACACAACGATGTTTGAGATCCATCACCTTCACACTTAGGGATAAGAACACATCTTTCCTCCACCTCACCAGAGTTATGAGTCATGCTAAGACAATGCCCCACTGTCCCGTTCAACTTTTGGCAGATAGTGTCGTGGGAGGGACTGTGCTTAAAGCCACATTTCATGGAGTGAGATAGAACTGGCATCTTGTCACTTGGCTTTCTTTTTTCATCGGAGAGTATACATGAGTTTATATACTACATGATACAGAGATCATTAATTCGTTGTGGGACTATTTATTGTCGTCACTCTACCATCCATTATCCTAAATGATTCGAAGAGATTTACTAACAAGTGTTGACCGTTTCTTAGACTGGTATCCTCCAGATAGCAACAGAATTTATTCTTATTTAGTCCTTGTGAAGCATCTTTTGATAATACGTGATTTAAATCATTTACACCTCATGTAACACATACACACATACTGACACACACACACACAAGTTCACGGAAAGACTAATGAGCATTTTTCAAAAGTTCAGCCTAAACAAAAAACTCAAGTACTAAACTAAAAAAAAAAAAAAAGAAATTACACTTTCACCTTTTTCATTGATGAAGTTGTTCCTGTTTCTCCTTTCTTTACCTTGTAATAAAATAATCCAATCTGGACAAGGTGCAATATAAACACAGTCTGACAAGCTGCTCATTTGGGCATCATTGTACAATATGCAACTAAAGCCTTAGAGTCAGTTGTGTATTTGACCCAATTATGTAACTTTTAGAAAATTATCATCAACTGTCAAACAATGTAGAAAAAATTTATATAATTTATGATTTTGCTCAGCAGTATTCATAGGAGAAAAAAATTAGAAACAAATTGTTATAGACCTGGGAATGGTTAGATTAGCTATGAATCATGAATATAATGGAATATTATGGAGCCATAAAAATTAAACATACAACATGGTACTTAAGAAAAATCTAAAAATATAGGACAAAATGCTTTTAATGTCATCAGTTAAAAAAGCAGTCTATATATTATATATAGAGAAAGATATCACAACAAAATATAGAGTGTATCGGAATGAAGGCCCACCTCCCCAGCATTTAGTTATAAAAACTGGTCATTCTTTTCCTGCCAGAAGTGAAGAAAGTAGAATTTTGAATGAAGGCCCGCCTCCCCCGCATTTAGTCATAAAAACAGATCATTCTTTTCCTGCCAGTAGTGAAGAAAGTGGAGTTTCCTGGCAGATGGCTAACACTTTAAACTTTTATCTCAAAATGCCTTTGCTCAACTACTACAGACTTTGCTTGCTATCCTTCAGTTTTTTTTATTACTTGTCCATCCACATTCAGTCACCTCCAATTTGTTACAAAAATTTGGAATATGGGGTCTCCTGACTTTAACCTAAATTGGATTTTCTGGACACTGCTGCCATCTGTCTTGTCCATTGAATTCAGCATTTTTCCAGACAGTCTGGATTTGTGCCTTGAACTAATCCTGGAGCCTCCCAAGTAGCCTAGAATTTGTCCAGATCTCTGTTCATTGGCCCAGACTCAGGGCCAGAGCTGCCTGCTTCACACACACCACACTTAGCCATCAATGTCTTCTCTCATGCCCTTAATAGTGACCTCTGTGTGTTTTCCAGATGTTCTTTGAATCAGTTTTCTGTGCATGGTATCAGATTGAAGTGAGGTGAGACACACTGCAGTCACAGGCGGCAGGCTTGGGCGCCTGGGAGCTCTGCTTCCTTAACACCCTGACCTTGCCCAAGAGGAGGAAGAAATGACCAAATCCCAGGAGGAACCTTAAATGGCAGCTAGGTGAGAGAGGGCAAAAAAAACACCTCCATGAAAAATACTAGATAAAAACCAGAAAGTGACCCAGAATACCAGTTTCAGCGATGCACCAGCTGGACAAGGTCTGCTAAAACTCAGGGACTGTGCACTTGGTGAAACCGGGAATCTGCATTCTGAAACGATTGAGTAAGCTGGCTGAAAGTCCCGCGGCCATGCTGCGGTGTGGGGAAACCGGGGGTTGGCATTTGGAGATGGACTAGTTCTTTTTTTTTTTTTTAAAAAAAAGAAAACCCAGGAGCAGCTGCAGTTATGATGGAGAGAACCATGCAGTGAAGCACAGCAGTAGCAGGCTGTGCCAATCTCTCAGTGTCTGGCATGGAGGATAGACCACTGCTGATTCCCTCAGGGCCAGGGGGGCAGACGGGTGAGAACCAAAAGGAGAAAGAAACCACGCTGCTTGCAGCCGGCTCCCTGGCGGGGTGGAGACACTCCTGCCCGGGGCCGTACCACAGCCCAGAGCCACGCCAGGAAACCCAGGGTGATGGGGAGTATATTCCATGGCACCGCGCTCACGCCACAATATTGGCCTTGGACAGTGGCCTTGGTTGCATACACAGCTAGTTGTCTCTGAGCTGGGAAGGCGGGGCTGTGTGAAAAGGTGGGGGGGGGGGTTGAGATGCCCTATTCAGCCATCTTTGCATCAGGCTGGGAGTGCCCCTGCATGGCCTGGCAGCCCGGGGCTTCCCTTGAGGGATGGCGCGTACTTGTGATGTAGCACAGCCTTCCCTCAGTGGAGGTCCTGGAAGATCGCAGCTGAGAAAGGGGGCCTGCTTGGAAAACCCAGGGACACTACATCAGTGCTGGGGACTAGTGGGTCAGCGGCAGAGAAAATCTGTGGAAAGACTGAAATGAAGGCTTAGGCTCTTGCAGCAGCCTTAAATCTCCGGGAGCACCTAGGAGGTTTGATTATTAAAGCTGCCCTGCCTCCCTGACCACCCAGACACACGTCCCACATTCAGGGTGGACAGCACCAACAGTACACCCAAACTGAGTTCACCAATTGGACACCACAAGAATCATTTCCCCACACACCACAGAGACAAAGTTGAGGAGAACTGACTTGAGGGGAATAGGTGACTTGCGGATGCCATCTGTTGGTTAGTTAGAGAGAGTGTATGCCACCATGTTGTAGATCTGAAAAATTAGATTGGTATTTTTTACAACTTGAAAGAACCCTGTCAAGCAAAGAAAATGCCAAGAGGCCAAAAACAACAGAAAATCTTAAAGCATATGATAAAACCAGACGATATGGAGAACCAAATCCCAAACACCCAAATCAAAATATCAGAAGAGACACAGTACTTGGTGCAATTAATCAAAGGACTACAATCAAAGAACGAGAGCATGGCACAGGATATAAAGGACATGAAGAAGAACATGGCACAGGATATAAAGACATAAAGAAGACCTTATAAGAGCATAAAGAAGAAATTGCAAGAGTAAATAAAAAAATAGAAGATCTTCTGGAAATAAAAGAAACTGTTGGCCAAATGAAAAAGACTGTGGATACTCATAATACAAGATTAGAGGAAGCTGAACAACAACTCAACACCCTCGATGACCATGGAATAGGAAATGAAAGAACAAAAGAAAGAATGGAGAAAAAAATTGAAAAAATTGAAATGGATCTCAGGGATACGGTAGATAAAATAAAACATCCAAATTTAAGACTCATTGGTGTCCCAGAAGGGGAAGAGAAGGGTAAAGATCTAGAAAGAGTATTCAAAGAACTTGTTGGGGAAAACTTCCCAAACCTTCTACACAATATAAATACACAAAACATAAATGCCCAGCAAACTCCAAATAGAATAAATCCAAATAAACCCACTCCGAGACATATTCTGATCAGACTGTCAAATACTGAAGAGAAGGAGCAAGTTCTGAAAGCAGCAAGAGAAAAGCAATTCACCACATACAAAGGAAACAACAAAAGACTAAGTAGTGACTACTCAGCCACCACCATGGAGGTGAGAAGGCAGGGGCATGACATATTTAAAATACTGAGAGAGAAAAATTTCCAACCAAGAATACTTTATCCAGCAAAACTCTCCTTCAAATTTGAGGGAGAGCTTAAATTTTTCACAGATGAACAAATGCTGAGAGATTTTGCCAATAAAAGACCTGCCCTACTTCAGATACTAAAGGGAGCCCTATCGACAGAGACACAAAGAAAGGAGAGAGAGATACAGAGAATTTTAACAGACATATATAGAACCTTACATCCCAAATCATCAGGACATACATTTTTCTCTAGTGGTCATAGATCTTTCTCCAGAATAGACCATATGCTGGGACATAAAACAAGCCTCAGTAAATGGAAAAAAAAAACAATTAAATATATTCAAAGCACATTCTCTGACCACAATGGAATACAAATAGACGTCAATAATTTTTGATTCGTAACTTCACTTTTTGCTTCCTACATGATATAAAATACACAAACTCTAATGACAAATCATTGGTTTTGGACTCAAAGTAAAATATGTAATTTTTGAGAAGAACTATATAAAAGTGGGAGAATGGAGGAGTATAGGAGCATAGTTTACGTGTCCTATTGAATTTAAGTTGGTATCAAAGAAAAACAATATTGTTATGGATTTAAGAGGTTAATTTTAAGCCCCACAGTAAATACAAAGAAATTATCAGAGAATATGACCATAGAGATGAAAAATAGAGTATAGGTTATGAGAAGTGGAGGAAGGGGCAATGGGGAGTTAAGAAACGAGTGTAGGGTTGCTGTTTGAGGTGAAGGGAAATTTCTAGTAATGGATGGTGGGAAGGTGATAGCATTACAACATTCTAAATGTGATTAATCCCACTAATGGAATGCTAGGGAGGGGGTGGAATGGGAAGATTTAGGCTGTATATATGTTTCCACAATTGAAAAAAAAAAAAAGACAGTCTAAATAGATGACAATTGAATCCAAGGATGATCCTGGATGGGATCGGAGGATGGAGGACAGGAGGCTCAAAAGGACACAGTTGAGACATAAGAAAAAAAAAAAAAGGAAATATAGAATGTAAGCTTTGTATCAATGTTGAAATTCTTGAACTTCTTAGCTGCACTTAATGGGATTGCATAAAAGAAGGTTCTTGTTCATGGGAATTGTATATGTGAATTATAGTGTTTGTTCAAGGATGTGTGCAGCTTGCTCTTATATGTTCAGAGGACAGAGCAATAGATGATGGATGATAGATAGGGAAGGAGGGAGGGAGGGAAAGAGAAATGGCAGTGTGACAGCATGTTAAAGTTGGTGGATTGGGGTATCAGCGGAGGGCTTCAGGATATGGTGGAGTTCTGTGTATGGGGTTTGTATTGTTTTTACAACTGTTCCTATAACTTTGAATTTATTTCAAAATAAAATTTAAAAAAATTCTGACTAAAAACAACAACAACAGCAACAAAAATGAAGTGAGGTGATTTGAGGACATTGTGGTCACTGTTTGCACATCAGGTGACCATGAGTGCCTTGGCACTTTCCCCCACACTGCTTCTGTCTCCCTCTCCCCTGCATTCCAGAGTTGCCCCTCCTCCTGGCTCCCTGGGCTGCCAGGCTTCCAGGAGAAATGAAGCGTTGGCGCAGGTTAACCTTTTGTAGTCACACATTTATGGATTCTCAAGGTGAGAGGGGAACCTGAAGTCCACTTCAATTACCATGAAAGCATCAGATGATCCACAGGTAAAAATTATGACAGTAGGTACAAACCTTTATTATTAAAGGTGTTCATGTAAATCTATAATAAAAAGTCTGAGATTCTCAAAAGGTAAATCCTGAAGTGCTCATCTATGGAGATGCATGTGGCTGTGCCTCCGTGAGCACGTTCACCATGGCCTGGAGAAAACACTCCATTATGCTGCGTGAATGGCTAGAAAAGGCTTCTCTGTGTAGTGCACATAAACTTTCATCCACAAGTCCAGGTGAGAAAGAGGTATGATCAGTTCCTTGTTTTCTTGAGGTCAGTTTTATCTTTCAACCTTGATCATGCTTGGGGAATGTTAGTGGAGGACCCTGCTGCCTCAGAGATGTGGAACCCAGGCCTTGGGAGGTGCTCTTGGTCTCAATCCCTGGTTCCACTGACAAGTCAATTTTCCTGTTTTGTTTGGTGCACTCAGGCCCAGCTGGTGAGCATGTCCATGCTCGTTAGCCCAGCTCTGTGAGGTCACTCCAAAGGAAAGCATGGGATCTGCCTTGGAGTTTGCAGAGTCTAAATGGGGATATTGAAGAGCCTCAAATGAAAAAGTATGCGCATAAAGATGGATGTATGGGAAGCTGTAACCACCAGAAAGTGCTTTTCTACTTCTACACTTTATGGTGCTTTACTCTGAGACAGTGTCTAAGCTCTGTCAAAACACTAACACAAGCATATTGGCATTCGTAACACAAACAGGCCGGAATATCTACCTTTGTGTACGGAAGGTTAGGTGTGCCTAATCTTAGCTTTCTTGCTCACAAGCTTTTGAGGGTGCTCTTGTATAATTGTTGGTTGTACTTTTAATCTCATCCTGTCTGTCATGAGGGAGCCCTACCATGATAGCACAGACAATAAAGCACTGTGAATCACAGGGAAACTGCTTGTTACTCAAAATGCAGACAACAAAGCACAGTGAATCACGGCAAAACGACTTTTTACTCACCACCCACACTCATCAGGCAGCATGGTAGTCCAGGTTGCCCTGTCCCCAGGACCCATGGGGGAAGACAAATGAGCCCACTGATACAATTGCATGCAGTAGGTTGCATTGCAACTGGGAAACCCAGGGCTAATATTTCAATACCTTTTGTAGCAAATAGTAAGCAATGTGTTCCTCTCAAGGGAGCAAGCTCTCATGTGGTAGTCACTCTGTGGTTATCTTTTTTTTGTTTATCCATTCATCAGTTGATGGACACTTGTGTGGCTTCCATCTTTTGGATATTGTGAATAATGTTACTCTGAACATCCGAGGTCAAATACCTGTTCAAGTTCCTTGTTTCAATTCTTTGGGGTATGTACCTAATAGTGAGATTGTTGGGTCATGTGATATTTCTACATGTACATAGCTTCCTAAGAAACTGTCAAACTGTCTTCCACAGCAGCGGCACCATTGTAGTGGTTGTGAAATGGTATCCATTGTGGTCTTGATTTGCATTTCCCTGCTGGCTAATGATGTTGAGCATCTTTTCTTGCAATTTGTACAACTTCTTTGGGGAGGTGTCTATTCAAATTTTTGCCCATTTTTTCTTTCTGTTTTTATAATTCAATTTTATTGAGATTATTTACATACCGTACAGTCATCCAAAGTCTACAGTCGATTTTTCACTGTACCATTATATAGTTGTGCATTCATCACCACAATTATTTTTTTTTCAATTTTAGAACATTTTCATTACTCCAAAAGATAAATAAAAATAAAAAAGAAAACTCAAATCCTCCAATATACCTAACCCTCCCCCCACTCCATTATTGACTCATAGTATTGGTATAGTACATTTGTTACTTTTGATGAAAGAATGTTAAAATATTACTCACTGTAGTATGTAGTTAACAATAGGTATACTTTTTCCCTATATACCCCTCTATTATTAACTTCTAGTAATAATGTCATACATTTGTTCTAGTTCATGAAAGAAATTTCAAATATTTGTACAATTAATCATGGACATTATCCATCACAAGATTCATTGTGTTATACATTCCCATGTTTTAACCTCCAACTTTCCTTCTGATGACATACATGACTCTAAGCTTCCCCTTTCCACTGCATTCACTCACCATTCAGCACTGTCAGTTATTCTCACAATAACATGCTACTGTCATCTCTGTCCATTTACAAATGCTTAAGTTCAACCTAGTTAAATATTCTGTTCATAATAAGCAACTGCTCCCCATTCTTTAGTTTCGTTCTATATCCTGGTAGCTTATATTTCATGTCTATGAGTGTGCCAGTTTGAACGTATTGCGTCCCCCAAACGCCATTATCTTTGATGTAATCTTGTGTGGGCAGATGTTATCAGTGTTGATTAGATTGTAATTCTTTGAGTGTTTCTTTGGAATGTGCCCCACCCAGCTGTGGGTGATGACTCTGATTGGATAGTTTCCATGGAGGTGTTGCTCCACCCATTCGAGGTGGGTCTAAGTTGATCAATGGAGCCATATTAATGAGCTGACATAACAGAGGGAACTCAGTGCAGCTGTGAGTGACATTTTGAAGAGGAGTAAGCTTGCTAGAGAGGAACATCCTGGGAGAAAGGCATTTTGAAACCAGAACTTTGGAGCAGAGGCCAGCTACGTGCCTTCCCAGCTAACAGAGGTTTTCCAGATGCCATTGGCCATCCTCCAGGGAAGGTACCCAATTACTGATGTGTTACCTTGGACACATTATGGCCTTAAGACTGTAACTGTGTAGCCAAATAACCCCCCTTTTTATAAAAGCCAATCAGTCTCTGGTGTTTTGCATTCCGCAGCATTAGCAAACTAGAACAGATTTTGGTACCAGAGAAGTGGGGCGCTTTTGCTGCTGAGTCTGCAAATACCAAACATGTTGGAACGGCTTTTCAAATGGATAAGGGGAAGATTCTGGACTAATTGTGAGGAGCTTGATGGAAAAGGCAAGAACTGCTTTAAAGAGACTGTTTATGGAAATATGTACTCTAAAGATACTTCTGATGAGGACTTGAGCAGAAATGATGAATGTGTTGTTGCAAACTGGAAGAAAGGCGATCCTTGTTTCAAAGTGGCAGAGAATTTGGTAAAATTGAGTCCTGGTGTGAGATGGAAGGAAGAATTTGAAAGTGACAACCTGGAATACTTAGCTGAAGAGATCTCCAGACTATGTGTGGAGGATGTACCCTGGCTTCTTCTTGCAGCTTATAGTAAAATGTGAGCAGAGAGAGATAAACTTAGAACTGAACTCTTGGGTTCAAAGAAACCAGAAGCTGATGGCTTGGAAAATTACGAGCTTCCAGAGGGTAGAATCCCAGAAGCTACAGCCCAACATGAGGATGTAACCAAACATGGAACCCAGCCACCATTTCAGTACAAGCCAAGATTGGAGATGGAATTATCCAGAAAGGATTTGTGGAAAGTCCTATTGTCTGATGGCTTTGACCCCTGCATGCTTCATGCGAAGCCAACAGAATTTTTGTGAGATCTTTACAGACAGAGCCATTGCCAGTCTGGACTGGAGAAAACAGACAAGGAACAAACTGAAGGAAAAATTTCTTCAAAGACAGAGCCATGGAGGTTGAGGTGTGGAGTCAAGAGGTCTTGGGCTGGGAGAGCGGAGTGACCCACATGCATGGAAGGGTGACTTTGCCCTGGAGGTTGAGGGCAAGCCTTCCACCTCGATGCTCAGGAAATGTCTTGCCACCCAAAGCCCCAAAGAGGGTGGAGCACATTCCCAGGGAATTGGGGAGAGCCTGGCTGCCATCACACTGTTCTAAAGGGACTGAGTATGTGCCCCGGAGATGGAAGGGAATCCGGGAGCTGCCCCGATGTTTGAGGAGGGTGAGGCCAAGAAGGTGGTCTCCCCAATGTGTGGATATGTTGGAGCACTCACCTAAGTGTTTGGAGAGGGAAGGACTGCCACAAAGGTCCTTAGGAAGGGTTAAACTCCTGCTCTCTCAAGACCCAAGGATGCAACCTCACTTTGTTAACGACTCTCAGACTTTGAGATCTAATGGAGTTTGTCCTGCAGGTTTTAGGAACTGTTTTGGTCTGGTGAACCCTGTTTTCCTTTCAGTTTCTCCTTATGTCAATGGGAATATTTATCCTATGGATGTCCCTCCTTTGTATATTGAAAGCACATAACTTGTTCTCAGTTCACAGATCCACAGCTAAAGGAAAATAATGCCTTAGGACTTACCAGGCCTATAATTGATTTTGATGGGATCTTGTACTTAACTATTGTTACTGAAATGATTTAAGTTTCTGTGATATTGTTGTGGGATGAATGTATTTTGTATATGGAAAGATAATGTCATTTTGGGGTCCAGGAGGTGGAATGTGCCAGTTTGAATGTATTGTGTCCCCCAAATGCCATTATCTTTGATGTAATCTTGTGTGGGCAGATGTTATCGGTGTTGATTAGATTGTAATTCTTTGAGTGTTTCTTTGGAATGTGCCCCACCCAGCTTTAGGTGATGACTCTGATAGGATAGTTTCCATGGAGGTGTTGCTCCGCCCATTTGGGGTGGGTCTAAGTTGATCAGTGGAGCCATATTAATGAGCTGACATAACAGAGGGAACTCAGTGCAGCTGTGAGTGATGTTTTGAAGAGGAGTAAGCTTGCTAGAGAGGAACATCCTAGGAGAAAGGCATTTTGAAACCAGAACTTTGGAGCAGACGCCAGCCACGTGCCTTCCCAGCTAACAGAGGTTTTCCAGATGCCATTGGCCATCCTCCAGGGAAGGTACCCGATTATTGATGTGTTACCTTGGACACTTTATGGCCTAAGACTGTAACTTTGTAGCCAAATAAACCCCCTTTTTATAAAAGCCAATCAGTCTCTGGTGTTTTGCATTCTGCAGCATTAGCAAACTAGAACAATGAGTTTACATATTATAATTAGCTCGTATCAGTGAGACCATACAATATTCGTCCTTTTGTGTCTGACTTATTTCACTCAATGTAATGTCCTCAAGGGTCATCCATCAATGTGTTTTTTAAAGATGGTTTTGTTCACACACCATACATTCCATCTTAAGTAAAGAATTGATGGTTCCCTGTATAATCACGTAATTATGCATTCACCACCACCACTACTATCTATATAAGGACATTTCCATTTCTTCCACAAAGAAAGAGGAAGAGTCAAAAAAGGTAGAGAGACAAAAGAAAAAGAAAAAAGGAAGAAATGACAGCTAAAAAGCAACAAAAGAAAAGATAAAGTACAATAAAAGAATCAGACAGCATCACCAATGCCAAGAATCCCATAACCCTCCCTTATGTCTTATAGGCTTTTAATTTGGTATATTGCCTTTGTTACATTAAAGGAAGCATAATACAATGTTTCTGTTAAGTATAGACTCTAATTTGCATTGATTGCATTTTTTCCCCAATACCACCCCATTTTTAACACCTTGTAAGGTTGACATTCATTCGTTCTCCCTCATATGAAAACATATTTGTCCATTTTATCACAATCATTGACCACTCTAGGTTTCACTAAGTTATACAGTATCAGTCTTTATCTTCCATCTTTCCTTCTGGTGTCCCACATGTCCCTAACCTTCCTCTTTCAACCATATTCACAGTCATCTTTGTTCAGTGTGCTTACATTATTCTGCTACCATCACCCAAAATTGTGCTCCAAACCTCTTACTCCTGTCTTTTCCTATCTGTCTGTAGTCCTCCCTTTAGTATTTCCATTAGAGCAGGTATCTTCTTCACAAACACTCTCATTGTCTGTTTGCCAGAGAATATTTTAAACTCTCCCTCATATTTGAAGGACAGTTTTGTTGGATATAAAAATCTTGGTTGTTGGTTTTTCTCTTTCAGTATCTTAAATATATCACACCACTGCCTTCTTGCCACCACGGTTTCTACTGAGAAATCCAGACATAGTCTTGTCAAGCTTCCCTTGTATGTGATGCATCGGTTTTCTCTTGCTGCTTTCAGGATTCTCTCTTTGTCTTTGATGTTTGATAATCTGATTATTAAGTGTCTTGGCAGAGGTATATTCAGATCTATTCTGTTTGGGGTATGCTGTGCTTCTTGGATCTGTAATTTTATGTCTTTCATAAGAGATGGGAAATTTTCAGTGATTATTGCCTCCATTATTGCTTCTGTCCCTTTTCCCTTCTCTTCTCCTTCTGGGGCACCCATGACACATATGCTTATGTGCTTCATGTTGTCATTCAATTCTCTGAGATGTTGCTCATATGTTTCCATTCTTTTCCCTATCTGCTCTTTTGCGTTTAGGATTTCAGGTGTCTTGTTCTCCAATTCCTGAATGTTTTCTTCTGTCTCTTGTAATCTGCTGTTGTTTGTCTCCATTGTGTTTTTTATCTCTTGTGTTGTGCCTTTCATTTCCATAGATTCTGCCAGATGTTTTTTCAAACTTTCAAGTTCTTCCTTATGTTTGCCCAATGTTTTCTTTATATCCCTCATCTCTTATGCCATATCTTTCCTGAAGTCATTGATTTGATTTTTGGAATGATTTAGGAGATTTGTTTGATTAATAATTAGTTGTTTTGATTCCTATATCTCAGTTCAAGTGTAAGTTTGTTCCTTTGACTGGGTCATATCTTCATTTTTCCTAGTGTGATATGTAGTCTTCTATTGTCTAGGCATCTGGTTTCCTTGATTCCTCCAATCAGATTTTCCCAGAGCAGAACATGCTGAGGTTTCAGTATCAGTTTTCCCTGAGGGTGTGTCTTAGAAGATTGGCAGACTTTCCTGTGAGACCTCTAGCCGCTGTGCTTATCCTAACCTGCTCTTTGATTCTCAGCTTAAGTTGTTTGTGGCTTGGTTGTTTTTCCCCAGGCCCTGGGGTCTGAGTTCTGAAGGCAGGGCAGGCACTTGAGCTGGACCCCACCTCCCTCATCTCAGGGAAGATACACCCCCTAGGGAGTCATCCTCTGCTATTGAATTACTCCTTTGTCTCTCTGACCATGTTAACTCCACCCCTGTCTGGATGAGAGTGCTGAGAGCTGACAATTCCTTCAGCTTTCTCTACTGAGCCACTCAGATTGAGAGAGAAAAAAAAAGAGAAAGAAATCACCTTTTCAGAGCCAGTCTCTGGCCTTCCAATTTTGCCTGTTGGCCGGAGATAGTGCCCAGTCTTCTGTGCTCCTTTTCTTGGAACACAGGCTTTTTCCACTATTCTAAGCACAGCTGTCTCCAAATGCCTCTGTATTCTTTTTAGCCCCACCTCCTCTCCACTGGGAGCGACCTCAGGTTTCTTTGCTGCTTGTTAGGGGTTTGTCTGTGTTTGTAGCTTGTATGCAGCAGTCCACATTTGTTAATTAAAACCCCAGTTGGAGCTCGGTTGAACTATATTCCCTTGCTCCTGACAGGGACTGCTGCTTTCTCCCACAGTGAGGATTTGTAGCTCAGCCAGCTGTTGGTTGAGGGGCTCCTGGCATGGTTCTGCAGTTTTTACTTACAGCTTTTACACTGTGATCTCAACCATTCCACCCATTCCAGGCTGGTGTATGATGTGTGGACAGTCACGGTTGTTCCCCAGCTGTTGTTGCAGACCACTTACTAGTTTTTCCTGGCTATTTACTAGTTGCCCTAGAGGACTAACTTAATTCCACACCTCTCTATGCTACCATCTTGCCCCACCTCTCCTTTTTTTGTTTTTTAAGCATGGAGTTATTCTTTCTCTTTTTTTTAAAGCAATTTTATTGAGATATATTCACACACCATAGAATCCATTCAAAGTATACAATTGATGGCCCACGGTATCAATTGTGCATTCATCATCATGATAAATTTTAGAACATTTTCATTCCTCTAGAAAAACAAGTAAAAATAAAAAAGGACACCCAAAGCATCGTGCTCATGTTTTAATTGGGTGCTTTTTCATTTTTTGTTTAGTTGAAGGATTTCTTTATAGATTCTGGTTATTAAACCCTTATCAGATATGTGGTTTCCAGATATGTTCTCCCATTGTGTAGGTTGTTTTACTTTAATGATAAAGTCCTTTGAGGAACAAAAGTCTTAAATTTTGATGACATCCCTTTAATCTATTTTATCTTTTGTTTCTTGTGCTTTTGGTATAAAGTCTAAAGAACCATTGCCTAACACAAGGTCATGAAGATGCTTTCTTATGTTTTCCTGGAGATGTTTGATAGTTGTAGCAATTATATCTAGATGTTTGGTTCCTTTTTCATTGATTTTTGTATTTGGTGTGAGTTAGGGGGACTCCTTTTTTTTTTTTTTTTTTTTTTTTGCAAGTGGAGATCCAGTCTTTCCTGCATCATTTTTTTTTGAAGACACATTCTTTTGCAGTTGAGTTGTTTTTACCCCCTTGTCAAAAATCAGTTTCCCGATGATAAAGACTGGGACTGTATAACTTAGCAAAAACTGGAGTGGTCAATGATTGTGACTAAATATACAAATATAACAATGTTTTTACATGTGGGAGAACAAATGAATGTCAACCATGCAAAGTGTTGAAAAAGGGATGGTATTGGGGTAAAAAATATAATCAAAGCAAACTGTAGTCTATGGTCAACAGTAACATAGTAATACGCTTCCATTAAATGTAACAAAGGTAATATACCAAAGGTAAATGTGTATGAGAGTCGGATTTAAGAGAGGGATATGGGATCATTTGTAGTGGTGATGTTGTCTGACCTTACTATTATACTGTACTGTATGATACTTTATTTTTATTATCTTTTTTATTATTCATACAAAATTTTTTTATAGTAATCAATATGTTCAAATTCTGATTGTGGTGATAAATGCAGAACTGTATGATGATACCATGAAGAAATGATTGTACACTGCGGATAGTTGTATGGTATGTGAATTTACCCCTATAAAATTGTAGGAAAAAATATAAGTAGGGATAGAAGTGCTGGAGAAAACATGGAGAGAGAGAGATGTCCCTATTACTGTTGGTGGTGAGATAGAAGGGTGTAGCCTCTCTGGAGGACAGTGTGGTGGTTCCACAAGAAACTAAGTATATGGGTGCATTAAGATCCTGCAACCCCCATTATGGTATATATACTGGGAAGATCTGAGAGCAGGGACATGAATGGACATTTGCATAGTGGTGTTTATGGAGGCAGTAGTCATGATTTGCTATGGGTGGAGTTGGCCTAAGAATACATTGACTGATGAACAGAATGGTGAACTGTTGTGTATGCCTACAGTGGAATACTGAGCAACTGCAAGAAGGAATGAAGCTGTGAGACACGCAATGAGGTGAATGGATCCTGTAGACAGCATTTTGAGTGAAGTATGCCAAGAAGTGAAAAGACAAACATTATAATGCCTCACCCATATGGACTAACTACAATGTGTAAACTCAGAATAAAATCATAGAGCACAGCTTATCAGTGGAATGCTTATTGTAATGGTCCGTAGATTGTAATATCTTACAGCAGTCAAATCTATTCCTGAATTGTAATGGCCGTCTCCATTACAATTCTGAGATGCCGATCCCTTTGTGTATAATCTGGTTGGTCTCTGGATCTTTGGGTATCTGTATGACACCTGAAACTCAGATGTCAGTATTAGTGCATACAGCAATGTTTAAAAAAGTTGAAAAAGAGTCCAGACTTCAATTAGAGATCTGGTTAGGACTAAGGCAAATCAGGCCAAAGGGTAAAGGACAATATTCACTGTGTTTTAAAACTTCAACTTCCATGTGAGACCAAGGGAAGAGATGTTTATTTGGTGCAGGGTTTATGTTTTCTGTAATACAATAAATAATTTAACTTGCCTGGTCAGTTTATTAAAAAACCATAATTACATGGAACCTTGAATACGAAGTGAGATCTGTTAGGTTGGTACAGGTTAGTGCGAAATAGTGATACATCCCAAAGTATTTTGGGCAGGGAATAAAAATATATATGCAGGCCTGCCACTGAGGAGCTGGGGGAAAAATGTGGAAATTTTGGACATCCCCACCTGGGTTGTTGCTGATGTTCTCACAAACATTGAGGACTGATGGTTTGGTATGCCAATCTCTCTATCTTGGGGCTTGTACTTATGAAGCTTGTTACTGCAAAGGAGAGGCTAAGCCTACTTATAATTGTGCCTGAGAGTCTCCCCCTGAGTACCTGTTTGTTGCTCAGATGTGGCCCTCTCTCTATAGCTAAGCCAACTCAGCAGGTGAAGTCACTGCCCTTCCCCTTACATGGGACCTGACTCCTAGGGGTGTAAATCTCCCTGGCAATGCAGGATATGACTCCTGGGGATGAGTCTGGACCTGGCATCATGGATTGAGAACATCTTCTTGACCAAAAGGGGGATGCAAAATGAAACAAAATGAAGTTTCAGTGGCTGAGAGATTTCAAATGGAGTCAAGAGATCAATCTGGTGGGCATTCTTATGCACTCTATAGATATCCATTTTTAGGTTTTAGTGTTTTGGAATAGCTAAAAGTAAATACCTGAAACTATTAAACCACAACCCAGTGGCCTTGATTCTTGAAGACAATTGTATAACTATGTAGCTTACATGGGGTGACTGTATGATTTTGAAAACCTTGTGGATTACATTCGCTTTATCCAATGTATGGATGGATGAGTAGAAAAATGGGGACAAAAACTAAATGAAAAATAGGGTGGGATGGGTGGGATGATTTGGGTATTCCTTTTTACTTTTATTTTTTATTCTTGTTCTTTCTGGTGTAAGGAAAATGTTCAAAAATAGATTGGGGTGATGAATGCACAACTATATGATTGTACTGTGAACAGCTGATTGCACACCATGGATGATTGTATAGTATGCAAATTATATCTCAGTAAAACTAAATTTAAAAAAATCAGTTGGCCATTAGTGTGAGAGTTCATTTTTAAGCTTAATTTGATTCCATTTGTCTATATGTTTGTACTTGGGGCAGAACCATGCTGTTTTGATTCCTGTAGCTTTGTAGTAAGTTTTAAGACTGGGAAGTGTGAGTTCTTCAACGTCATTCTTCTTTTTCAAGGTGTCTATAGCTATTTGTGGCGCATTACCTTTTCATATAAATTTGATGATTGGCTTTTCTAGTTTTGCAAAGAGAGTTTTTGCAATTTTGATGGGGATTGCATTGAACCTATAAATTGCTTTGGGTAGGAGAGACATCTTAACAATATTTAGCCTTCCAATCCATGAACACAGAAAATCCTTTGATTTATTTAGGGTTTCTTAATTTCTTTTTAGCAAGCTTTTGTAGTTTTCTGGGTATAAGTCTTCACATCCTTGTTTGAATTTATTCCTAGATATTTGATTCTTTTAGTTGCTATTGTGAGTGGATTTTTTTCTTGATTTGTTCTTCTGATTGTTCATTACCTGTGTATAGAAACTCCTCTGATTTTTGGATGTTGAACTTGTACTCCACCACTTTGCTGAGTTCATTTATTAGCTCTAGGAACTTTATTGTGATTTTTAAGGATTTTCTGTATATAGGATCATATCAACCAGAAATAGGGAAAGTTTCATTTTTTCATTTCTAATTTGGCTGCCTTTTATTTCTTTTCCTTGCCTAAATGCTCTGGCAAGACCTTTCAGTACAATTTGAATAATAGCAGTAACAGTGGAATCCTTTTCTTGTTTCTGATCTTAGAGGGAAAGCTTTCAGTCTTTCACCATTATGTAGGGTGTTAGCTGTGTGCTTTTCATTTATGCCATTTATTATGTTGATGAAATTTCATTCTATTTCTAGTATTCTAAGTGTTCTTATGAGGAAGGTGTGCTATAGTTGCTTAAATGCCTATTCTGCATCAATTGAGATGATCATGTATTTTTTTTCCCCTTCATTCTTTTAATGTGGTATATTACATTAATCAATTTTTTTAAAAATTTTGCACCAACCATGCATGTCAGGGATAAATCCCACTTGTTCATGGTGTACAGTTCTTTACTATGTTGTTGGATTCGCTTTGCTGGTGTTTTTTGAGGATTATTGCATCTATATTCATAGGAGATATTGGTCTGTAGTTTTCTTTCCTGGTGATATTTTTATCTGGCTTTGGTATGAAGGTGATGTTGGTCTCATAGAATAAATTAGGGAGAGTTCCCTCCTCTTCAATTTTTTGGAAGTTTGATTAGAATTGGAGTTAAGTCTTCTAGGAATGTTTGATAGAATTCCCCTGTGACACCATCTGGTCCTGAACTTTTCTTTTTTGGGAGGTTTTTGATGACTGATTCAATCTCTTAGTAGTAATTTGTGTTTTTTTTTTTTTTTTGAGATGTATTTCTTTTTGAGTCAATCTAGGTAGCTTGCATGGTTCTAAGAATCTGTCCATTTCATCTAAGTTATCTCATTTATTGTCATATGATTGTTCATAGTATCTTCTTGTAGTCCTTTTTATTTTAGTGGAGTCTATAGTAATATCTCCCTCTTCATTTCTGATTTTAGTTATTTGTATCCTCGCTCTTTTTTCCTTTGTCTTTCTAACTAAATTTTGTTGACTTGTATTGATCTTTAGAAAACCAACTTTTAGATTTATGGATTCTCCATCACTTTATTTTTTGTTACCTATTTCATTTATCTCAGCTCTATCTTTTAAATTTCCTTCCTTCTGCTCCCTTTTGGTTTAATTTGTTCTTTATTTCTAGTTATTCCAGTTTTAAGTAAGGTCTTTCTTCTTTTTTAATGTAAGCATTTAGAGCAACAAATTTCCCTCACAGCACTGCCTTCACTTCATCCCATAAGTTTTGGTATGTTATATTTTTATTTTCATTCACCTGAAGATATTTCCCTTGTGATTTCCTCTTTAGCCCATTGATTAAGAGTATGTTGTTTAATTCCCACATATTGGCATTGTCCCCCTTTTCCCTCTGTTCTTGATTTCTAGCTTCATTCATTCCATTATGGTCAGAGAATATACATTGTATTATTTAAATATTTTTGAATTTATTGACACTTGTTTTGTGACCCAACATATCATCTAGCCTCAAGAATGATCCACGTGCACTTGAAAAGAATGTGCATTCTATTTTATGGGTGCAGTGGTCTATATGTGTCTATTATGTATATGTCTAATAGTTCTATTTGTTTTAGTGCATCATTCAAGTCCTGTACTTCCTCACTGATCATCTTACAAGATGTCGTATCCATTACTGAGAGCAGTGTATTAAGGTCCCCTATTATTAATGTAGAACTGTCAATTATTAATGTAGAACTCTCATGAAATCTGTCAGTATTTGCTTCATGTATTTTGGGGCTCTGCTGTTAGGTTTATATATATTTATAACTGTTACATTTTCCTGTTGTAATGTAATGTAATGTAATGTAACATAATGTAATGTAATGTAATGTAGTATAATGTAATATGACCATCTTTGTCTGTTGTAACTATTTTTGACATAAAGTCTAATTTATCCAATATTAGTATAGCCCCCCCCCCCCCAGTTCTCTTTTGGCTGCTACTTGCATGGCATATTTTTTTCCCCATCCTTTCACTGTCCACTAACTTCTATCTTTGACTTTAAGATGAGTCTCTTCCAGAATATATAAAGTTGCATCATGGTTTTTACCCATTCTGCCAATCTCTGCCTTTTGACAGGGGAGCTTAATCATTTCCATTTAAAGTCACTACTGATTATGCATGTGGTTCTTCTGTCATTTTGCTGTTTAGCCTCTGTATGTTTTATACCTTTCTTGCCCCCACTTCCATTAAAACCCAGTTTCATATTCATTTGCTTTCTTGGGTTGTACCATATTAAGTGCCTTCTTACTTCTATCTGGATGTATTTTTTCATGTGTTTTCCTTGTGGTTACTCTAGAGTTAAAATTTAACATCCTAAATGTATAACAGTCAGTTTTGGTTTGATAGCAACTTAACTTCAATAACATGTATATATTCTTTTCCTATATCCTTTGTCCCACGCCCGCATTTTTTTTACTTGTTACCGCTTATATCTTTGTGCACTGTATGTCCCAAAACATAGATTTATCATTGCTTTTTATGCATTTGCATTTTAGCACCTGCAGGAAGTAAGACGTGGAGTTACATACCAAACAATATGATAAAATAATACTGATATTTTTTATTATGGTTATATTTATTGCAAGTCTTTATTTCTTTATGCTGCTTTGAATCAATGTCAAGTGTCCTTTTGTTTCAGTCTGAAGACCTCCCTTTAGCTTTGCTTGTAGGGCAGACCTGGTGGTGATGAACTCCCTCAGCTTTTGTTTATCTGAGAATGTCTTAATCTCTCCCTCATTTTGAAAGAGAGCCTCACCTGATATAAAATTCTTGGCTTGCAGTTATTTTCCTTCAGCACTTTAAGTATTTCAACTCACTGCCGTCTTGTCTCCATAGTTTCTGATGAGAATTTCACACTCAATGTTATTGGTATTCCCTTGTATGTAACACTCAATGTTGTTGGTGTTCTCTTGTATATAACATGTTGCTTTTCTTTTACAGCTTTCCGAATTCTCTTCTTGTCTTTTGCATTTGAGGGTATAATCAGTATATGATGGGGTATATTTTTCTTCATTTCGATCCTCTTTGGTTTTCTCTGTTTTTTGGATGTGCATATTCAGGTCTTTTGCTAAGTTTGGGAAGTTCTCTGTCATTATTTCTTTGACTATTCCTTCTGTCCTTTTTTTCTCTTTCTTCTCCTTCTGTGACTCCAATAATGTATATACTGGTACGCTTAATGGTGTCCCATAGTTGTCTTAGGTTATATTCACTATACACACACACACACACACACACACACACACACATTTTATTGAGATTGTTCACATACCACACAACTATCCAAAGATCAGTTGCCCCGTTGCCATCATACAGCTGTGCATCCATCAACACAATTAATTTTTTTAAAAATTTTGAGAACATTTTCATTACTCCAGAAAATAAAGACAAAAAAAGGAAATGCAAATCCTCCCATACCCCTAACCACACACCCCTCCACAATTGATTCGTAGTTTTGGTATAGTACATTTGTTACTGTAGATGAAAGAAAGTTAAAACACTACTAACTGTAATATATAGTTTGCCATAGGTATCTATATTTTTTCCTATATGCCTCTCTATTATTAACTTCTAGCTGTAGTGTCATACATTTGTTATAGTTTATGAGAGAGATTTCTAATATTTTATAGTTAATCATGGACATTGTCCACCACAAGATTCACTGTTCTGTACATTGCTATCTTTTAAGCTCCAGCTTGCCTTCTGGTGAGATACATGACTCTGAGCTCACCCTTTCCACCACCTTCACACATGTTTCAGTGCTGTTAGTTATTCTCACAACATGCTACTGTCACCCCAGTCTACTTCCAAATGTTTAAGTACACCCTAGTTGAACATTCTGCTCATACTAAGCAACTGCTCCCCATTCTTTAGCCTCATTTTATATCCTGGTAACTTATATTTCATGTCTATGAGTACACATATTCTAATTAGTCCATATCAGTGAGATCCTGCAATATTTGCCTTTATGTGTCTGTCTTATTTTACTCAATATAGTGCTCTCAAGTTTCTTCATCAACCTATTTCTTTTAAGATGGTTTTTTTCACACACCATACATTCTGTCCTAAGTAAATAACTGTTGGTTTCCTGTATAGCCATGTATTTATGTGTTCAGCACCATTGCCACTATCTATATAAGGACATCTCCATTTCTTCCACAAAGAAGGAGGAAGAGTCAAAGAAGGCAGAGAGACAAAAGAAAAAGAAGAGAGAGAGAGAGAGAGAGAGAGAGAGAGAGAGAGAGAGAGAGAGAGAAACCACCACCCAAACAAAACTTGACAGCTAGAAAGGAACAAAAGGAAAGAGCATTAACCAGGAGTCCCATACCCTTCCCCTATTCCTGACTCACCCATATGCATTTAGCTTTGGTATATTGCCTTTGTTATATTCAATGAAGCATAATACAGTGTTTCTGTAAATTGTAGTCTCTAGTTTGCCTTGATTGTATTTTCCCCCCAATCCCACCCTATTTTTAACACCTTGCAATGTTGACATTCATTTGTTCTACCTCATGTAAAAACATATTTGCATGTTTTATTACAGTTGTTGAGCACCCTAGGATTCCCTGAGTTACACAGTCCCATTCTTTATCCTTCATCTTTTGTTCTGGTGTCCCACATGGTCCCAACGTTCCTCTTTCAAACATACTCACAATCATCTTTGTTCAGTATACTTACATTGCTGTGCTACTATCTTCCAAAATTGTTTTCCAAACTTTTCACTCGTGTCTTTTCATTTCGGTCTGCAGTGCTTCCTTTAGTGTTTCCTGTAGAGCAGGTATCTTGTTCACAATCTGTGTCATTGTGAGAGAAATCTAGTGTTCTTTTACATAATTTATCAGCCTCTTCCTCCCAATCTTCCCTGTATGCTGTACAGTGTTCTTCTGGCCTCTGGAGTTTCAAAAGAGTGTTTTCAGATAGACCCTGCTTGTTTAATAGTTATTTTGGTGGAAGTACTGAGTTCTGTGGTTCCCTACTCTGCCATATGCCCACAATATTTTCCCCTGAGTTTTTTTTTTTTTTTATCATCATTTTATTGAGATATATTCACATACCACGCAGTCATACAAAACAAATTGTACTTTCGATTGTTTACAGTACCATTACATAGTAGTACATTCATCACCTAAATCAATCCCTGACACCTTCATTAGCACACACACAAAAATAACAAGAATAATAATTACAGTGAAAAAGAGCAATTGAAGTAAAAAAGAACACTAGGTACCTTTGTCTGTTTGTTTGCTTCCCCTACTTTTCTACACATCCATCCATAAACTAGACAAAGTGGAGTTTGGTCCTTATGGCATTCCCAATCCCACTGTCACCCCTCATAAGCTACATTTTTATACAACTGTCTTCGAGATTCATGGGTTCTGGGTTGTAGTTTAATAGTTTCAGGTATCCACCACCAGCTACCCCAATTCTTTAGAACCTAAAAAAGGTTGTCTAAAGTGTGCGTAAGAGTGCCCACCAGAGTGATCTCTCGGCTCGTTTTGGAATCTCTCTGCCACTGAAGCTTATTTCATTTCCTTTCACATCCCCCTTTTGGTCAAGAAGATGTTCTCCATCCCACGATGCCGGGTCTACATTCCTCCCCGGGAGTCATATTCCACGTTGCCAGGGAGATTCACTTCCCTGGGTGTCTGATCCCACGTAGGGGGGAGGGCAGTGATTTCACCTTTCAAGTTGGCTTAGCCAGAGAGAGAGGGCCACATCTGAGCAACAAAGAGGCATTCAGGAGGAGACTCTTAGGCACAAATACAGGGAGGCCTAGCCTCTCCTTTGCAGCAACCATCTTCCCAAGGGTAAAACTTATGGTAGAGGGCTCAACCCATCAAACCACCAGTCCCCCATGACTGTGGTCATGTTAGCAACCATGGAGGTGGGGTAGGCGAATACCCCTGCATTCTCCACAGGCTCCTCAAGGGGGCACTACATCTTTTTTTTTTTTTTTCCTTGTTTGTCTTTTCTCTTTTTTTTTTTTTTTAACTTTCCCTTCTTTTTTCAAATCAACAGTATGAAAAAAAAAGTTAAAAAGAAAACAAACATACAATAAAAGAACATTTCAAAGAGACCATAGCAAGGGAGTAAGAAAAAGACAACTAACCTAAGATAACTGCTTAACTTCCAACATGTTCCTACTTTACCCCAAGAAAGTTACATAATATAGCAACATTTCAGTGAACTTGTTCCTACTACATCCATCAGAAATTAACAGACCATAGTCATTTCTGGGCATCCCCAGAATGTTAAATAGCTTATCTGTTCTTCTTGGATTATTGTTCCCCCTTCCTTAATTGCTCTCTACTGCTAGTTCCCCTACATTCTACATTATAAACCATTTGTTTTACATTTTTCAAAGTTCACATTAGTGGTAGCATATAATATTTCTCTTTTTGTGCCTGGCTTATTTCGCTCAGCATTATGTCTTCAAGGTTCATCCATGTTGTCATATGTTTCACCAGATCGTTCCTTCTTACTGCCGCGTAGTATTCCATCGTGTGTATATACCACATTTTATTTATCCACTCATCTGTTGAAGGACATTTGGGTTGTTTCCATCTCTTGGCAATTGTGAATAATGCTGCTATGAACATTGGCGTGCAGATATCTGTTCGTGTCACTGCTTTCCGATCTTCCGGGTATATACCGAGAAGTGCAATCGCTGGATCGAATGGTAGCTCTATATCTAGTTTTCTAAGGAACTGCCAGACTGACTTCCAGAGTGGCTGAACCATTATACAGTCCCACCAACAATGAATAAGAGTTCCAATTTCTCCACATCCCCTCCAGCATTTGTAGTTTCCTGTTTGTTTAATGGCAGCCATTCTAACCGGTGTTAGATGGTATCTCATTGTGGTCTTAATTTGCATCTCTCTAATAGCTAGTGAAGCTGAACATTTTTTCATGTGTTTCTTGGCCATTTGTATTTCCTCTTCAGAGAACTGTCTTTTCATATCTTTTGCCCATTTTATAATTGGGCTGTCTGTACTATTGTCATTGAGTTGTAGGATTTCTTTGTATATGCAAGATATCAGTCTTTTGTCAGATACATGGTTTCCAAAAATTTTTTCCCATTGAGTTGGCTGCCTCTTTACCTTTTTGAGAAATTCCTTTGAGGTGCAGAAACTTCTAAGCTTGAGGAGTTCCCATTTATCTATTTTCTCTTTTGTTGCTTGTGCTTTGGGTGTAAAGTCTAGGAAGTGGCCTCCTAATACAAGGTCTTGAAGATGTTTTCCTACATTATCTTCTAGGAGTTTTATGGTACTTTCTTTTATATTGAGATCTTTGGTCCATTTTGAGTTAATTTTTGTGTAGGGGGTGAGGTAGGGGTCCTCTTTCATTCTTTTGGATATGGATATCCAACTCTCCCAGCCCCATTTGTTGAAAAGACCATTATGGCTCAGTTCGGTGACTTTGGGGGCCTTATCAAAGATCAGTCGGCCATAGATCTGAGGGTCTATCTCTGAATTCTCAATTTGATTCCATTGATCTATATGTCTATCTTTGTGCCAGTACCATGCTGTTTTGGCAACTGTGGCTTTATAATAAGCTTCAAAGTCAGGGAGTGTAAGTCCTCCCACTTCGTTTTTCTTTTTTAGAGTGTCTTTAGCAATTCGAGGCATCTTCCCTTTCCAAATAAATTTGATAACTAGCTTTTCCAAGTCTGCAAAGTAGGTTGTTGGAATTTTGATTGGGATTGCATTGAATCTGTAGATGAGTTTGGGTAGAATTGACATCTTAATGACATTTAGCCTTCCTATCCATGAACATGGAATATTTTTCCATCTTTTAAGGTCCCCTTCTATTTCTTTTAGTAGAGTTATGTAGTTTTCTTTGTATAGGTCTTTTACATCTTTGGTTAAGTTGATTCCTAGGTACTTGATTTTTTTAGTTGCTATTGAAAATGGTATCTTTTTCTTGAGTGTCTCTTCAGTTTGTTCATTTCTAGCATATAGAAACATTACTGACTTATGTGCATTAATCTTGTATCCCGCTACTTTGCTAAATTTGTTTATTAGCTCTAGTAGGTGTATCGTTGATTTCTCAGGGTTTTCTAGATATAAGATCATATCATCTGCAAACAATGACAGTTTTACTTCTTCTTTTCCAATTTGGATGCCTTTTATTTCTTTGTCTTGCCGGATTGCCCTGGCTAGTACTTCCAGCACAATGTTGAATAACAGTGGTGACAGCGAGCATCCTTGTCTTGTTCCTGATCTTAGAGGGAAGGCTTTCAGTCTCTCACCATTGAGTACTATGCTGGCTGTGGGTTTTTCATATATGCTCTTTATCATGTTGAGGAAGTTTCCTTCAATTCCTACCTTTTGAAGTGTTTTTATCAAAAAGGGATGTTGGATTTTGTCAAATGCTTTTTCAGCATCTATTGAGATGATCAATTGATTTTTCCCTTTCGAGTTTTTAATGTGTTGTAATACATTGATTGTTTTTCTTATGTTGAACCATCCTTGCATGCCTGGAATGAACCCCACTTGGTCATGGTGTATGATTTTTTTAATGTGTCTTTGGATTCGATTTGCAAGTATTTTGTTGAGGATTTTTGCATCTATATTCATTAGGGAGATTGGCCGGTAGTTTTCCTTTTTTGTAGCATCTTTGCCTGGTTTTGGTATTAGATTGATGTTAGCTTCATAAAATGAGTTAGGTAGTGTTCCATTTTCTTCAATGTTTTGAAAGAGTTTGAGTAAGATTGGTGTCAGTTCTTTCTGGAAAGTTTGGTAGAATTCCCCTGTGAAGCCATCTGGCCCTGGGCATTTATTTGTGGGAAGATTTTTGATGACTGATTGGATCTCTTTGCTTGTGATGGGTTGGTTGAGGTCTTCTATTTCTTCTCTGGTCAGTCTAGGTTGTTCATATGTTTCCAGGAAATTGTCCATTTCTTCTACATTATCCAGTTTGTTGCCATACAGTTGTTCATAATATCCTCTTATAATTTTTTTAATTTCTTCAGGATCTGCAGTTATGTCACCTTTTTCATTCATTATTTTGTTTATATGGGTCTTCTCTCTTTTTGATTTTGTCAGTCTAGCTAGGGGCTTGTCAATCTTGTTGATCTTCTCAAAGAACCAACTTTTGGTGATATTTATCCTTTCTATTGTTTTTTTGTTCTCTATGTCATTTATTTCTGCTTTAATCCTTGTTATTTCTTTTCTTGTACTTGGTTTAGGATTGGTTTGCTGTTCATTTTCTAGCTTCTTCAGTTGATCCATTAGTTCTTTGATTTTGGCTCTTTCTTCCTTTTTAATATATGCGTTTAGTGCTATAAATTTCCCCCTTAGCACTGCTTTTGCTGCATCCCATAGGTTTTGGTATGTTGTGTTCTCATTTTCATTCGTCTCTATATATTTAGCAATTTCTCTTGCTATTTCTTCTTTAACCCACTGATTGTTTAGGAGTGTGTTGTTTAACCTCCAGGTATTTGTGAATTTTCTAAGTCTCTGATGGTTATTGACTTCTAATTGTATTCCATTGTGGTCAGAGAATGTGCTTTGAATAATTTCAATCTTTTTAAATTTATTGAGGCTTGTTTTATGTCCCAGCATATGATCTATTCTGGAGAAAGTTCCGTGAGCACTAGAAAAGTATGTGTATCCTGGTGATTTGGGATGTAATGTCCTGTAGATGTCTGTTAAATCTAATTCATTTATCAGATTGTTTAGGTTTTCAATTTCCTTATTGGTCTTCTGTCTGGTTGATCTATCTATAGGAGAGAGTGATGTGTTGAAGTCTCCCACAATTATTGTGGAAACATCAATTGCTTCCTTTAGTTTTGCCAATGTTTCTCTCATGTATTTTGTGGCACCTTGATTGGGTGCATAGACATTTACGATTGTTATTTCTTCTTGCTGAATTGCCCCTTTTATTAGTATGTAGTGGCCTTCTTTGTCTCTCAAAACATCCCTGCATTTGAAGTCTATTTTATCTGAGATTAATATTGCTACACCTGCTTTCTTTTGGCTGTAGCTTGCATGAAATATTTTTTTCCATCCTTTCACTTTCAGTTTCTTTGTGTCCCTGTGTCTAAGATGAGTCTCTTGTATGCAACATATTGATGGTTCATTTTTTTTGATCCATTCTGCGAATCTATATCTTTTAATTGGGGAGTTTAATCCATTTACATTCAACGTTAAAACCGTGAAGGCATTTCTTGAATCGGCCATCTTATCCTTTGGATTATGTTTGCCATATTTTTCCCTCTCTCTATTAATATCCTTTATTGTACCCATACCGAATCTCTTTAGTACTGAACCTTTCTCCAAGTCTCTCTGTCCTGTCTTTGTTTCTCTGTCTGTAGGGCTCCCTTTAGTATCTCCAGTAGGGCAGGTCTCTTGTTAGCAAATTCTCTCAGCATTTCTTTGTCTGTGAAAAATTTAAGCTCTCCCTCAAATTTGAAGGAGAGCTTTGCTGGATAAAGTATTCTTGGCTGGAAATTCCTCTCACTCAGAATTTTAAATATATCGTGCCACTGCCTTCTCGCCTCCATGTTGGCTGCTGAGTAGTCACTACTTAGTCTTATGCTGTTTCCTTTGTATGTGGTGAATTGCTTTTCTCTTGCTGCTTTCAGAACTTGCTCCTTCTCTTCTATGTTTGACAGTGCGATCAGTATATGTCTCGGAGTGGGTTTTTTTGATTTATTCTATTTGGAGTTCGCTGAGCATTTATGATTTGTGTATTTATGTTGTTTAGAAGATTTGGGAAGTTTTCCCCAACAATTTCTTTGAATACTCTTCCTAGACCTTTACCGTTTTCTTCCCCTTCTGGGACACCAATGAGTCTTATATTCGGACGTTTCCTATTATCTATCATATCCCTGAGGTCCATTTCGAGTTTTTCAATTTTTTTCCCCATTCTTTCTTTTATGCTTTCATTTTCCATTCTGTCATCTTCCAGGTCACTGATTCGTTGTTCAACTTCCTCTAGTCTTGTACTATGAGTGTCTAGAATATTTTTAATTTGGTCAACAGTTTCTTTAATTTCCATAAGATCATCCATTTTTTTATTTAGTCTTGCAATGTCTTCTTTATGCTCTTCTAGGGTCTTCTTGATTTCCTTCATATCCCGTACTATGGTCTCATTGTTCATCTTTAGTTCTTTGAGTAGCTGCTCTAGGTGTGTCTCTTCTGGTCTTTTGATTTGGGTGCTTGGGCTTGGGTTATCCATATCGTCTGGTTTTTTCATATGCTTTATAATTTTCTGTTGTTTTTGGCCTCGTGGCATTTGCTGAACTTGATAGGGTTCTTTTAGGGTTTGTAGACCAGTTGAAGTCCTTATCTCTAATTTATCAGATCTACAGCTTCGTGGAGTACACTTTCTCTAACTAACCAGCAGGTGGCGTCCACGAGCCACCTGTTCTCCACAAGCCAGATCTCCCCTGCTTAGCCTTTTTAGTGAGTGGGGGAGTGAGTCTTGTGGGGCCCAATTGGTGTACCAAGCTTGCGTGTGTAGTTGGTGTTGCCTGCCCTGTATGTGGGGCGTGTTTCTGGGCAGTCGGGGAGGGGGGGTGGCCCTAACAATCAAATCTCCCTGATGATCCTAGAGTTTTAAAGCTACTGCAATAGTCTAATCCTTCAGTTCAGTCCTGCCACAGTTTGTCTCTGCCACTGACCCACAAGTCTTTGGTATTGGCGTATGGCTCCTGAGACTTGCAAGTGGCCCCTCTTCCAGGCCGTGCACCCCGGGTCCTCTGTTGAGGGATGACTGTGCTATGTCACAGGTGAGTGCCGTCCCCCCAGGGCAGTTCTGGGCTGCTGGGCTGTGTAGGGAGGCTCCCAGTCTGCTGAAATGATGGCTGAATGGGGCTCTGTTAATTCACACTGCTCCCCTTTCCCAGCTCTGGGACATTCAGCTGAGGTTGCAGGGAAGGCTAATGTCCACGCCCAGTTTTGTGGTGTGTGCCTGTTATTTGAAGCACTTCCGTCACACTGGGTTGTCTGGGGCAGCTCTGGGCTATGGGGCTGGCGATGGGCAGGAGTGTTTCCTGTCCACCAGGATGGTGGCTGTGAGCGGACACCCCCCTTTTCTTGGGAAGTTGTGTTGTTTAGTGAATTTTCTCAGCCACTGGATTATTGCCTTTTGTCTCAGAGCTCTCTTAGTTCTGCTCTTGACTTGACGTGCCCAAATTTCAATTCTTTGAAGCTTTCTGTATTGAGCTTCTTAGAGTAATTGTTTTAGAAAAAGCAAAAAGGATTAAAAAAAAAAAAAAAAAAACAAAACAGAAACGGCCCTCCTCAGAGATCTAATGGGTTATTGAAATGCTAATAGACAAAGCAACCAGGGCCATTAAGGAAAGGTGCACAGGGCAGAGAGATCAGCCTTGCTTCGGGATTTGCATATGCGCCTCAAGGCCTGATCTCCGCCCTTCCCCTTTCTGTGTTCACCAGAACTCCAAAAATCCTCTGCTTTTATTTTGGAGTTTTTCGTGTTGTTTTTTTTCTATGCCTGTCTCCTCTCTGCTGGGCTGGCTGCTCTCAGAGTCTCTGGTGTCTGGTCTCAGTCTATCTATGGTTGGAGTTTGAATCAGTAGAATGAGTTTCCGATAAGAGCAGCCACTGCAATTCTCCCTTCTCCTTCCTGGAGCTGACAGCCCCTCCTCCCCCGGGACTGAGCCTGGCAGGGAGGGGCGCGGGTCCCCTGGCCGCAAAAACTTACAGATTTCGCTGATCTCAGCAGTTCCACGTTTTCATGAGTGTTGTATGAAGTATGCCCAAAGACAGATTGCTCTGTGGTGTCCAGTCCACGCAGTTCCTGGCTTTTTACCTACTTTCCTGGAGGAGTAACTAAAACATACAGCTCACCAGTCTGCCATCTTGCCCCGCCTCTCCCCTGAGTTTTTATATGTTGTGTTCTTGTTTTCATTTGCCTCAAGATATTTACTGATCTCCCTTATAATTTCTTTGACCCATTTATTGTTTAAGAGTGTGTTATTTAACTTACATATATTTGTGATTTTTCAAACTTTCTGCCTGTTACTGATTTCCAGCTTCATTTCATTGTGGTGAGAGAAGATACTTTGAATAATTTCAGTCTTTTAAAATTTATGAAGACTTGTTTTGTGAATAACATGTGGTGTATCTTGGAAAATGATCAATGTGCACTTGAGAAGAATATATATCCTGCTGGTTTTGGGTACAATATTCTGTGTATATCAGTTAGGTCTAGTTCATTTGTCATATTATTCAAGTTCTCTTTTTCCTTATTTTTAAAAAATTCATTTTTATTGAGATTGTTCACATAGCATACAATCATCCAAAGTGTACAACCAATTGCCCACAGTACCATTATACAGCTGTGCATCCATTATTCCAGAAAAGAAATAAAACAAAACGGAAAACTCAAATCTTCCCATACCCCTAACCACACCTCTCCTTTTTTGACTCATAGTATTGGTATAGGACATTTGTTACTTTTGATGAAAGAATGTTAGAATACTATTAACTGCAGTACATAGTTTGCAATAGGTACATATTTCTCCCTGTATCCCCCTCTATTATTAACTTCTAGTAA
Source organism: Choloepus didactylus (assembly GCF_015220235.1). Classification (NCBI taxonomy): domain Eukaryota; kingdom Metazoa; phylum Chordata; class Mammalia; order Pilosa; family Megalonychidae; genus Choloepus; species Choloepus didactylus. The sequence goes on from NC_051314.1 coordinate 133,864,258, forward strand.
TAGTGTCATACATTTGTTCTAGGTCATCAAAGAATTTTCCAATATTTTTACAGTTAATCCCAGACATTGTCCACCACAAGATTCACTGTTTGATACATTCCCATCTTTTAACCTCCAGCTTTCCTTTTGGTGACATACGTGACTCTAAGCTTCCCCTTTCCACTACATTCACACACCATTCAGCACTGTTTGTTATTCTGACAATAATGTGCTACTGTCACCTCTGTCTATTTCGAAATGGTTAAGTTCAACCTAGTTAAATATTCTGTTCTTAATAAGCAACTGCTCTCCATTCTTTAGTCTCTATAATATGTAAATATGAATTTACATATTATAATTAGTTCATGTCAGTGAAACCATACAATATTTGTCGTTTTGTGTCTGACTAATTTCACTCAATATAGTGCCCTCAAGGTTTCTTCATCACCTTTTTTTTAAGATGGTTTTGTTTACCCACCATACATTTTGTCCTAAGTAAACAATCAATGGTTCCCTGTATAATCATGTATTTATGCGTTCACCACCATAACCACTGTCTATATAAGGACATCTCCATTTCTGATAAAAAGGAGGAAGAGTAAAAGATGGTAGAGAGACAAAAGAAAAAGAAAAAGATAGAAGAAAATGACAGCTAAAAACGCAACAAAAGGAAAAATAGAATTAAACTGAAGTGTGGTAAAAGAGTGAGACAACATCACCAATGCCAAGAGTCCCATATATCTCCCTCTTATAGGCATTTAGCTTCGGTATATTTCCTTTGTTACTTTAAAGGAAGCATAATACAATGTTTCTGTTAACTATAGTGTCTAGTTTGCATTTATTGTATTTCCCCCCAATACCACCCAATTTTTAACACCTTGCAAGGTTGTCATTCATTTGTTCTCTCTCATGTGAAAACATATTTGTACATTTTATCACAGTTGTTGAGCGCTCTAGCTTTCACTGAATTATACAGTTCCAGTCTATCTTTCCTCTTTCCTTCTGGTTTCCCACATGCTCCTAACTTTCCTCTTTCAACCATACTCACAGTCATCTTTATTCAGTGTACTTACATTGCTGTGTTACCATCACCCCAAATTGTGCTTCACACCTCTCACTCTTGTCTTTTCCTGTCTGTCTGTAGTGCTCCCTTTAGTATTTCCTGTAGAACAGGTATCTTGTTCACAGTCTGTGTCATTGTCTGTTTGTCAGAGAATATTTTAAACTCTCCCTCACATTTGAAGGACAGTTTTGCCAGATATAGATTCTTGATTGGTGGTTTTTCTCTTTTATTATTTTAAATATATCACACCACTTCCTTCTTGCCTCCATGGTTTCTTCTGAGAAATCCACACATAGTCTTAGAAAGCTTTCTTTGTATGTGATTGATCACTTTTCTCTTGCTGCTTTCAGGATTCTCTCTTTGACTTTGATGTTTGGTAATCTGATTATTAAGTGTCTTGTCATGGGTCTATTCAGATCTATTCTTTTTGGGGTATGTTGCTCGGCTTGGTTCTGTAATTTTATGCCTTTCTAAGAGATGGGAAGTTTTCATTCATTATTTCCTCTATCATTGCTTCTGCCCCCTTTCCCTTCTCTTCTCCTTCGGGACACCCATGACACGCATGTTCATGCACTTCATGTTGTCATTCAGTTCCCTGAGACGTTGCTCGTATTTTTCCATTCTTTTTCCTATCTGTTCTATTGTGTGTTGGATTTCAGGTGTCTTGTTTTCATGTTCCTGAGTGTTTTCCTCTGCATCTTGAACTCTGCTGTTGTATGTCTTCATTGTGTTTTTCATCTCGTGTTGTGCCTTTCATTTCCATAGATTCTGCCTGTAGTTTTTTCTTACTTTCCATTTCTACCTCATGTTGGCCAAGTGTTTTCCTTATATCCTTAATCTCTTTTGCCATATCTTCTCTGAATTCATTGATTTGTTTTTTGATTTGATTTAGCATATTTCCTTGAAAATGTTTGATTGTTTCAATAAAGTGAAACAATATCTCACCTGTATCTTAACTGGGGTATAAATTTGTTCCTTTGACTGAGTCATATCTGCATTTTTTAAATGTAATTTGTAGTTTTCTGTTGTCTAGCCATCTGGTTTCCTTGGTTATCCCAATCTGATTTTCCCAGAGCAGACTGGGTTAACGTCTCAGGGTGGGGCTATATTCTGAGTCTAGTTTCCCTGAGGGTGTGTCTTAGAAGATGGAAGACTTTCCTGTGAGGCCTCTAGCCACTGTGCTTTTCCTAACCTGCCCAGCAGGTGGTGCCTGTCAGCCTCTCACTCCTGAGTGGTGTGGAGATGTGGCCCATTTATTCTTAGCTTAGTTTGTTTCTGTTTTGACTGTTTATCCCTAGGCCCTAGGGTCTGTGTACTAAAGCATGTCCTTGAGCTGGACCCCCACCTCCTTCCTCTTAGGGAATATACACCCCCTACAGAGTTATCCTCTGCATTTGAAATGCTTCTTTGTCTCTCTGGCTCTGTTAACTCGACCCTTGTCTGGGTCACAGTGCTGTGAACTGAAAATGGCTGAGGCTCTCTCCACTGAGCCACTCAGGTTGAGAGAGAGAAAAAGGGCAAGAAAGTCCCCTTTCAGAGCCAATCCATGCCCTCCCAGTTTTGCCCATTGATTAGATAGAGCACCTGGTCTTCTGGCCACCCTTTCTTGGGGCACAGGTCTTTTCTGGCTCAGTCTCTAAGTGCCTCTATTTTTCCTTCTTTTTTTAAAAAATTTTTTCCCCCTCAGCCCACATCCTCTCCACTGGGAGTGACCTCAGGGTACTTTGCTGCTTGTTAGGGGTTTGTCTATTTTTGTAGCTTGTATTCAGCAATCCACGTTTGTTAATTAAACCCCAGCTGGACCTGGGCTGTGCTATATTCACTTGCCCCGTGTTCTAGTTTGCTAATGCTGCCAGAATGGAAAACACCAGAAATGGATTGGCTTTCGTAAAATAGGGTTTATTTGATTGCACAGTTACAGTTTTAAGGCCATAAAGTGTCTATCAACAAAGGGTACCTTCACTTGAGATAGGCCATAGGCATCCAGAAAACCTGTTAGCTGGAAAGGTACGTGGCTGGTGTCTGCTTGCCCCCAGGTTGTATTTCAAAATGACATTCTCCAAAATGTCTGCATCAGCTTCCACCAGCTGTCTTCAAAATGTCTCTGTAAACTGCAGTTCCTTTCTCAGCTCCTGTGCTTTCTTCAAAGTGTCCCTCTTGACTGTAGCAAGCTTGCTCCTTCTGTCTGAGCTTATATAGTGCTCTAGTAAACTAATCAAGGCCCGTGCTGAATGGGCAGGGCTACACCTCCATGGAAACTATCCAGAGTCATTACCTACAGTTGGGTGGTTTGCTTCTCCATGGAAACACTCAAAGAATTACAATTTAATCAACACTGATATGTCTGCTACACAAGATTACATCAAAGAGAATGGCGTTTTGGGGAACATAATACAAACTGGTTCATTCTGAGAATGCTGCTTTCTGTCACAGCGAGGTCCTGCAGCTCAGCCTGCCATGGGGTGTGGGGGCTCCTGGTATGGGTTTACAGTTTTTACTTACAGATTTTATGCTGGGATCTCAGCCATTTCACCCAATCCAGATTGTTGTACAATGTGTGAACAGTCACAGTTGTCCCACAGCAATTGTTCCAGATTATTTGCTAGTTCTGGTTGATTATTAGTTGCTCCAGGGGACTAACTAAATTCCTTACCTCTCTATGCTGCCATCTTTCTCTCTATTTTATTATTGATCTTCTGTTTAGATCTTCCACTCTAGAGAGTGGTGTATTTGAGTCTCCAACAATTATTGTAAATGTGTCTATTTCTTCCTTCAGTTTTGCCAGTGTTTGATTCCTGTATTTTGGGGCACTGTGGTTATATGCATAAATATTTATGACTGTTACTTCTTTTTGGTAGACTGGCCCTTTTGTTAATATATACTGTTCTTCTTTGTCTCATGTAACAGCTTTTAAATTATAGTTTCTTTGTCCAGTATTAATACAGTTTTCCCTGCTCCTTTTAAGTTACTATTTGCTTGGATTATCTTTTTCCAGCCTTTCACTTTTCAACCTGTTTGTGTGTTTGGGTATAAGATGAGTCTCTTGTAAACAGCAGGTAGTTGGGTTTTGTTAACCAACTTCAATGTCATACACATTCTTTGCTCCCATATCCTTCCATTTCCTTTTCTTATACTGTTTTTGTCCCACATCATCTGTTTATATTTTGTGTGTCTATTATGAAAAATATGACTTCTTGTTCAAGTTTATTCTGACTCATATGAATTATAGATTTAATATATTGACAATACAATCCTATTCAGTCTTGCATTTACCGATTTAGTTACCTTTACTGAAGATCTTCATTTCTTCACACTACTCCAATCCATTCTCTCCTGTGTTTTCTCTTTAACATGAAAACTCTCCCTTGAGTAATTTTTGTAGGGCAGGTCTTTTGGTTATGAACTTTCAGTTTCTGTTTATCTTTGAATATTTTAAACATTCCTTCATTTTTGAAGGACAGTTTTGCCAGATAAAGAACTTTGGCTGTCAGTTTTTCTCTTTCAGTCCCTTAAATATATTGTACCACTGCCTCCTCACCTCCTTGGTTTCCGATGAAAAATCAGAAAGTTTTATTGAGAATTTCTTGTATGTGACAAATCACTTTTCTCTTGCTGAATTCAGAATTCTTTCTTTATCCTTGGCATTTGACATTCTGATAAGTATGTATCTTGGAGCAGGTCTATTAGTGTTTCCTGTTTGCTGTACATTGCACTTCCTGGACATGTGTATTTATGTCTTATATTTAAATAAAAATTGGGAAATTTTGGTCATTATTTCCTCAGATATTCTTTCTGTCCCTTTTCTCTTCTCTTTCTAGGACGCCCATGACACATATGTTTGTGTGCTTCGTGCTGTCACTCAAGTCCCTTATACACTGCTGAATTTGTTCTATTCTTTTCTTATCTCTTCTTCTGATGGTATGATTTTGATTATCTTGTCTTCTAACTCATTAGTTCTTTCTTCTGCCTGTTAAAATCTGCTGATATATGCCTGCAGTGTATTTTTAATCTCCATTATTTGCCTTTTACACCATACTTTGTTATACTTCTTAAAAAATTTTGAAATTCTTACTTATGCCCACATATTGTCTTCTTAAAATCATTTAGCTCAATAACCACCATTAGTTTATTTCTATCCATATTTTCTTTCCTCATTGAATTGATTTTGGAGACTTGTTTGAACTTCTTTGATTAGTTTTTCCAAATTCTGCATCTTCTCTGAAGTTTTAATTTGTTCCCTTGATTGAGCCATATCATCCTCTTTCTTAGTATGGCTTGAAATTTTTAGCTGATGTCTGGGCATCTGATTATTTTGATGTATTAACTCTGAAGGTCCGTTTCTCCCTTTGGCTTATGGTTTTATTGTTGATTGGCTTTTAGTTAAGTTTCTTCTTTGATGCTTGGTCAAACTTATTCTGGAATTTAGGGTAGCCTGTGTTTAAGTGTTCAGATTTTCTCACCAGCTTTGCATGCAATTCTTGTCCTGGGTATTCATACAACTTTCAAGGTTTTTTTTTTTGCATGCAATTGTTTCACATCCAAGAGAAAGTGTCCTTTCCCCTGTTCTTTATCCAGTAATCTTGACCTGTTCTGTTTGTTTGTTTGTTTTCCAGAATTTTCTCCCCAGCTCCTATGATTTGTTTAAATCCTATCCCTCACTCAATGTCCCCTTCTCGTTAAGCTTTTCAGTTCTGGGAGCCATCCTGTCTTACAGCAATTTATTTTTTCCCTTTATTATTTTTTTTTTCTATGAGGGTTTTCTGCTTTTGCTTTCTTCCACTTTATGGAATCTCTCCCTGAGGAGCCAGGTGGTGTCAATTCAGAAAGGTCCCTTTTGCTTTTAGGTGTTTGTGCCAGTTTGGATATATTATGCTCCCTCAAAATTCATGTTTTAATCCAATCATGTGGGATATTTAGATTAGGTTGTTTCCATGGAGATGTGACTCACCAAACTGTAGGTGTTAATTTTGATTAGATTATTTCCATGGAGCTATGACCCTGCCCATTCAGAGTGGGTCTTGATTAGTTTACTGAAGTCCTTTCAAAAGAGCCACACAGGGCAAGACTCTTGCTGATGATGATGCTTAAGAGGTGCTTGGAGATGCAGAAAGAAGGAGGTTTAGCTTAGAAATGAAGCCCAGAGTTTGCCCTGGGATATGCTGAGGCAGGACCTCCAGGTGCTTAGAGAGAAATGTCCTGGAAGAGAGAACCAAGAACACACGGGAGCTGAGAGAGGAGCTGGAATGCAACCCAGGATCAACAGATGCCAGTCACGTGCCTTCCCAGCTGATAGAGAATTTCCATACGCCGTCAACCATTCTTCAGTGATGGTATCATCTTATTGATGCCTTAGTTTGGACACTTTTATGGCCTTAGAACTGTAATTTGTAACTTAATAAATCCCCTTTATAAAAGCCAATCCATTTCTGGTATTTTGCATAATGGCAGCATTAGCAAACAGCAAGAGTGGTCCAACAAACTGATAGTGGATTTGTTGTGTGTCTCTTGCCAACAGTTGTGCCACAGTCTCTTTTTTCCCTGGGGGCACTTTTGAATGCGTAACTCTTCAGCCCCTTGTGTTCCACCCTCGGTCTCTGCAAACTTGGTTCCCCGTGCTGGATATGTGTTGGGCTCTAAGCCCCTGCTGTGAGTGGCTCTGTGGTCTGCATCTGTGGTAGGAGTGACCCAGGCTGTGCTGCCTCTGCACGACTCCCACACGGAAAGGACCGAGTTTGGGGTAGAGGTCTGGAGTGGCACATCTGCGGCTCAAAACTCTTATCTAATTTTGGTGTTTCTTTCCTTTTTCTTAGAGTCATCATTCGTGGAGTCTGTGCCAGTTTGAATGTATTGTGTCCCCCAAATGCCATTGTCTTTGTGATGTTGTGTGGGGCAGAAGTTTCGGTGCTGGTTGGATTTGCTTGGAGTGTGCCCCACCCGATTGTAGGTAATGATTCTGAGATGTTCCCATGGAGGCGTGGCCCTACCCATTCGGGGTGGGCCTTGATCAGTGGAGCCATATAAATGAGCTGACTCAGAGAGAGGGAACTAAGGGAGTGCAGCTGGGAGTGATGTTTTGAAGAGGAGCAAGCTTGCTAGAGAGGAATGTCCTGGGAGAAAGCAGACGCCAGCTGCCTTCCTAGCTAACAGAGGTTTTCCAGACGCCATTGGCCATCCTCCGGTGAAGGTACCCAATTGCTGAGGTGTTACCTTGGACGCTTTGTGGCCTTAAGACTGTAACTGTGTAGTGAAATAAACCCCCGTTTTATGAAAGCCTGTCCATCTCTGGTGTTTTGCATTCTGTAGCATTAGCAAACTAGGACAGAGTCCTTCTCCACCTTATATCATTCTCCAGAGATCTAAGCAAGTTGGATTTGTCCTTTCATTAGTTGATTCTGAGGGGAGTCTTTTCTGGGGGATGTCTTGCCTTAGGGTGTCTTCCCTGGGGTGATCTTGACCCATGGATTCCCTGAGTAGCTACCGAAATGGCTCAGGCAGGGGATGGTTTGGCTTTGCTTTCTGGCACACTCAGCCAGAACATGCAGGGATGCTCAGGGCCATGGGAGACTGCCTTTCCCAGCACCCACAATGTACCCTGTCCTGCCATTTACTCAGGTTTAGTGGAAAATTTATGCCACGTAATAAAAAATGAAGGGCCACAGCTATGAAGCAATGATATTTACATGCTTCAGCAATTGAGGAAAAAGAGGACTTTGATCTCCGTTTTTCCTTTTCAAAAATTAATTAGAATCAATTTCCTAAAACTATTTCCTGCCTGTGCTGGCTCATTTCATATGTCACCTTGGCTAGCTTATGGTGTCCAGTTGTTTGTTCAAGCAAACAATGGCCTGATTATCACTGTGAGGGTATTTTACAGATAGATTTGTTTCTATAGTCAGTTTATTGCCTCTTCAGCTGATTGCATCTATGATCAACAAAGGAGATTGCCCTCAGCCATGAAGAGAGTTTCCTTATTCAGTCACTTGAATGTCTTAAAGCCAGAGCTGAAGTTTCGGAGGTCGGATGGAACAATGTCCATCTCTACTGCAGCCAGTCAAATTTGCTTGGCTTCAACTTCACCTTCGTTTGTGTTCCCAAATTGCCACCTGCCCCACCGAAAGCAGACTTGCCAGTTCCCGCCATCCTGTGAGCCAATACCTATAATAAATGTCTTAGTATGTAGTATTTGTATAGGTATGTGTAGAAATGTTTATGTTTGTCCTGTCATCTATTTTGCTTGAAACCCTGATGAATATAGATTTTGCTCTTGAGAGGGGATGCTGCTATTACAATTACCTAAAATTTTGGAAATTGGTTTTGGAATTGGGTAATGGATAAAGGCTGAAAGAAATGTGAAGTGATCGATTAAAAAAATCCTGGATTGTTTCTAAGAGAGTATTTGTGGAAACATAGATGTTAAATTTGCTTTTGGTGAGGCCTTTGAAGGAACTGATGAATGTGCTATTGGAAACTGGAGGAAGAGTGATCCTTTTTTTAATGTGGTAGAGAACTTGGTGAAATTGTGTTCTTGTGTCAGTTGGTTGGCAGAACTTGTAAGTGATGAGCTTGGATGTTGTACTGGTTTCTATTTATTATGTCCCCCAGAAAAAGCCATGTTTGATGCAGTCTTTTGGGGGCAAACATATTAGTGGGGATTAAGTTGGAACGTTTGGATTAGGTTGTTTCCATGGAAATGCACCCCACCCAACTGTGGGTGATAGCTCTGGATAATTTCCATGGAAGTGTGGCCCTGCCCACGCAGCATGGACCTTGATTAGTTTACTGGAGCACTTTATAAGCTCAGACAGAAGGAGCAAGCTTGCTACAGCCAAGAGGGACACTTCTGAAGAATGCACAGGTGCTGAGAGAGGACATTTTGGAGACGGCCTTTGAAAGCAGACTTTTGCTCCGGAGAAGCTAATAGAGGAGAAACACCTCAAGAGCAACTGAGAGTGATATTTTAGAGAGAAGCTGAAGCCTAGAGAGGGACGTCCTGGGAGAAAGCCATTTTGAAACCAGAACTCCACACAGATGCCAGCCATGTGCCTTCCCAGCTAACAGAGTTTTTCCAGACACTACTGGCCATCCTACAGTGAAGGTACCCGAATGTTGATGCATTACCTTGCACACTTTATTGCCTTAACTGTGTAACTGTGTAACCAAATACACCCCCTTTTATAAAAGCCAATCCATTTCTGGTGTTTTGCATTCCACCAGCATTAGCAAACTAGAACAGAAATTAAGCCGAGGAGATTTTTAAGATAAGTGCAGAAGGTGTGGCTTGTTTTTTCCTTGCAGTTTATTTCAAAATGCCAAAGGAGAGATATAAACTGAGAACTGAACTCTCATGTAGAAAGGACCCAGCAAAGGATAATTTGGAAAATTCTCAGCCTTTCCAGAGTATGCTCTGAGACTAGGGCCAGAAGTGAGCTCCTGGGAATGGAAATCCCAGAGAACCAGGCTTCTTGTGAGAGTTTAACTGAATAACTCTTCTAAAGAGGGTGTGGCTGGACAAGGATCCAGTTAGTAAGTTCATATGCTGTCATAATTGGAAATGCAGGATCCATGAAGAATCTGTGGAAAGTTCTTTTGTCTAATAGTTTGGAACCTCTTGGACTGCACAGAATATCAGAAGATTTTTTTCTAAAATTCAGTTTTATTGAGATATATTCACATACCTTGCACTCATCCGCAGTGTACAATCAGTTATTCACAACACCATCATATAGTTGTGCATTCATCACCACAGTCATTTTTTGAAAGTTTACTTTACAGAAAAAAAGTAAGAATAACAACAGAAGTTAAAAAGAACACCTAAAGCATTGCATCCCCTTATCTCACCCTATTTTTCCTTTAATTTTTGTCCCATTTTTCTATTCATCCATCCATACACTGGATAAAGGGGTTGAGCCACAAGGTTTTCACAATCACACAGTGATACCATGTAAGCTACATAGTTATATGTTCGTCTTCAAGAATTGAGGCTACTGGGTTGCAGTTTGACAGTTTCAGGAATTCCCTTTTAGCTATTCCAATACACTAAAAACTAAAAAAGGATATCTGTGTAGCACATAAGAGTGCCCTCCAGAGTGATCTCTTGACTCCATTTGAAATCTCTCAGCCATTGAAACTATATTGCTTCATTTCGCTTCTCCTTTTGGTCAAGAAGATTTTCTCAATTCCCTGATGCCAGATCCAGGCTCATCACCAGGAGTCGTATCCTGCGTTGCCAGGGAGAGTTATACCCCTGAGAGTCATGTCCAACTAGGTGGGAGGGCAGTGAGTTTACCTACTGAGTGGGCTTAGAGAGAGAGAGCAAAGCCACAAGATTTTTTGAAAATTTGTATGGACAGAACCACTGCAGCCTGGACTGAAAGGGACGGGGAACAGATGAGTTGAAGTAAGGGAGATCTCAAGAGCAGAAACGCGGAAGCAGAAGTCTGGCCACCTGTGTATCTGGAAAGGATGTGTGTTCAGGGAGTGCTCACCCACACTCCAGGGCTCAGAGAAGGTGGGGTATAGGCTCCAGCATTTGGGGAGGGCATGGCTGTGGCTCCAGGGCTCGGTAAGGGTGGGGCTGCCGCTCCAGCAGGCCTTAAAGCTTTTCTCCACAGAGGACTCGCCAACCTTGAAATCAACTAGAGTTTACTTTGTGGAGTTTTGGAATTGTTTGGGACCTGTGATTCCTATTTTCCTTCCTATTTCTCCCTTTTGGAATGGGAATGTCTATCCTATGCATGTCCCAACATTGTATTTTGGGAGCAGAGACTTTTTTTTCCAGATTTCACAGGTCCACAGGTGGAGAAGAATTTTACCCTAGCATGGGCCACACCCGTAACTGATTTTGATGACCTTTGTAATTAGCATTGTTCTGAAACAGCTTAAGGTTTTGGGGATATTGTGATGGAATGAATGTATTTTCCCTATGGGGTGAATATGTCTTTTGGGGCTCTAGAGTGCAGGCTGCGGTAGATTGAGTTATGTACTTCAGAAAAACATGTTTTTAGTCTTAATCCACATTCCTGTTGGTATGAATTTGTTGTAAAAAAGACCTCTTGAAAGTGCTGTTTTAAATTAAGATGTGGCCCACCTGAGTGAGGGTGGGTCTTAATGCTGATTACTGGAGGCCTCATCAAAAGGACCTGGAAGTCACAAAAGGAAAAAAGAAGAGGACATTCAGTGTCACCAAAAAGCCAAGGCACCGGGAGGATTGCCAGCAGCCAGCACCGGAATGCTCAAGTCTTCAGGGAGAAAGCAAACCTTTGCAATATTTACATTTTGGTCTTCTCCTAGCCTCAAACCCTCAGTTTTTGAGTCAGTCCATTCCTGTGGCTCACCCAGAATCACTCTGTGGTATTTGTAATAGCAGCTCAGGCAAATGAAGACAGTCCCAAAGCATGGAAATCTGACCATAACCCAGATACATGAGGGAGTAGAGAAAAATATGAAAAAAATCTTTATCCATCCACATTCAAGCTGAATTATGCAACAGTAGTAGCATCACTGGTAATTGCTAACATTCAGAATCGTTAACGTGTATGAGGCACAACACCCAACGAATCCTCACAAATACCCTAGGAACTATTATACAGATAAAGGAACTATGAAAGATTGCCTTTGTCGTTCTTGTTTTCAGGACCAAGATTTGAAAGACACAGAATGCAAACCAATGAAAGAAACTCTCCCTCCCTGCTTATACACACACCAGGGTTCAGGGACTGTTTCTTAAATGTTCAGATGTGTACCTCATCCCAACCAGAGCTTTCCTTCTATGTGCATTAAACTTCTGTTCTAATGTAATTTGTCCATGGGAAAGGTTAGGACTGGGGAAATGGTTAGACAGTAGCGCACTGATTCTAGGGATGTTTAAAATCCTTATGAAACACTGGAAGACAGGCAAATACAAGTTTTATAAACAGCACCTTTAGATATTACTGGATGTTCTGAAAGAAACCATAAACATTTATGTTAGGTTTAATTATGTAACCCAGAAGAAAACATGATCTTAATCCATTCCTGTGATTGTGAATCCATTGTAAATAGGACCTTTTGAAGATGTTTTTTCAGTTAAGGTGTGGCCCAAGTGAACGAGGTTGTGCCTTAATCCTATTATTCAAAGCTTTATGAAGAAAAACCATGTGGAGCTGTAGAAAGTGGACATCAGCTGGAACCTGGAAAAGAGAGGATATGGTGATGTGATGGTAAAGCCACGGAATGCAGGAATTGTTGACCAACCGGAATGCTCCTGACCGTGACCCTCAAGGAAACAAGCTTTCTAGTCTCTGACACCATAAGCCAATAAATACCTGCTGTTAAGTTAACCCATTGTGTGAAATTTCTCTTAGCAACCTGGAAACTAAGACAACTACTCAAAGGCTTTAAATGCCAGTGTTCAAGACAGCTACATTTAACACCCATCTGAAACCTTTTTAAAAGTTCAGTTTCCTGGGCTCCCCCTGGGAATTTGGGAGGAAACAAGCAGGCAGTTGACCTGGTTGCCCTGTGATAAAAATACCTGTTTTTGGATATGTGACCATTGTAGTCTCTGGGCTGGAGGAGATATGGTTTCACAGAGGTTGAAGATGTCCACCACTAATATGAGGGCTCCTCAGAGCAATCCATGCTTTGGTCAGAAACCTCAGTCTCTCATTTGCCTTCATTTTGGAAGGTTTTATCATGAATAGTATGTCCATGACTCCCAGGGAAATAATATTATTCCCTACAGAACAGGCTGGTCCCAGTAGGGTCTAGAGTTTAAAGAACAAGCACAGACTGCCAGGTTTTTGAGAAGGTGTTTGGGTTGTTGCAAGGGATACATCTTGTTGCAGACTGGATGCATAAGGAAAAATCATGGGAAACTGACCAGCTTTCACCTTTATTGGACCCAGAGTCCTGGAGAGAAGGCTTAAAAGGGTCCAGTCACCCAGTGTGTGAATCATTGTTTGCTGCTTCAGAGACAATGTAGTAGGCTCTGACTTGAAGGATGTGATACAGAGGGCTGAGGCTCGAAATTCACCTACTCATGTGATCTCAATGCAGAGAGTTTAATCCAATGACCAGTTAGAAAGCCCCAGCCTCCCGAGCTTCATCAGAGCTCATCACATCTGGCCTTCTTCCTGACCAAGCAGGGTTAATGGAGTTGGCAAGGATTGGAAATTTCCCCAGTTTGTATACAATTTTGCTGACCAGAAAGCAAACAACAACAACAACAACAACAAACTATCTTATCCCTAAAGCAAAGCTAGGAAGAGATCTCATTAATGTAACTAGGAACAGAATGTAAGATTTTGAGATTAGAGCTTTCAGGTTTAAAGTGAATCAAAGTTGCTTAATTGATTTGATTATAATAAGCATTTCTAACTACCAAAGACCATACTCAGCATTTTCCAGCTAAAGGACTGTATTGAGCATTTTCCTGACTATTCAGCTATGAAGTTCCCTGTTACGCTAATTCTTGTTATTCTTAAGAAGTGGCAACTCATGAGCATTTCTCATAAAAGGGAGAGTGGGTGATGTTCTACCTTCTGTAATGGCTTCTTTGCTGAGCAAGGGTGAAGAAAATTTTATATTATTCTAGAAGATGCTCTTGACATAAACCCTCAGTGGAAGTGAAATACTGATGGTTTCTTTAGATTATGTTGTTGTCTTCAGATTAGTTTTCCTTAGCACTGCTTGGGAAGTGCTTAAAAAATACTTATGTTTATGCTTTTCTACAGATTAATGATTAAGAATCTAGGGTGTCATCTCAGATTTAGATGAAAGTGTCTATGTAAGTAAAAACAGAGCAAGTGTCCTGGTTTTTAGGACATTTATCCTCTATGATTGGGACAAGAAAGAATAAGAGATAAGAAGCCCAGAAAGTTTCTTCAGCAGAGGAGATCAGCAAGTCTTCTTAAAGGAGAATGTACAGAGTCAAACAGTAGAGTCTGTCATATTTTCGTTCAATCTGTAAACTCCTGCAGGGACTGAACTGGTGGAAAGGGAATAGAGTTACTGACGTATCAAGAGCTCAATGAATCAAGGTGTAGTGGAAACCACAAAGTCAGATAATTGATTTGCGTTTTCTCAAAGATTAAGCAGTTCTTTCTAAGATAAGAAGTAATAAACATGGGACTAGTTACCTGAAATTTAGTCAAAAAGTCTTTGGAGTTGAGGTCAAGGAACCGAGAAGCTATGTATTCAGTGAGTTGCCTGCAGGGACAGTGAAGGCTCATGTGAACACGCCCTGGGAAGGAAGTATTATAAACCAAGATAATGAGAATAACCAAGAGGTGTGCAGGATAATAGGGTTAAAGGTTAGTTTTATGACTGAACTTGACTAGGCTGTGATACCCAATTATTCAATAAGACATTAATCTGGGTGTCCTTGTGGAGGCATTTTGTAGATGTAGTTAACCTTTACAATCAACTGTAAGTAAATGAGTCATCCTTGGTAATGGGTGTGACCCTCTTTAATTAATCTGAAAGTCCTTAAGAGTAGTATTGAGGTTTCATGGAGCAAGAAGAAATTCTGGAGCCCCATATTCCTCTCCTTGCTTGTTTTTTCCCCATATAGCACTGTCAAGAATAGTGATGAGTCTTACATTTTACTTGCTGGTAGAAGTCACACAACCCCTTGTTCAGAGAAGAAGGAAGGTTTTTCACTTACAACAATAGCAGCAGCCAACTTAATAGCATTTCCCACAGATTCCCAAAGACCCAGCTCTCAAGGATGATGGGAGAGGCTGGATGATACCTGGACATTGAGTGGTATGTGCTACAAGAGCTATCTTGGGCTTAGGGAACCCATATCTTTGATAACAGGCAGTAAATCCATGTGTCTCTTTTTCTGGAGGGGGCTATCATCTTTATTCCTTCCTGGAAAACTTAGTCTGGAAAAAATGGCAATCAGTACTTTTGCTTATAAGAAGCGCAGAAACATGAGAGAGCCACGTGGAACTGTCCTCAGTAGGCACTTATTTATTTGATTTACAGTCTCACTCTTCACTCGAATGTTAACTTCAAGCACTGAAAACTTACTTTATTGTCGCCTACTTTATTCACCACTAAAGCAGTCGTTGGCGTAAGAAATATATTCAACAAAGTTTTGCTGAATTAATACATTAATGAATGGCGAAAATAACAAAAACCATCTAAGTGCCAACATCTGTGAAGATGATTAAGAAACTAAATAAATTAAAAAAATCATTATAATTAGAGATCAAGGCAGCTGGATTTTAGACATTTCTGTCTATTCCAATATACTAGAAAGTAAAAAAGAAGTATCTACATAATGATTCAGTAATCATAATCATTTCGTAAATCCTAACTTCTCGGTTAGATTCCCATGATGCACAGCTGTAGCAACTTGCTCCACATGGGGCTCCCCAAAGCTGCCTTTTCTTGACTCAGCAGGAGCACAGCAAAGCAGACCTGCAACTGTCCCTGCAGCTCTGAGGAATGAACCATCTTTAAGAATCATCTGCCACCTTTGTCTGGGCTGGGTTGGAACAGTGGCTGCCTTCAGAGCTGGGCCCCCAGCGATCTGAAGTAGCTCTTCAAAGCAGTGATCAGTGATTGGACTGCATCCCCACCCCCACTCCGTGCCGGATCAGTGAGGAAATAGGTTCTTTTGTCCCTCTCTGGCACCAACAAGCTACACCAAGGGCTAGACCCCACTGCTGCTTTTCGTGAGAGTAGGTGACGGGTGGGGGTAACCGCCGTGTGGAGAGAACAGTTCACTTGCATTTACTGCTTTTTACCAGCCTCTTCCTTTTGCTCTTTCCTGGATGCAGCACAGTGTTTCACCTGATTCCAGAGTTTCAGTGTACTTTATTCAGACAGTTCCTGCCAGGTCTATAGTTGTTTGGTGGAGGGACTGATTCCTGGAGTGTCCTGCTTTGCCATCTTCCCACAATGTTCTATCTTTATTATTATTATTATTATTATTATTTTGGCTTTTATAAAAGCGAGTTTATTTGGTTACACAGTTATAGTCTTAAGGCCATAAAGTGTCCAAGGTAACACATCAACAATCGGGTACCTTCACTGGAGGATGGCCAATGGTGTCCGGAAAACCTCTGTTAGCTGAGAAGACACATGGCTGGTGTCTGCTCCAAAGTTCTGGTTTCAAAATGGCTTTCTCCCAGGACATTCCTCTCTAGGCTGCAGTTCCTCAAAAATGTCACTCTTAGTTGCACTTGGGGTATTTGTCCTCTCTTAGCTTCTGAGTATCTTATTATTTTTAACCCATCATTCTGGCTGATCAAGTCTACAATCCTGCCTCACTCTCTTATGCATTTGGTATTTATTCCACCTTGTGTTAGCCCCAAATCTGATGAATATACCCTCTATATTTTCCTTCCTAAAACTGTTGAACCAAACAGGGTTAAGGACAATTTTGTGTCAAACCACAAGAAATCTCTCTCTTAAATGATGTTAGCAGCTTCAAGACTGTCATGCAGTAGGCTACAAATATGTCTAATACCCTATTCAGTATTTTTCTCTTTTTCTACTAATTTTTTTTTTTTTTTTTTTTGCTGAGGTTCAGAGACATGTTTTATCCCTTGTTTTTGTGAATCAGTAGTTTAGGATCTTTGTAAGGAAAAAAAAAAACATGTTGGTGTAATATGGCTCTTCTTTGGTGAAACCGTAACAGGCCATTGAGATAAATACTTGTTTTGTAAAAGGTCTCACAAAACTTGCATTTAGAATTTATCAAAATGTTTTCAGGGATTGATATGATGCCTTATCATACATTGTTTCACCTTCTATCTTCCCTTTTAATGGAAAATTGTTTCTCCCAAGCACATTTCTTGTTTCATATTTCTTAAAGGCTACCAATGATAGGGGATACTCCCAAGCAGCTCATGGTCAATTAGTGAGCAGTGGTCAGAATTCAAGAGGGTCCCCAGTGATCCGTACCTCCTGTATAGACGCCTTGTGTAATCTTTCCTCTTGAGTGTAAGCTGTGCTGTGACTTGCTTCTAATCAATAGACTATAGCAAAGGTGGTGAGACATCAATTCTGGGATAAGGTATAGAAGATTGATACTTTGAAGATTCCTGCTAACAGAATCCTCTATTGCCTGCTGAGCTCACACACTTTGGTGAAGCAACTGGCCATTTGGAAGAGGTCTAAGTGGCAAAGGACTGGGAGAGAACTCTGGCCAACAGCCAGAAGGGAACTGAGCCTTTCAGTCCAATCATTCACAGGGAACTGAATTCTGCCCACAACCAAGTGAGTTTGGAAGTGGATGCTTCTCCGGTCAAGCCTTTAGATGATATCACAGCAGTTGTGACTGACACCTTGATTACAGGCCATGAAGGACCCTGCACATAATAAATAGCTAAACTGTGCCATGTTGACAATCAAATTGCTACAGACTCAGCAGCTTGGTATTAACACAAGGGAGAAGGCCAAGTCCCTTACAGTAAATCATCAGACACACAGTGCAGAAAGACACATCGAATCACAGGAGAATATATGGTGAAGGGCAGTCACCACAGCCTGAGTGGGTCAGATAAGGTTTTAAGATGATCCCTGAATGGAATATTCAAGAATTGTGTGAGAGTATATATCATTCAACAACAGATATTGAGGGTAAAGGGAAGATACCATTTTAGGCACTAAGAAAACTGTCGTGGTAAATAGAGACAAATTTATGTCTTTGTAACTACAAGGATAGATTTTCCAATTAATGAAACTAGGAAAATTGAAGGTGGAGCAGGAGTGTAGGGGGTTTAAAGAGTTTTGTCTGAGGCATGTTACATTTGAAATGTCCACTGATGTCTAAGTGGACATGTAGAACAGACCATTTGATATTCCAGTCTTGAATGTGAGGAAAGGGATGAGCTGGAGATACTGATTTCAAGGTTCTCAGCCTACAGATGGCATTTTAACCATGACTATCTAGGGTAATAAAGATAGTTAATGATGAAAGAAAAGGGTGCAAAACTAGCCCTGGGCACTCCAATTTGAGCCCATTTAATTTAAGAGATGAATCATTTCAGGAAAGACTGTGGGTTGTGAAGCTAGGTTGGTAAAGAGCCACCTGAAGAACATGGCTTTAGAAGGCTCCATTGACATGGCAGGCAGTGTGGCCAAGAGGAGAAGCTACAGTTGCAAGCTTGAGTGTGAGAATGTGCATTCATGTCCGAAACCACTGTCAGTCTCAAAGTACATTGACCAGTAGCATGTAAAATTGTGCCAAGTTTTTAGTAAAGTGTTTTAAGATGAAAACTTGGTTCCTCATTATTAGGTGATTAAATATGCATTCTTAGTAATAATGGGAAATAAATTCACATTTTTGCAAAATGTTCTGAAAGAATAGCATATTTCATAAGTTTTGCTATTTTGTACCCTGTAATCTAAAAGATGTTTAAAATTTTGGAAAACCTGGCTTACTAAATTATTAGCCATTATAATATTGGTTTTACAGAAGCATGCTTTGCCTCCTGTCTAAAACAATTAAAAGGGTCATAATATCAAGTTAATAATTTGTTTCTAATGCCTTAGGGAATTTGATAAATATGGTGCTAAATGTGTTACTACTTTATCACAGCCCAGCAAGGTCATTACTGTTACTTGGAAACATACAGTGCTCCAGGCCGGATGCTTAGCCCAGGCTCCTTGGCAAAACAGTGTGGAAAGTTTCCCTTTATGTGCAAGTTATCATTATCAGA
The DNA here is from genome assembly GCF_015220235.1 of Choloepus didactylus. NCBI lineage: Eukaryota > Metazoa > Chordata > Mammalia > Pilosa > Megalonychidae > Choloepus > Choloepus didactylus. The sequence goes on from NC_051314.1 coordinate 133,882,960, forward strand.
AGAGCATTTTCTAATACATCCCTATCAGTGAATGTGCTCTGCTCCCCCTGCCCAATGCACATATCTGAGTCCTTCTTTTCAGACTGGTTTCCCTCCCACCTCCCTGGCCATCGGCCACAGCGACCTCTCCTTCCTAGACTTTCTGGAGCTCTGATCTCCTGAGCTGCTCAAAGGGAGCCCCGGTAGTGTTGGTTTTCTTCAGACATGTTCCTCACCTCTCCAATTATATGCAGTGGTTTTTTGCATTCCTTAAAGTGCTAAGGACTGAGTGACACATTCCTGTTAACTGCTGCTTTCCTAAGAGCATAAAAACCTCACCCTCAGTCTCACCCAGAAATGTCTATAAAACCGCAGTGATCTCACTTTCACTTCCCCCAGTCTGTGGGCAAATCATAGTTTTGGCCCTCATGAAAAGAAGGGACCAAAATAGAAGTAATGGAGACAGAGACTGGAGTAGGTAAGAATCTTAGCAAAAAATTAAATTCTGTTTTTTCACAAAGCAAGAAGAGTTTAATGCCTTTCCTACAGACTGGAGTCTAGTTGAGTGTACTTTGTTAAGCAGCATGGATTTAACCCGAGGTGATGTCTCTAATCAGCAGCATGTGAGAAGTTTCCCGCATCACTCGGCACACACAGGGGCTCCTGGTAGAAGGCATGGCGCAGGGTTCCCTGCTAATATTCTTCAGTAAATGGATACTCAGGGTGGCCAATGACACTAAACGGAGAAAGAACAATGGGTAATGTGGCAGCCATGATTGTATTTATAGGTCGACACAAACATGGTTCTATGAAGCTTAACATGAGGTCAAAATTTCAAAATTTTATTTCCTGGCTATTTATAAAGTCTCTCTTTCTAACTTCCATAAAACTGATGTTATAATACAGTTTCTGTTAAAAATAGTTAATCAAATTATATTCCCTTGGCTGCAACTGAACACAGAGATGAACTACTGCAAATATTCAAATGATTCTCCTCCCTTAGCTACATCTATAAACAAACAGACATTTCATGGTTTTTAAAATTTTGAATTCTCACTGAAAGGAGAAAATCATTCTGCCTTGTTATAAACAAGAAGTTTAGGTACACGCTCAGCACTAAGAAGTATTTTAAGATGACACAGATTGCTGATGGCAATTTCACTTCCATTTTATGAATTCGTTAATTATGTACAAACTGATTACCGCATGAAGCATGTCATATCAGACTCACAAATGGATACAATGATATGTATAAGATACGGCCCCATAGCCAAGGAGATTACTATACCGTAAGCATGATCTCTATATTAATAACAATACATAATATAAAGTGATAGAAAAATGATTATTACTAAAATATTTAGTTGGTGGCCAGAATTACTGGTTTCTTGTGAGTCTCCTGTTCTTTTTGCATTACTTCCCTATTCTATTCTCTATACTGCCAACAATTAGCAATGATAATAGTATATTTACCAATTTTTGAGTAGTTAAGGATTTAGTGTCATTTTCACCCATTTATAACTTATCATATGATTTTTATTATGAATTAAATTCCCAGTGGCTTTCCATAATTTGTAATACATATCCTTTTCCATGAACCTGGAACCTCAGAGCATGAATGGTTAGTATGTATTGGCTGTAAATTCTCTCCAACAATGGAGATTTTGCCTTGATACTCTTCCTTTGCTTTTAAATGTTTCTTCTCTTAACATATTCATTATCTGCATTGAGATTTCCATAATTCAGTAAATTAAAACCAGCAGTTTATACACACACCCTGAAGTCCAGCCTTGCAAGAGGAAAATGCAAAATGCAGTGTTTGGGACCTGCAGAGTCCCTTTTCATGAGATGAAAAGGAAGGGAAAATTTGAAAATTATTGAAGACATAAAGCTTACAGGTCCTAGTGAATTATAACATAGTGAGGGTGATGAGAATTTCTGATTGAACACAGGAATGATGGAGATGCCTTTTCTCATCACAAGAAAGAGGCAGTTTTGGAAGAAGAAGATCATTGGCCTCATTGGCTTTGAAAAAATTGATTGAGCTACATTTGGAATTTTCATTGTGTATTTCTACCATATTGTTGTAGAAATTAGAGGCCAACAGGGGAGATGGAGACTCAGTAATGAAATGGGGGTGTTCTGGAAAGTGATATGGAGTGAGGAGAGCAGAGGAGTGTGTGGAGGTGCAAGTTGACTGTGGCCCTGCTCAGCATCTAGCAGAATATAAACAGAGCCGAGGGTGAATCTGGTCTCAGTGTCAGGAAACCTCCTGTGCCTTCCCTGTCTCAAACTGGACTTTGCCTTCCTGGTGTTTAGGCAGATTTTCAGAGCTCTCCTACTTTCCTCATCTGAAAAAAAATCAAAGCAATAATTAAAGTCGCTTACAATTGACCACTGATATAGCGCACGTTTCGGTTTAGTCCATCTAAGACCTTCATGTCCTCTGGTGTCAACTGGAATTCAAAAACCTATGAGGGAAGCAGGAAAACATTTATTATATTCAGATCTTATAATTGTCAATCTGGATAAGCCAGAGAAATCATCATCATAAAAGAAATTACAGTGTGTCTGGTACAAAATTAATAAAGAATAATCAATAAATCCAAAACTCATGAGAAATTAAAATAGAAAACATCCCATTTGTAATGGCAACAGTTAGATACACTACCTATGTATCAGCTTAACAGGAATTGTACAAGGAATTTCAGAAGAAAATTATAAAATGCTCTAAGGGATTATATAAAAAGAGTTGACTGAATTGAAATTTGTCTCATATAGAAAGATTCCATAGTATAAAGGTGTCTTTTGTTATAAATTAATCTTTACTTTTTCATAGTGATAGTATTCCCAAACATTTATAGAATTGAGAGGGTGTTTGAATGTGAATGAAACACTGCTGTCCCTGGAACAGGCACACACTGGACCACTTTCTGTAGGAACTCAAGGAAGAAGAGATTGTGATTGGGAGTATGGTTTTCATACTTCAGAGAACAAGGAAATAAGAGGGGGATTGTCCATTCTGTCTGGTTTGGTGGACACGTATGGCTCAGAGCCTCAACTGGGATCTCGCAAATATATCTGAGAAATTTGGAGACCTAAGTTCACCTGATCCAAATTTGTTATTTTAGAAATGAAGAACATGAGTTGTCACTTGGTCATGGCGATAGGGTAAATCATAGAAATAAGGTGAGAATCCTAATGTCTGGTTTCTGCTCAGTCCTTTTTCTATCTGGCCATCCTGCTCTCTTGATGTTGTAGAAGAAGGAGGAAATATTTGGGAACGCACATGGGAAACATATGCGTAGGAAATGTTAGGGAAGTCAACATGGCCCAAAGATGTGCTGAGATGCTTAGAAAGCAGAACACACGTGGGATAATATTGAGGCCTCCTGGGCCCACAGCCGTGCTCCTCACCTGCATGTTCTCTCTGATCCGCTTCTCATTGAAGCTCTTGGCCAGGACCACGACCCCACGCTGGATCTGGTAGCGAAGGGCAATCAGGGCTGGGGTGCGCTTGTGCTTTTTGGCCATGTCACAAAGCACTGGATCATCCAAGAGAACAGGCGAGTTCTGGTCCACCCTGGAAGGAAGGCAGAAAGGCTGAGTATGTGTGGCTCAGTATTCAATTTACCAGGAGGCTCCTACCTGACTAAGGGGATCTATTCTAGACCAGTAGTTCAAAATGTGGTCTCTAGGCCGGCAGCACTATACTACCTGGGAACCTATTAGAAAGGTAAATTCTAGGACTTCACTCCAGATGTATTAAATCAGAGTCCCACATGTGGGGTCCAACAGTCAGTGTTTTATCAAGCCCTCCAGGGAATTTTTATGTGTGCTTCACTTTGTGAACAATGGTTCCAGACCCTTGAATTTTCCTTTTCTACTTCCTGTTGGCTGTATTTATTCTCTTGGTAGAGCCCTAGAAGAAGGACAAGAAACTGTATGGAAAGATTTGGATGATACTTATTTTAACTTTTGTAACATATTGTTGAAAATCTTGCAAGCTCCAAATGAGAACTATTCATTCTCATATTTAAGTATAATGTGTAATATTTCCACAGAAGTTTACAAAATGCTTTCAGATGGTAATTTTTTTCTTGTCTCATATACCTGGGAGTTACATAATATTTTATTTTATTCAGAGATTTTAGGAAATGGAACTTAAAACTCTGTTAATCAGCTCATAGGTGTCAGCATTATCATTTGAGCTTATGCTTTTGGTCTCACCTTTTGGATTATGTAGATTTCAATGCATATATGTATTATTACATAAATTATAACCAGGTATATATACCATATAAGCAATAGGCCTGATTGTGGGACTTAAAGAGCACTATTTCTGCAGTCCCTATCCACCATTTAAACAGATAAGTGAGAGTTATCTCTAGGGAACAGAGTTTAGTGTGATTAAAAATGGTTTCTCTCTAACGGGGATTTAGGTAAACTCCCCATTGCCCTCATTACCACTTTTTTTCTCGGTGGGATCCCAGAGCACTGTAGGCCACAAGCACAATATCTTTTGACTTGCAGAAGTCCAACAGCTTTCTCTGGTTGAGATAAGGGTGGCATTCTACCTGTTGAATGCCAAGACAGAAATGTGTCAATTATAGGAAAGATCACCTTAAAATGTAAGTGAAGGGTTGAAAGTCAAAGAAGCTGAATAAAAATCCTGCAGAGCTTAAAAAGATCTGAAAATATCAATATGAACTAATGACTTCAACTAAGATAAATTTTCTATCTCTGTTTACTGGGAAGGCCAAAATCATGGTGTTCCAGAGAAGCATTTCCATTGCCAGGTCTTTGTTCTAAATACTTTTGTCGTTTACAAGGAGAAATGGCTAATTCTGGATAGACATTGGGAAGTACCATTTGAGCTTTGGAAATCAAATTGTGGCAGAAAGGAAGAAATCATCCTAAGGCATAAGAAGGCATGTGGAAAAGACAAGCAAACCCTTTTGGGAGGATCCCATTGGGTACATTTGTGTAGACATGATCATCAAATGGACTATTAACTACTGCATTCCTCATCTCATTGAATCAATAGAATTCTATGAGTCCATAATGATGAGAGAGGGAAAGAAAGGGTACAAAAAATATTCATCAGAATGTGATTATTACAGTACTCAGTAGAATATTGATAATTCAAGAGGAAAAATTAACCTTTACCTTGTCTAATACCTGTAACTGTAGCTTTTCCTGAGTTGATGAATGAATTTTTTTAATATTCATTTTATTGAGATATATTCACATACCATGCAGTCATACAAAACAAATCGTGCATTCGATTGTTCACAGTACCATTACATAGTTGTACATTCATCACCAAAATCAATCCCTGACACCCTCATTACCACACACACAAAAATAACCAGAATAATAATTAAAGTGAAGAAGAGCAACTAAAGTAAAAAAGAACACTGGGTGGCCTTGTCTGTCTGTTTGTTTGTTTGTTTCCTTCCCCCACCTTTCCACTCATCCATCCACAAACTAGACAAAGGGGAGAATTATCCCCATGGCCCCCCCAATCCCACTGTCCCCCCTCATAAGCCACATTTTTATACAATTGTCTGATGAATGAACTTTTTACTGTAGAAAAATGTATACTAAGAAAAGTAAAAGAAGTGATAAAAATATAAAATTATTACTTGCAAAAACCAATGAAATTGTGAAAAATCTTATTTGGACATAAACCCTTAGGTGAAAAGTAGGGATTGCCAAATTACTACTCACCATGATACTTGGCAATTGCAAAGGGAAAAACATATGTTATAGAGTAGATCTTACTAACAATAGTTTAACCAAGAGATGAAATCTAGTCTCACTAATAGCAGGACAACCTGTCATGTGCTTCCTAATGGAGTACAGTTGGAAGGACTCAACTTCATGATGAAATTTTCTTGCCATAAATGTTTAACCTCAATCTCTTCAGTCATCAGATGAAACTCCTATTGTATGGAGTCATGTACTAGAGAAACAAGTTTCCTGGTATCACAAGGCAACAAACTGATAAATTAAGAATATTTGACAAAAACCTGTCAGTATATCATGGGATAATAAATGGTTGAGCAATGGCTGCAGATTAAAAGAGCTTAAAAAACATAAAAAAGTAATATGTGAGCTTCATTGGATCCTGGTTTAAAAAGCAGAAACAGAAGGCATTATTAGAACAAATGGGGAAAAGTGACTATGAAGTGGATAGCACATGATGGAGAACTGCTATTATTTTTCTTAGCTAAGATAATAGAACTCTGAATGTGTGGGAAAGTATCTTCATTCTTATGAGATGCAGCATGAGGTAGAAAGGGGTGAAGTGTCATGACTATAAATTACTCTGAAAGGGTTCGGTAAACATGACACATATGGACCCATATATACCTAATGTGTGTGTGTGTGTGTATATATATATATATATATACACACACACACACACACACATATCTTTTACAAATAGAGCAAAATGAAACTATTTTTGATATCAGGGGTAAAATATGTATGTTAACTATACCATTTAGAATTTTTCTTTGCTTGAAATTTTTGATTAAAACCTTTGGCATAAAGGCAGGGCAAGGTGGTAGCATAGGGAGGTGTGGAATTTAGTTAGTCCCTAGAGCAACTAGTAAGTAGCCAGGAAAAACTAGAAAATAGTCTCGAGCGACTGATGGGGGGACATCTGTGACTGGACAACATCATACACCAGCCTGGAATGGGTGGAATGGCTGAGACTGCAGTGTAGAACTGTAAGCAGAGCTCCTGAAACTGCAGAGTTGGTGCCCCTCCACTACTGGCACAGCAGGCTTAGCTGCAAACCTCACTGTGGGAAAAAGAAGCAGTCCTTGCTGGGAGCAAGGGAATATAGCTCAATCAAGCTCTAACTGCAGTTTTAATTGACAAATTTGAACTACTGAATACATGCTATGAGCACAGATAAACCCAGAGCAAACAGGAAGGGAACCCGGAGCTTTATCTTGGCAGAGAGGAGGCAGAGCTGATGGAAAAACAACCCTAAATAAATAGAAACAGAGGCTTTTGGAGTCCACTAAGCTCAGAATACTGAAAAGTGCTGTGTCCCATGAACAGGTTCTTGCCTGGTGATCTGGAGGGCTGGGGTCTGGCTCTAAAAATGAGACTTCTTGCTTTTCTCCTCTTCTCCCCCTATCATTCTAAGTAGCTCATTAGAGAAACCCTGAGGTGGTTTCAGTTGTCAGCATTGACCCAGGCAAGGGTGCAGTTAAGACAGTCTGAGTCAAAGAAAAAACTCAAGTGTAGGAGAAAAATTCCCTAAAATGCTTATCTTCCCCAAGAAAAGGGCAGGGCAGTGCCCAGCTCAAGTGGCAGCCCTCCCTCAGGGAACTCAGACCTCAGGTCCTGGGGTGGGGGGAACCAGAAACAGCCTAAGCTTGGCTTCTGACAGCCTCCTTCACTGGCTGGGACAGGGCCCACTGAGAATGAAATACACCGCACCTCTCTATGCTGGTGGGTAGCTGTGGGCTGACAAGCACCACCTGCTGGGTAGGATAGTAAAAGCACAGTCTAGAGGCCTCACAGGAAAGTTTGACAGTCTTCTGTGGAAACCTGATACTAAATATAGGCTCTTCTTGAGACCCAGGCCCTTCTGCTTGGGGAAAATCTGATTGGGATAATCAATGACACTATATGCCTAGACAACAACAAATTACAAATCACATTAAGAAAAAGGAAGATACAGCCCAGTCAGAGGAACAAACTTACACTTCAACTGAGATACAGGAATTGAAACAACTAATTATTAAACAGACAAAACTCCTAAATCAATTCAAAAATCAAATCAACAAGTTGAGGGAAGATATGGCAAAAGAGATGAAGAATATAAAGAAGACATCGGGGTGGGGGCAAGATGGCAGACTGGTGAGCTGTATGTTTTAGTTACTCCTCCAGGAAAGTAGGTAGAAAGCCAGGAACTGCGTGGACTGGACACCACAGAGCAATCTGACTTTGGGCATACTTCATACAACACTCATGAAAACGTGGAACTGCTGAGATCAGCGAAATCTGTAAGTTTTTGCGGCCAGGGGACCCGCGCCCCTCCCTGCCAGGCTCAGTCCCGTGGGAGGAGGGGCTGTCAGCTCCGGGAAGGAGAAGGGAGAACTGCAGTGGCTGCCCTTATCGGAAACTCATTCTACTGATTCAAACTCCAACCATAGATAGACTGAGACCAGACACCAGAGAATCTGAGAGCAGCCAGCCCAGCAGAGAGGAGACAGGCATAGAAAAAAAACAACACGAAAAACTCCAAAATAAAAGCGGAGGATTTTTGGAGTTCTGGAGAACATAGAAAGGGGAAGGGCCCTGAGGTGCATATGCAAATCCCGAAGAAAAGCTGATCTCTCTGCCCTGTGGACCTTTCCTTAATGGCCCTGGTTGCTTTGTCTCTTAGCATTTCAATAACCCATTAGATCTCTGAGGAGGGCCCGTTTTTTTTTTTGTTTTTTTTTTTTTTAATCCTTTTTTCTTTTTCTAAAACAATTACTCTAAGAAGCCCAATACAGAAAGCTTCAAAGACTTGCTATTTGGGCAGGTCAAGTCAAGAGCAGAACTAGGAGAGCTGTGAGACAAAACGCAATAATCCAGTGGCTGAGAAAATTCACTAAACACCACAACTTCCCAAGAAAAGGGGGGTGTCCGCTCAGAGCCATCATCCTGGTGGACAGGAAACACTCCTGCCCATCGCCAGCCCCATAGCCCAGAGCTGCCCCAGACAACCCAATGTGACGGAAGTGCTTCAAATAACAGGCACACACCACAAAACTGGGCGTGGACATTAGCCTTCCCTGCAACCTCAGCTGATTGTCCCAGAGTTGGGAAGGTAGAGCAGTGTGAATTAACAAAGTCCCATTCAGCCACCATTTCAGCAGACTGGGAGCCTCCCTACACAGCCCAGCAGCCCAGAACTGCCCTGGGGGGATGGCACTCACCTGTGACATAGCACAGCCATCCCTCAACAGAGGTCCCGGGGTGCACGGCCTGGAAGAGGGGCCCACTTGCAAGTCTCAGGAGCCATACGCCAATACCAAGGACTTGTGGGTCAGTGGCAGAGACAAACTGTGGCAGGACTGAACTGAAGGATTAGACTATTGTAGCAGCTTTAAAACTCTAGGATCACCAGGGAGATTTGATTGTTAGAGCCACCCCCCCTCCCTGACTGCCCAGAAACACGCCCCATATACAGGGCAGGCAACACCAACTACACACGCAAGCTTGGTACACCAATTGGACCCCACAAGACTCACTCCCCCACTCACCAAAAAGGCTAAGCAGGGGAGAACTGGCTTGTGGAGAACAGGTGGCTCGTGGACGCCGCCTGTGGTTAGTTAGAGAAAGTGTACTCCACGAAGCTGTAGATCTGAGAAATCAGAGATAAGGACTTCAATTGGTCTACAAATCCTAAAAGAACCCTATCAAGTTCAGCAAATGCCACGAGGCCAAAAACAACAGAAAATTATAAAGCATATGAAAAAACCAGACGATATGGATAACCCAAGCCCAAGCACCCAAATCAAAAGACCAGAAGAGACACAGCACCTAGAGCAGCTACTCAAAGAACTAAAGATGAACAATGAGACCATAGTACGGGAGATAAAGGAAATCAAGAAGACCCTAGAAGAGCATAAAGAAGACATTGCAAGACTAAATAAAAAAATGGATGATCTTATGGAAATTAAAGAAACTGTTGACCAAATTAAAAAGATTCTGGACACTCACAGTACAAGACTAGAGGAAGTTGAACAACGAATCAGTGACCTGGAAGATGACAGAATGGAAAATGAAAGCATAAAAGAAAGAATGGGGAAAAAAATTGAAAAAATCAAAACGGACCTCAGGGATATGATAGATAATAGGAAACGTCCAAATATAAGACTCATTGGTGTCCCAGAAGGGGAAGAAAAGGATAAAGGTCTAGGAAGAGTATTCAAAGAAATTGTTGGGGAAAACTTCCCAAATCTTCTAAACAACATAAATACACAAATCATAAATGCTCAGTGAACTCCAAATAGAATAAATCCAAATAAACCCACTCCTAGACATATACTGATCACACTATCAAACACAGAAGAGAAGGAGCAAGTTCTGAAAGCAGCAAGAGAAAAGCAATTCACCACATACAAAGGAAACAGCATAAGACTAAGTAGTGAGTACTCAGCAGCCACCATGGAGGCGAGAAGGTAGTGGCACGATATATTTAAAATTCTGAGTGAGAAAAATTTCCAGCCAAGAATACTTTATCCAGCAAAGCTCTCCTTCAAATTTGAGGGAGAGCTTAAATTTTTCACAGACAAACAAATGCTGAGAGAATTTGCTAACAAGAGACCTGCCCTACTGGAGATACTCAAGGAAGCCCTACAGACAGAGAAACAAAGAAAGGACAGAGAGACTTGGAGAAAGGTTCAGTACTAAAGAGATTCGGTATGGGTACAATAAAGGATATTAATAGACAGAGGGGAAAAATATGACAAACATAAACCAAAGGATAAGATGGCTGATTCAAGAAATGCCTTCACGGTTATAACGTTGAATGTAAATGGATTAAACTCCCCAATTAAAAGATATAGATTCGCAGAATGGATCAAAAAAAATGAACCATCAATATGTTGCATACAAGAGACTCATCTTAGACAAAGGGACACAAAGAAACTGAAAGTGAAAGGATGGAAAAAAATATTTCATGCAAGCTACAGCCAAAAGAAAGCAGGTGTAGCAATATTAATCTCAGATAAAATAGACTTCAAATGCAAGGATGTTTTGAGAGACAAAGAAGGCCACTATGTACTAATAAAAGGGGCAATTCAGGAAGAAGAAATAACAATCGTAAATGTCTATGCACCCAATCAAGGTGCCACAAATACATGAGAGAAACACTGGCAAAACTAAAGGAAGCAATTGATGTTTCCACAATAATTGTGGGAGACTTCAACACATCACTCTCTCCTATAGATAGATCAACCAGACAGAAGACCAATAAGGAAATTGAAAACCTAAACAATCTGATAAATGAATTAGATTTAACAGACATATACAGGACATTACATCCCAAATCACCAGGATACACATACTTTTCTAGTGCTCATGGAACTCTCTCCAGAATAGATCATATGCTGGGACATAAAACATGCCTCAATAAATTTAAAAAGATTGAAATTATTCAAAGCACATTCTCTGACCACAATGGAATACAATTAGAAGTCAATAACCATCAGAGACTTAGAAAATTCACAAATACCTGGAGGTTAAACAACACACTCCTAAACAATCAGTGGGTTAAAGAAGAATAGCAAGAGAAATTGCTAAATATATAGAGACAAATGAAAATGAGAACACAACATACCAAAACCTATGGGATGCAGCAAAAGCAGTGCCAAGGGGGAAATTTATAGCACTAAACACATATATTAAAAAGGAAGAAAGAGCCAAAATCAAAGAACTAATGGATCAACTGAAGAAGCTAGAAAATGAACAGCAAACCAATCCTAAACCAAGTAGAAGAAAAGAAATAACAAGGATTAAAGCAGAAATAAATGACATAGAGAACAAAAAAAACAATAGAGAGGATAAATATCACCAAAAGTTGGTTCTTTGAGAAGATCAACAAGATTGACAAGCCCCTAGCTAGACTGACAAAATCAAAAAGAGAGAAGACAGATATAAACAAAATAATGAATGAAAAAGGTGACATAACTGCAGATCCTGAAGAAATTAAAAAAATTATAAGAGGATACTATGAACAACTGTATGGCAACAAACTGGATAATGTAGAGGAAATGGACAATTTCCTGGAAACATATGAACAACCTAGACTGACCAGAGAAGAAATAGAAGACCTCCACCAACCCATCACAAGCAAAGAGATCCAATCAGTCATCAAAAATCTTCCCACAAATAAATGCCCAGGGCCAGATGGCTTCACAGGGGAATTCTACCAAACTTTCCAGAAAGAACTGACACCAATCTTACTCAAACTCTTTCAAAACATTGAAGAAAATGGAACACTACCTAACTCATTTTATGAAGCTAACATCAATCTAATACCAAAACCAGGCAAAGATGTTACAAAAAAGGAAAACTACCGGCCAATCTCCCTAATGAATATAGATGCAAAAATCCTCAACAAAATACTTGCAATCGAATCCAAAGACACATTAAAAAAATCATACACCATGACCAAGTGGGGTTTATTCCAGGCATTCAAGGATGGTTCAACATAAGAAAATCAATCAATGTATTACAACACATTAACAAGTCAAAAGGGAAAAATCAATTGATCATCTCAATAGATGCTGAAAAAGCATTTGACAAAATCCAACATCCGTTTTTGATAAAAACACTTCAAAAGGTAGGAATTGAAGGAAACTTCCTCAACATGATAAAGAGCATATATGAAAAACCCACAGCCAGCATAGTACTCAATGGTGAGAGACTGAAAGCCTTCCCTCTAAGATCAGGAACAAGACAAGGATGCCCGCTATCACCACTGTTATTCAACATCGTGCTGGAAGTGCTAGCCAGGGCAATCCGGCAAGGCAAAGAAATAAAAGGCATCCAAATTGGAAAAGAAGAAGTAAAACTGTCATTGTTTGCAGATGATATGATCTTATATCTAGAAAACCCTGAGAAATCGATGATACAGCTACTAGAGCTAATAAACAAAATTTAGCAAAGTAGCGGGATACAAGGTTAATGCACATAAGTCAGTAATGTTTCTATATGCTAGAAATGAACAAACTGAAGAGACACTCAAGAAAAAGATACAATTTTCAATAGCAACTAAAAAAATCAAGTACCTAGGAATAAACTTAACCAAAGATGTAAAAGTCCTATACAAAGAAAACTACATAACTCTACTAAAAGAAATAGAAGGGGACCTTAAAAGATGGAAAAATATTCCATGTTCATGGATAGGAAGACTAAATGTCATTAAGATGTCAATTCTACCCAAACTCATCTACAGATTCAATGCAATCCCAATCAAAACTCCAACAACCTACTTTGCAGACTTGGAAAAGCTAGTTATCAAATTTATTTGGAAAGGGAAGATGCCTCGAATTGCTAAAGACACTCTAAAAAAGAAAAACGAAGTGGGAGGACTTACACTCCCTGACTTTGAAGCTTATTATAAAGCCACAACAGCATGCTACTGGCACAAAGATAGACATCTAGATCAATGGAATCGAATTGAGAATTCAGAGATAGACCCTCAGATCTATGGCCGACTGATCTTTGATAAGGCCCCCAAAGTCACTGAAGTGAGTCATAATGGTCTTTTCAACAAATGGGGCTGGGAGAGTTGGATATCCATATCCAAAAGAATGAAAGAGGACCCCTACCTCACCCCCTACACAAAAATTAACTCAAAATGGACCAAAGATCTCAATATAAAAGAAAGTACCATAGAACTCCTAGAAGATAATGTAGGAAAACATCTTCAAGACCTTGTATTAGGCGGCCACTTCCTAGACTTTACACCCAAAGCACAAGCAACAAAAGAGAAAATAGATAAATGGGAACTCCTCAAGCTTAGAAGTTTCTGCACCTCAAAGGAATTTCTCAAAAAGTTAAAGAGGCAGCCAACTCAATGGGAAAAAATTTTTGGAAACCATGTATCTGACAAAAGACTGATATCTTGCATATATAAAGAAATCCGACAACTCAATGACAATAGTACAGTCGGCCCAATTATAAAATGGGCAAAAGATATGAAAAGACAGTTCTCTGAAGAGGAAATACAAATGGCCAAGAAACACATGAAAAAAATGTTCAGCTTCACTAGCTATTAGAGAGATGCAAATTAAGACCACAATGAGATACCATCTAACTCCATTATGTTTAATGGCTGCCATTAAACAAACAGGTAACTACAAATGCTGGAGGGGATGTGGAGAAATTGGAACTCTTATTCACTGTTGGTGGGACTGTATAATGGTTCAGCCACTCTGGAAGTCAGTCTGGCAGTTCCTTAGAAAACTAGATATAGAGTTACCATTCGACCCAGCGATTGCACTTCTCGGGATATACCCGGAAGATCGGAAAGCAGTGACACGAACAGATATCTGCACGCCAATGTTCATAGCAGCATTATTCACAATTGCCAAAAGATGGAAACAACCCAAATGTCCTTCAACAGATGAGTGGATAAATAAAATGTGGTATATACACACGATGGAATACTACGCGGCAGTGAGAAGGAACGATCTCGTCAAACATATGACAACATGGATGAACCTTGAAGACATAATGCTAAGCGAAATAAGCCAGGCACAAAAAGAGAAATATTATATGCTACCACTACTGTGAACTTTGAAAAATATGAAACAAATGGCTTATAATGTAGAATGTAGGGGAACTAGCAATAGAGAGCAATTAAGGAAGGGGGAACAATAATCCAAGAAGAACAGATAAGCTATTTAACGTTCTGGGGATGCCCAGGAATGACTATGGTCTGTTAATTTCTGATGGATATAGTAGGAGCAAGTTCACAGAAATGTTGCTATATTAGGTAACTTTCTTGGGGTAAAGTAGGAACATGTTGGAAGTTAAGCAGTTATCTTAGGTTAGTTGTCTTTTTCTTACTCCCTTGTTATGGTCTCTTTAAAATGTTCGTTTATTGTATGTTTGTTTTCTTTTTAACTTTTTTTTTCATACAGTTGATTTAAAAAAGAAGGGAAAGTTAAAAAAAAAAAAAACAAGGAAAAAAAAAGATGCAGTGCCCCCTTGAGGAGCCTATGGAGAATGCAGGGGTATTCGCCTACCCCACCTCCATGGTTGCTAACATGACCACAGACATAGGGGACTGGTGGTTTGATGGGTTGAGCTCTCTACCACAGGTTTTACCCTTGGGAAGACGGTTGCTGCAAAGGAGAGGCTAGGCCTCCCTGTGGTTGTGCCTAAGAGCCTCCTCCCGAATGCCTCTTTGTTGCTCAGATGTGGCCCTGTCTCTCTAGCTAAGCCAACTTGAAAGGTGAAATCACTGCCCTCCCCCCCTACGTGGGATCAGACACCCAGGGGAGTGAATCTCCCTGGCAATGTGGAATATGACTCCCGGGGAGGAATGTAGACCTGGCATCGTGGGACGGAGAACATCTTCTTGACCAAAAGGGGGATGTGAAAGGAAATGAAATAAGCTTCAGTGGCAGAGAGAATCCAAAAGGAGCCGAGAGGTCACTCTGGTGGGAACTCTTACGCACACTTTAGACAACCCTTTTTAGATTCTAAAGTATTGGGGTAGCTGGTGGTGGATACCTGAAACTATCAAACTACAACCCAGAACCCATGAATCTCGAAGACAGTTGTATAAAAATGTAGCTTATGAGGGGTGACAAGGGGATTGGGAAAGCCATAAGGACCACACTCCACTTTGTCTAGTTTATGGATGGATGAGTAGAAAAATAGGGGAAGGAAACAAACAGACAAAGGTACCCAGTGTTCTTTTTTACTTCAATTGCTCTTTTTCCCTCTAATTATTATTCTTGTTATTCTTGTGTGTGTGCTAATGAAGGTGTCAGGGATTGATTTGGGTGATGAATGTACAACTATGTAATGGTACTGTGAACAATCGAAAGTACGATTTGTTTTGTATGACTGCGTGGTATATGAATATATCTCAATAAAATGAAGATTAAAAAAAAAAAAAAGAAAAAAGACATAATGCTGAGCAAAATAAGCCAGGCACAAAAAGAGACATATTGTATGTTACCACTAATGTGAATTCTGTGAAAAATGTACAATGTTTTATACTGTAGAATGTAGGGGACCTAGAGATACAAATTAGTGGAGGGGGAATGATAATCTAATAAGACCAGATAAACTATGGAGGGTAATCTCAATGTTATGGGAATGCTCAGGAATGATTATGGTTTGTAAACTTTCTTGGATATAGTAAGATCATGTTGGAAGCAATAGAGTTATTTTAGGTTTTTTTTTTCTCTTATTCCTTTGTTTTCTTAGGGGTTGTTAATTTTCTTGGATATAGTAAGATCATGTTGGAAGCAATGTAGTTATTTTAGATTATTTGTTTTTCTTACTCCTCTGTTTGGACATGGTTTATTAATTTTCTTGGGGTATGGTAGGAACATATTGGAAGCAAAGTAATTATTTTAGGTTATTTGTTTTCCTTAATCCATTGCTTTGTTTGAAATGTTGTGGGGTTTTTTTGGTTGTTGTTTGCCTGTTTGTTTTTAATTTTTGATAAACAAAGTTAAAAAATTGAAAAAAAATCAGTAGAAAAAATGGGAGTAAAAACTAAATGACAAATAGGGTGGGATGGGGGGATGGTTTGGGTATTCTCTTTTCACTTTTATTTTTTATTCTTATTCTGATTCTTTCTGATGTAAGGAAAATGTTCAGAAATAGATTGTGGTGATGAACGCATAACTATATGATCATACTGTGAACAGTTGATTGTATACCATGGATGACTGTATGGTTTGTGAATATATTTCAATAAAACGGAATTAAAAAAAAAAAAGAAGACATCGGGTAAACATAAGGAAGAACTAAAAAATTTGAGAAAAAAAACATTGGCAGAACTTACGGGAATGAAAGGCACAAAAGAAAAGATGAAAAACACAGTGAAGAAATACAATAATAGATTTGAAGAGGCAGAAGCAACGGATTCATGAACTGAAGGACATGACAGCTGAAATCTTACACACAAATGAACAGATAGGAAAAAGAATGGAGAAATGTGAGCAGGGTCTCAGGGACCTGAATGACAACATGCAGTGCACAAATATACATGCCATGGGTGTCCCAGAAGAAAGATGGGAAAAGGGACAAAAGGTATAATGGAGGAAATAATCACTGAAAATTTCCCGTCTGTTATAAAAGACATAAAATTACTGATTCAAGAAGCACAGCATACCCCAAACAGAGTAGATCCAAGTAGTCTGACTCCAAGACACATAATTACCAGATTATCAAATGTCAAAGACAGAGAATTCTGAAAGCAGCAAGAGAAAAGCAATCCATCATATACAAAGGGAGCTCAATAACAGTATGTTTGGATTTATCAGTAGAAACCATGGAGGTGAGAAGTCAGTGGTGTGATATATTTAAGATACTGAAGGAGACGAACTACCAACCAAGAATTGTAAATCCAGCAAAACTGTCCTTCAAAAATGAAGGAGAGTTTAAAATATTTTCAGAGAAACAGACACTGAGAGAGTTTGTGAACAAGATACCTGCTGTATAAGAAATACTAAATGGAGCACTACAGGCAGATAGAAAAAGACAGGAGAGAGAGGTTTGGAGAAGAGTGTTTAAATGAAGACTATCAGTAAGGCTAAAAAGAGAGAGAGAGAAAAAAATAAAAATAAAATAAGATATAAAATATAAAATCCAAAAGATAAAAAGGTAGACAGTAGACGTTATGTTGCGTGAAATTAGCTAGAAACAAAACTACGGATATTGTATTGCTTTGCTAATATGGACTAACATTGATGATCAGAATTTGAGAGTTGAGAACACAGGTTATCAGGAGATAGAAAGAGGTTGGAGATTTGGCATTTGATGCTGAAGAAGTACAGAAGTTTCAACAGTATGGATTGTATAGATCGAGAAATGGAATGGATAGCATAATAGTGTGTGATGGTAACACATTATTGTAAGTACTCTGCAAAAGATAAGTGTGAGTACATTTGAAAGAGGGAGGCTAGGGGCATGTAAGACACCAGAAGGAAACATAGAAGATAAAGACTGGGATTGTATAACTTAGCGAAACGTAGAGTGGTCAATGATGGTGATTAAATGTACAAACATAAGAAAGTTTTTAAATGAGAGAGAACAAATGAGTGTCAACAATGCAAGTGTTAAAAATTGGATGGTATAGGGAAAAATACACAATCAATGCAAATTAGAGTCTATAGTTAATGGTAACATTGTAAGATGCTTCCACTAATTGTAACAAAGGCAACATACCAAAGCTAAATGTGTATAAGAGGGCGATATAGGGAATGATTTGAGATTCCTGGTTGTGATCATGTTGTCTATCCATTTCATTGTAGTTTGTTTTTATTTTTCTTCTATCTTTTGTATTTTTAGTCTTCATTATTTTTTTCTCCTTTTCCTCTTTCTTTGTGGAAGAGATGGAAATATTCTCATATAGATTTTGGTGGTAAATATGTAATTATGTGATTATACTGGGAATCGAGTGTTCACTTAGGGTTGATTCTATGGTATGTAAATAAAACTGTTAAAAAATAAACAGAGGGATACAAGTGCTGGAGAAAATGTGGAGAGAAGGATGTACCTATTCCCTGTTGGTGGAGAAGTAGAATGGTGCAGCTGGAGGGCAGCGTGTTGATTCCACAAGAAGCTAACTATGGGGTTTCCATATGGTCCTGCAACCCCATTATTGGTTATATACTTGTAAGAACTGAGAGCAGGGACGTGAGTGGACATTGCACACTGTTGTTTATAGCAGCCATAATCAGGATTCTCAGTGGATGGAGGTGGCCTAAATGTACATCAACAGATAAACAGAATGTGGAACTGTGGTGTATACATAGAATAGAATACCGAGTGGCAGAAAAAAAGAAATGAATTTGTGAGGTATGCATCTAGGTGAGTGGACCTTGAGGACAGTACGTTGAATGAAATAAGCCAGAATCAAAAAGACAAACATTGTAATGCCTCACTAATATGGACTAAGTATAATGTGCAAGCTCTGAGAATTAAATCTGAGAGCATAGGTTATCAGGAGGAGACTTATGGTAAAGGTCCCTAGATTGTAAGCTCTTAGAGCACAGCAGTCACATCTGTTCATGAGTTGTAATGGTTATCTCTGTATTCTGAGATGCTGAGCTGGTCAGTCCCTATAGCTTTGGGTATCTGTGTGACACCTGAGACTAAGAGCCACAGTTTGGCAGCTATGAATGTCAGCATTACCCATTCAGCAAATGTTAAGAAAGCTGAAAAACAGATCAGACTTCAATTAGAGATATGAATGAAATGGACTAAAACAGACTAAAGGGAAAAGGATGATATTGACTGTGTTTTAAAACCTCAACTTCTGTTTGAGACCAAAGGAAGAGATGTTTATTTGGTGCAAAATCCCTACTTTCTGTAGCACACTGTTATTTAACTTCAACGGTCAGTTTATTCAAACACTGTAATTACATGGAACCATGAATAGGGGGTGAGATCTGGTTGTTGTTTTCAGGTTAGCATGAAACCCTGATACATCCCAGAGTAATTTGGGCAGAGAATAAAAAGTATTTGTAAAGCCCCCTTGAGGGCCTGGGGAAAAATGTGGAAACATTAAACTTCCCCACCTGGGGAACTCCTGATACTCTTGCAGGCACTGGGTCTACCATGGAGGTAGGCCAAGTCCTTTATCTTGGGGCTTGCCCTTATGAAGTCACCCCCAGAGAACCTCTTTTGTTGCTCAGATGTGGCCTCTCTCTCTAAGCCCGCTCGGCTGGTAAACTCACTGCCCTCCCAGCTATTTGGGAATGATTCCCAGGGATGTAAATCTCCCTGACAGTGTGGGATGTGTGACTTCTGTGGATGAGCCTGGATCTGGCATCATGGGATTGTGAAAGGCTTCCTGACCAAAAGGAGGAAGAGAAATTAAACAAAACAAAGTTTCAGTTGCTGAGAGATCTCAAATGGAGTTGAGAAGTCATTCTGGAGGTTATTCTTATGCATTATATAGATATCCCTTTTTAGTTTTTAGTGTACTAGAATAACTAGCAGAAATACCTGAAACAGTTGAATTGCAATCCAGTGTCCTTGATTCTTGAAGATGATCGTATAACTATAGCTTATGCAGTGTGACTGTGTGATTGTGAAAATCTTGTGGCTCACACTCCCTTTATTCAGTGTATGGACAAATGAGTAGAAAAAAGTGGGTCAAAAAGTAAATGAATAACGGGGAGGAGGAAAGGAGTTTGAGATGTTTTGGGTGTTCTTGTTTATTCTTTTATTTTTGTTTTTATTCTTATTCTTGGTTTTTGGAGTAATGAAAATGTTCAAAAAATTGATTGTGGTGATGAATGCCCAACTATGTGATGGTACAGTGAACAATTGCTTGTATACTTTGGATGATTGCACAGTATGTGAATATATATCAATAAAATTGCATTAAAAAGTTAGGGGTAAAATTAATGCTAAACCCAATAAAATTTTAAATGTTTCTATTTAAATTCGTGGTGATGTCTTACTATATATCAAAATCATTTTCTAGAATTTTGTAATTATATTGTCCAATCTAGGATGCTCTACCACTCCTAGGTTCCAAGTCTTAAAAACTAAGTTACTACAAAGAACCAGTCTCAGAATACATATTTAAAACACTTAATTCAGTGGTAGAATGCAGGGAGGAGAACCAGATTAAGATTTAATCAGTCACAAGATCTTCGTTCTCTACCTGTAAAAGCCCTTCAGAATTGGTTTCCTCCACCTTTATCATCACCATAAACTGGTTACTTCATCCCTCAAACCTGGATTACTTTAATAGATTCATGTTAATTTTTACCATATGTATGCTTCCTCAGTCAAGAACTGGGACAAAAAACTCAGGCTCCAAATGCAACACAAACCCATAACACCTATAGGGTCTATTTTCATTCTTTTGTTGTTTATACTCACTCTTCCATGATTGCTGGATTCCTTACTGTATGCAATTCCTTCCAAATCACTTTCACTCACAGAATTGCTGGCTATGTTTAAAGCTTGGGTAACTGCCCATCTTCCTCCTAAAGGTGTTGTTAAGTCTTCCTGCCCTCCTTGATCTCTTTCCCTTTCTGTAAATTCTTTCATATCAATTAGTGCTAAGATCTCCCCACTATTTTCCCTAAGACTTTACCAAGCTCAGATACAATTTTGGGTTCTATCCCTGCCCTTCTAGAGAGATGACATCCTCTCCAGAATAGTCCGATCACAGAGGTAAGGTGAGTTAGGAGGGGAGGTGCATAGTCATCTGGCAGAAGCGCAGGAAGAAGGGGTGAAGAACAGAAAAGGGAAAGCCCCGGTGGGCTGAGGGGGCTGCTCACCTGGTTGCAGACGGGCTTGTACTTGAGCCCTGGCTTGTTCAGGATCCTCTCCAGCTGCTTGTGGTTAAAGTTGGACACGCCGATGGACTTGGTCAATCCCGCGTCCTTACACTTCTCCAGGGCCTGGGAGGAAGGGGTTGTGGAGAAGGATTTTAGTAAGTTGGCTACAGGTCAGGAAATGATGAAAGACAGCACTGTTTAGGAACAAGTGTCAAGAAATGGCCGTGAACTGACTGAGTTTTGTTGTGATAAAGAAGAAACAGTTAGAAAAGGAAAAGGGGAAGGCAATGAATTAAATCAAAAGAAATGACTGTTTCCTTCTAAGGAAAAACATGAGAGACTGCTCTGCACTGAGGAGAAGAGCTGCTTATCCTCACTGCTCCCAATCCTTCCCCTCCCTTTCAGACTTTAACATTCCTATAAGGCTTTCCATACACTGTTCCACCAAAGATCTTTGTCAAGATCATGAATTGCGAAATCCAAGGGGGTCTGTGCTGGTTTGTATATGTTTTGTCTCCCAGAATAAAACATATTCTTTAATGCAGTCTTGTGAGGGCAAATGTATTAGTGTTGATTAGATTGGATTTCTTTGATTGAATGTTTCCATGGAGATGTGACTCAATCAACTGTGGGCTATACCTTTCATTGGATTATTTTCATGGAGGTGTTGTCCCACCCATTCAGGGTGGGTCTTAATTGGATCACTGGAGTATTTTAAAAAGAGCCACACAGGCCCAGATGCTGGCTGCAGATGAGAGACAGTTTGAAGATGGCGGTTGAAAGCAGACTCTTGCTCTGGAGAAGCTAAGAAAGGGCAAATGCCCCAAGAGCAACTGAGAGTGACATTTTGAAGAGCAGCTGCAGCTAAGACAGGACAAACTGCCCCAAGAGCCACACTTTGGAGAACACCATTTTGAAACACAACCTGGGAGTAAGCAGACACCAGCCACGTGCCTTCCTAGCTAACAGAGGTTTTTCAGATGCCAATGGCCTTTCTCCAGTAAAGCTACCCTTTGTTGATGCCTTACCTTGGACACTTTATGGCCTTAAGACTGTAACTTTGTAACAAAATAAACCCCCCTTATAAAAGCCAATCCATTTCTGGTATTTTGCAAAAGGGCAGCATTAGCAATCCCGAAGAGTACCCATCTCATTTGACCTAGCAGCAGCTTTGGACATAGTTGATAATTTTTTCCTTAAAATACTTTCTACACTGGCTTCCAGGCACTAAACTATTGAGTGGTCCTCCTAATCC
Source organism: Choloepus didactylus (assembly GCF_015220235.1). NCBI lineage: Eukaryota > Metazoa > Chordata > Mammalia > Pilosa > Megalonychidae > Choloepus > Choloepus didactylus. The sequence goes on from NC_051314.1 coordinate 133,905,217, forward strand.
CTGGATTCTCCTTGTGCTAGAGTTTCATCTTTTTCAACTCTAATATTGGAAGCTTTTAGGTTCAGTCTTTGGAACTTGTCTCTTCTGTATCTTCTCTTGCTCTGTATTGATCTCATTCATATTCATGCTTTAAATACCATCTGCTTGCTAAGACTCCCAAGTTGACATCTTCTCCAAGACCTATCCCAAGACCTTGATATTGGTAGACTCCCAGGTTCACCTGCCTACTCAACATGTCATTGGGATGTCTGAATGACTAAACAAGTCCACAACAGAGCTCCTGATCTTCCCCCTAACCTGTTCCTCCTGCAGTCCTCTCCAGTTCAGGGAATGTCAGCTCCACCCTCTTATATCCTGTGTTCAAGGACCTCAGGGTTAATTGTCCTTCTCATTGTCTCACACCCTTCATTCATTCTATCAGCAAACCCTATGATCTCTGCCTTCAGAATAGATTCAGAATCTAATCACTTCTCACTACCTTCACTGCTTCTATGCTATAATACCATTGTTTCTCATCTCCATAATTTCAATGCCCTACTAGCTGGTCTCCCTGCTTCCACTCTTATCCCTCTAGTCTGTATTCCACTGTGTTTATATGCAATGCTCTTCAACAGAACTTTCTCTAATGACAGAAATAGTCCATGTCTATCCTGTCCAATATAGACAAATGTGGCTACTTGCCAAGTGAAATTAGTTACCAAGAACTGATTTTTTCATACTGACAATTTACAGTTAATGTAAATTTAAATTGCCTCATGTGGTTATTAACTGCTGTGTTAGACAGTGCAAATATGCAGTGATCTTATTAAAATTAAATCAGAAGAAACCCTCTAATAGCTTTCAAGCTCATCCTGAGTAAATGGAAGTCCTTCCTGAGAGACCCTCCTTGATCTGGTCCCCCGTTTGCCCTCTGACTTCACCAAGTGCCCATCTTTCCTCTTCCAGTCTTCTGAGAATTCACTGTTTTTTTTTGAACTCAAAGCACTCTACCACCCAAAGGCCTCTGAACTAGCTGTCTCTTCTCCCCAGACTATTTCCCCTAGATATCAACATGACTCACCCCTTTTTGCTCACTTCTCCTCAAATGTCTCCATTTGAATAGCGATTTCACTTAGAAGCCTATAAAATACCAAATTCTCCCCTCCCAGTTACCTCTTCTATGAGACTCCCCATCCCCCTTACCTTCCATTATTTTTCTCCACCTAACTGATGACCATCTGACAAGCTTATGTTTACCTTTCACCTTGCTTATTGTCTGTCTCCTCTGACTTGAATGTAGGAACATGAAGGCAAGGACTTTTTTTGCCCCTATGCCCCACACATAATAGCTGTTTGGTAAATATATTTAGCATGACAGATTAGTAGATGAATGTCATAATTCCAAGTCTATGTAGCAGACATAAGAAAGCAACATTGTTAGAATCCCTTCAGCTGGATTATAGGAAGAAGTAGGTTGAGAAATAGGCATATACTGTACAGCAAACAGACTAAGAAATTGTAGGGTGGGCACTAGGCAGGGAGCCAGAGCAAGGGGAAAGTCAGTGGGAAATCTCTCCCTCATCTCCTGCTAGGACAGGTGCAGCGATTCATTTACTCAAAGAGGAGCAATGGACACTGGAGGAAGAATAAGATATTGGCAGTCATTGAGTTACCAGGACATGTAGTTCTTGTTGTTTAAAGTTATCAAAGCAATTCTGTCCTATAGGTGAAACTGCTACCTAGTTCATGGTAATAGACATTCCCAAGAACCACATTTACTCAGGATAGCAAGATTTTTCAGAAACAATTAATTTCCATTGGTCAAAACCTATGAGAAAGTCCGTTAGAGTTACCCATGTCTTACTCTCATTTCCACTGGAAGTCTAAGCTAGAGGTTGGACTGTAATTGATGGTCTTAATTCCTATGGCTTTTCTGTAATTTGGATGTGTCACACACTGAATACTCTTGCTCTGATAGGCATGTTGCAGTGTCAGCTTCTTCTGTAAAGGAAGGTCCACTGTGTAGCCAGGAAACTGCTACTAAGGACTAAGTATATATCAGAACTTTAAGGGAACTATGGGATAATTTGTCCAATTCCTGACTATAATCTGAAAACACTGGGTTGAGGGCTGTCTAGCGACCCTCCCAAGTTCTCACTGGTGGAGGAGTGAATCATGTCCCTCTCCTGGCTCTTGTCTGAGCTCAGTCCTCTGAGGAGCTGCACTCACCTCCCACGTGGCACAGAGATCCACTGTGTCGAATATGCATTTTCCATGTTCGTCTTCTGGAAGAAGTTCCTCTCCAGGCTGGAATAGGAGCAGTCATTTCAGGGAGGCCGTAAAATAATGCTCTGCCCCTCATCGTAGTGTCATGTGCATCTAGAGCTGGGACACTAAAGCTCCACGAGGTAGGGGAGCAGCTTTCCAGATACTAATTTCTGCAAAGTGGTGGGAGTAGGTAGTTGTAAGGAATGACTTTTAGAAGAGAGACTTCTTATAATCTCTTCCATGTATTATGTTTTATTGAATATCTTTTGTCCTTGGTCCCAAAGGGGACTTATAGTGGACTTACTTTAGTCGGCCCCTTAGATTTTGGAAATGTCTCAGCTTCACCTGAAAAGGAAGTCAGTTATATCACCTTCATTTCCATCAAAAGTGCATTGTTAACTTGCCCCAGGCTGACAATAAGAACTCCTTATTCCCTGAACACATGAAGACTCAGTGGTAAGCACATGAACCAAAAATGGGGTATCAGTTCTTTTCATGATTAATATGGATGTTGGAAGAGCCAGAGATGTTCTCAAGTATTAATCCCCACAAGCCTACACCTGCCCTAAGGGCTTGTAGGCCACCATTGGAATATGCTGGGAAAAAAATAAAGGTGACCTGGAGGAAGGCACACATAAGAGATGGAGAGAAAAAAAGATATTTCTGAAAACAACTTTGAATCACTAGGTCTAGCACTGCCTTGAACCTCTTATTTACATAACCAAATAAACTCTTACTTTTGCACAGCTAGCTTGATATGATTTCTGCTGCCTTTAATGAAGAGTCTCATACAACACAGTCATTTGTTACTAAGAGCAGGCCACAAAGCCCTACTTTGAAGTGGTACCAAGAGTAAGAGCAAAGGGCTGCAGGTCCCTGTGGAGGCTGCTGGTTCTAGACCCACCCAGAGTGAGCAACGAGCCCCTTTCAGCTTGAAAATTTGGGGAGATGAGGAAAACTCCCTGTGCACCAACATGAGGCAGTTTCAGTGCTCACCACAGCTACTTGAAACTGTGCCTGTGAACTTCCCCAAGAGATCAGGAGCTATAATTAGGTCTGTGCCTTGGACCCACCCAGTTATTTCCTCAAGATTTTGAGGCAGAGGCTTTATGTGGTTGAACTCTAATCTCCTGGAGTCATGGAGTAGGGAACTTGGGTTATAAACATTATTCAATTAAAAGTGAATTATTTAAGATTCTTCCTCAGTTTCCTAATCCCTAAGTGCTCCTAAAAAAGCATAATACAATCATTTATGCAAGATGAAAGTCATGCTCATGGAGGAAGTGAAATTGGTTCAATCATGCAGATTGCAAACCTTCAGAGCTGTTGGGAAATGAATGATGTAGAGGTCCACATAGTCCAGCTGAAGTTTCCTCAGGGAGCTTTCCAAGGCTGGTCGGACCAACTCTGGTCGAAGGAAAGTGACCCAAAGCTGCAGAGGTCAAAAAAAAAAAAAAAAAAAGACCTGTTAAGTTAACACTTGAGCTGACTTTGTGAAGGAGATAAGAAACTAGGTAAGAGATGTAGTATGAGTAGTTTAGCATATTCAGAGGTGAATCTTGTTTGCCATTACTACTGACTGTAAGTTAAACTTGGACCATTGATAAACGTTGAATATAATCAGTAGGAACAGAACTAATTTTTAGGTTTTATTCAGAATATTACCCCCTTATTATTGTTCTTTAAATTATGCGAGTCTTGCAATCGAAGATTGATGTAGAAAATTTTGAACTGAAATAGAGCATAAAGATCAAAGTACACAGAAAAAAATAGAAACAATGCCACATGAAAACATGTAGGAATGGGAATTCTTGCATATATATTATGTGTATAGTATGTATATAGTACTGAAATAATAGCCATA